>NC_137200.1:12068389-12173852 GCF_960531495.2 Zeus faber
TTGTTTGTTTGGTTTTTTTTTTGTTGTTTTTTTTTTTTATACATTTAGTTGTTCCGCCAAATGAGAAGACGCAAAAGATGGAGCTGCACATTTTAGAGCACAGTCTGAAAGTGGCGAGTATAGAGAAGGAGGGCATCCAGGTCTGCACCCACGGACTGATAAAGCTCGCCTTCCTGGCCTCCAAGACGCGGTAAGGAACACTTGCGTTAGCATCGGCGTTAGCATCGGGGTAGCATTTAATGCACACTTAGGCGGCTGTGTCACTCATATTGCTGCGACGCTGACGTCCTGCAAACGCGGGGGGGTGGGGGGGATGCGTATTGCCTTTCCTCTCCCGGCCGCGGCGGTGGTTCTGCTCACGCCTTTCGACCTGCAAAGTAGTTTGTTTGGTTGTTTGGGTTGGTTTTTTTTTTTCCATTCCCAACGCAAAACATTTGTTGTATCGGTTCCGAGGCCCGTACTTTTATTGTGTAGTAGCATTCTGCAGCCCCGTGCCATCTGTAGCGGGGCGCTAGTGCTGCGGGACTCGTGGACGACTCGTCCGCGGCGAAAGAATCCTTCGAGTGACTCGGGGGAGTCACGCCGGCCCAACGAGTGACTCTTCCACCAGGGTTACATTACATTACATTTAGTCATTTAGCAGACGCTTTTATCCAAAGCGACTTACAATTGTTCAAAGACCGATGGATGCAGCCATCAGGAGCAATTAGGGGTTAAGTGTCTTGCTCAAGGACACTACAGTATGCTAGCAGGAGGAGCCTGGGATCGAACCAGCAACCTTTAGATTACTAGACGACCAGCTCTACCTCCTGAGCTACCATCCCCTGGGATGGCGCTATTTACGTTGGATTTGGCTGGTACAACTTTGACAGTCGTCCAAAAAAGTGTTTTCGAAAGAATTAAAACATTGCTGTTGTTCGCTATATATATATATATATATATTTTGCGATTTGGGCAAAATATTGACGCGATCGCCTCGCCGACGAAGGCGGGGGGGTCGGAACATTGGACGACTCTTGTTTGTTTTCACGGCATCAGAACTGAGTGCCTCATCGGGAACCGAATCTGAAGAATCGAGTGGGACGTTCCGTCACTAATCCGTAGCCGGGGGAGCGGAGAGGGGCGTGTGTGTGTGTGTGGGGGGGGGGGTCCTCGCTGTCGCGCAGTCTGCGAAGCCTATGTCGTGTAACCCCAAAGCGGAGCGAGGCACCTTTTCCACGCTTAAAGTTTTGCCTAATCGTTTTCGAGGCCTTTCCAGTGCTGTGGTAGCGGGCCCGCTGCCCGCGACGTGGCTCGTTCCCTCGCTGCTTCACCTCCTGCCGCAGCCCGACGCGCCGTCACGTGTGGTTGGTGCGTTCTGTCAACCGTGACGTCTCTTCTGAGCGGCTGGCTGTCCCACGTGCGGTGGTGGACGAACGTACCGGGAGGATTTACTTAAGGAAACGCTACAAACACCCTGCCACAAAATGACTTCCAAAACTGAAAGTACCACATTGGCATTTCTACTTAAGTGAAAGTATATAAGAACTAACTAGTGCTACTGCACCTACCCCCCCCCCCTCTCTCTCCTGCAGATCAATGTTCCTCCATATCCTGATTACAAGTTACAAAAAATATATAGGTGGTGTCACAAGGATCATTTACAGTGGACAGTGGAAAGGATATGGACATTTTAAAGTACTTTACTGTGTTGCAAATATTGTAGAAAAAAAAGTATAGGTATGTTCTTGAAATGTAGTTAAAGTACTTGATTACTTGTGACATTAATTTCTACTCAATTTTGCATTCTCTCCAGTAATACGATCTGAAAGTAATGGATACAAAGTCCATAGATCATTCAACATTTTTTTTCCCAACTAGATGGTTTCACAATTTGTGCATTTTTGTCTAAAGAATTAAAAGCAACGTACTCGGGCTGGTGACATTTACAAAATCAAATATCAATATGTTGTATGTTATACAAATACCTCAATATTGATAATTTGATGTTTTAGGGATGGCTAATGATGCCTTTGTAGGATATTTCCATGCAAGAAATATTGGGGAAACAATCATCATTAATGTGAAATGAACAGCTAGTCTATGAAGTTCAGAAATGTTCCTTGCTTTACTGTTATGCTTCCTTAAAGACAACATTTAACACTATCAAAATATTGAGAGAACCAAAATCCCAGACGGTATCTTGTCAGTATATCACCATGTTGATATTATATCGACATCAAGTCCAGCCTTACAAAGCACCTTTTTATTAATTAAGTTTAATTCAATAACTACTTTTTTCCCCTGCCAATATATTAATTATTTATTATAATCACATTTCTATTACACATGTTAGTGATGAGATGTGTATATCATGGCAGATCATCTTTGTAGGTCTAACGATGCGCTGATGGTAAGTGTATATTGTTTTTATACTAATTTAGTGTAGTAGCTTTGTTGAGAATAAAATGAATCGAAATATTACTTGGTAAATAAGAGTGCTCCACTGAAAACATACATAATTATGCAAGTAATATTAAGATGTGTTATTTTCCCCCTTTTTTTGCGTTGTTTTATGTTCTTGAAGCGATCTGTGCAGATTGTTTGATTAATCAATAATGGAAGACACTTAGGCTAAATAAAACCCCTTTATGCCCAAACTGCTGCAAGCTTCAGGTAGTTGTTACCAACACATTATTATTGTTTCTTTTATTATGATTTATACAGGGGTGGTGTGTTGTTTTGAAACATCACCCGAATTTCTGTATGGGTGTAATTACTAATTAAAATGAAACAAAAAAAATAACCCTTTCACTGACTACTCAGTCACAAAGAACAATACATTGCGGTACATGTCCTTCAGTTGTTGTTTTTTAAGCAACCAGGTGGATGTCATGGCAGCAAATCCACATTCCACATCCACAAGCCGACGACCTCAGTCCGTATCTTTTGTTCTCTATCTGCACTACTCAGCATAGCAATGTTTTTTTTGGACAGTTTTTTTTGTTTTTTTTATGTTGTCCAATAAAAAATGTCAAGGTTTATTTTTGTTCATTGATATTTTGATGACTAGAGCAACCTAAATTTGAACCAAATACCATTGTACTGTTCTGTAACAGGGGAAGATCAGTCTTTAGTTGAGGCCCGTAACGTCTGTGTTGGAGTCCACTTCTCTGCTGTCCAACCTCTGAATGCCTTCAGCATAATTTCCTGCCTGGGCTTTAGTTCACAATAAATCCAGTGGGACCTTATTTATGCTTCTCTTGTAGACTGCTATGCACATATGCTAGCAATTTTTAAATGGCCTTTATCATTTTTGCCAACATTTCATTTTCTTCCAACTGTAAGGGAAATGTCATACATGGGTAATATCCGCGGCTCCGCTTGGGTTTACTGCTCAAGTAGTGCCCAGTACTCACTTCATAAAAGTAAGATCAATTGCGAGAGTTGCTGTTACTAAGTAAATGTAAAAAAAAGTGAATACATTTTTATTAATGATTTGTGAGTTGGGTTTCGTTGCTGTGGTTTTCCATCCAAATTTTGGACAATCCACATTATTGTTCACGGAAAGTTGAAATTGAGTTAAAATTATAAACAAGTTTGTGCCTTAGAAGTCTAAAGTAGCTTACAAAACTACAACACCCCACACCCCAAATCCCAAACTTTTGGCCTTAGCCTCTCTCCCAGCAGTACACCATAGCCTGCTATTGGTTATCAACATCACATTAACGCCAAGTTTTTATACTTCACAATAGGACTGGGCGATAAAATGATCACAATCACACATTGCCATGAAAGGAACCTTTATGTGTTATCATCTCTTATGTGTTCATAATTTACACAGAAACACTTAATACTAATAGTCACTAATAATTAGTGTGAGCGAACTGTATACAAAATGGCCAGCAACTAGTAGCCAAGTTTACGTTTTGATTTTCTTTTTTTTTTGTTTTTTTTTTTATTATAATAAAATATCCTAAGTTTAAACCATAAATGCCGCCCCCCCTATTTCTTCTGGCTTCAGTCATTAACAGGATAATTCTTCACACTAAACTATAGTGTGATACATGTTGATATCGACCAATATAAAAACATTTTATTGTGATGGCCATGTTGCTCAGCCATATTAAATACTTTTCTAAATCCAAATTCCTCTGCCATAGCTTATTAATAGCCATATTAGTTGTGATTTCTATTTGTCATGCAGCTTTTATATCCTCCTTCCCAGTAAGGTTCCCGTGTAGTCGATTTGCGAGCACCCCCATAACTAAATGCAGACAGGTTAATAGATAATATTTCATCAAGCAGCAGTGCCTGCAGCTGTACATACTTTGTGTACCACTACTCTCACACAGAGAAGAAAGGTATCAAACCTTTCCGCTGTTTACCAGAGACTCAACACTGCATGGGAACAATCCCTACCCTCCAGGGAACATTCCTTTTTTCTGCCAATACATGCACAAACATCTTTGCATAAGGATACGTCGCACTGGCATGTGGTCCCTGGGTCTCTGTAGCTTGCAGAGGCTTCCAAAGTTGCTGATGTACCCACCTCCAAAATGTGGTTGACCAGGGAAGGGTATCTGGTAGCACTGGGGTGGACCAACACAAAACTAAAACAAAGAACCCAATTGAAAGCATACTGAACGGAAAATAGAACAGACTTTCAGAAAAAGTTTGTTCAGGAAAACATTTGAATGACCCATCTTCAAAACAAATGAAGCATTTTGAAGGATTTAGATGTTTACAACTAGAGGAACCAATTTTAATTTTTGCACGAGTGCAAACAATCTTTGGATGTATTTTATTATATCTGTTTAACAATGTAATGCTGGAGCCCTCTTTCAAGTCACTACTGATGGTCTTTCTTTATTTTTTCTTGCTCAGCTGCAGTTCTGTAATAGGGCATGTAATTAATTTTCCATCAGTTTGATTTGGGCGTGTGAAACTCCTTAAAACTGTGATTGGGGATTGCTGTTGGCACTACAGAGCAATACACCATGACACATACTCATTTGAGACTCCTTGTGAAGTTCCTTGCGAGTACTAAGAATGTGAATGATGCTGGCTGACTGTTTAAATGACCCCCCCCCCCCCCCACACACACACACACACACATCCCTCTCCCTTTGATTTACTATTGCACAGCATCAACCCCCCTAAACATCCCTCTCCCTTTGATTTATTATTGCACAGCATCAAACCTGGATGAACAACGCAGGGATAATGGTTCTTCCAACACATCCATTATATCAACACTTTGAGACCCATCAGGATGAAAGTTGAGGTTGGGGTATATTGCTCAGCCCTAGTTGAGGTCTTTTACCCTTTTAAAACTAAGAGCTCCCTCCCCGAACAGCTTTGTGCCGATTTGTGTGAGGTTGCTCAATGGAAAAAGAAAAGCCAAGAGCAACAAAAAATGAAGTTATTCTATACTTCTTAAGTTCCACTGCTCATTTAATGTCAGGAAGCATTGCAAGGTTTCTTCCCCGAGCAAACAATCCTTGTTAAGAATGCATGTATGTCCCAGGGGAGCTTCACACCTTTCGGCTGTTAAGAACCTGATAAACACAGTCGTGTTGTGCACTGTGTGGGTTTATTTTGTGTGCACAGAACCTGGGGAAGGGCCTCGGCCCGAGAGAACGGCATTGATCCCCATTTAATCTAATTACTTTTAAACTGACCGAGAAGAGTCCAAAACGCATTTAGGTTTGTGGCAATCTTTTATTTTCATGTTATGAAAGCTAAAGGGGAAAAAAACTCTTGTCTTTTGTTTTCTACAGGTGCAAGTTTTTCAGTCTGACGGAAACACCAGAGGACTACACCATCATCGTTGACGAGGAAGGTTTCAAAGGTAGGCAGTTCCTCTTCAGAACTCTTCAGGTTGCTGGGGTAACCAGACGTCAGCCAACGAGGGGGAAACAAAAAAAGATCAGATTATGTAATCTCGAGGTTCTCGGTGATACCACGTCTGCCGACTGACAATGTTTGACCACATATTGCTCAGTGTGGGTGCCATTATAGAATTGAGCCCAGGCAGCCTCTTGCTGGGTTTTCTGATTGGACGAGTGAGTCCATCCGTGTCATTACTGGCCCTCGTTGGTTACCATGGATACTCCCAAGTTATTTGTTGTGTAACAGGTGGAGGTATTTTCTGCCTCCGACTGGCTCAAAGGGGTTTTTTACTTTCTCTGTGTACTGCTTGAATGAATCACTAAAAAGCAATGTGGCTTTCAATTAGCTTTATTTTTTTCTATTAGTGTTGACAAAAAAGCCCTTTTTAAAGAGGCACAATACCAAACCAGTATTTGTGAAAAGTCCCAATGAGCTGTCAGTCTGTGTATCCATTACAAAAATACTCTTCAACAAGCAGCTTTTTCAGGGCATTCTAATATCTAACATCTAGTCAGCCTGTGTGTGGAGATTGTCACACACAGGTTGACTTTACGGAACCTCAAATGCAGCCTAGAGAAGAGTATATGGTTCACGGTCTGTTGTGTTGCTTTTTATACAGTTAAAGGATAGGTTTGCTATTTGAACCCAGACCTTATTAAAATGTTGGTTCCCTTCATTTATAACTGTTCATAGAACTAAAAGGTGATTTAACTTTTTTTTTTGTAAGGGTAGACCATTTGTCCCATTGCACTGTAAGCACAGTGGAAATAACTGTCTCAATAAGTCAGTGAAGCGTTTAGTGTGGTTCTGCCATGAACAGATATAAATGACGGGAACCAACATTTTGATAAGGCCTTCGTTGAAAAAAATTACAGATCTGTCCTTTAAGCACCTAATGCTGAAACAGTAAGTTGGATTAATTCAATTGAAGCAAATGTTTTAAATTACACACATTTCTCTGCATTTTAGGGATAAAATAGAGATCACCATAGCTGTGCTCTATTGCTATAGGAAATTGCTTTAGTCCAAGCATTTATGCATCTGCAGAATATCTGTGTAGTCCACTGAAGAGAACATTCTGCATAGGATCCATGCAGAAAAATATATTTGTATATGTATTTACAATATTGAGTTTGTCACAACATTAGAAATTCATCCAACACCATCACCATTTCATCAGATACTTAATTAGATTCACCAAACCTTGCCTGTAAAGTTCCAAGATACAAGTGTGGTCACTGGTCAAAGCAAACTTCAGCTTTTCTTTTCCTTGTTTGAACTTTGTCAACATATAATATGACTCTCTTAAAGGCAGCCGGTGGGATACAATGTTTTTTTGTTTTTGTTTTTGTTTTTTTCTATGGCTCGAGCGAGATGGAATTTAATATTAGCCTTTCTCGGAGGCAGGGCAGAGCACACAGATTTTGGCAGACGGCTTTGTTTTAACTGTTTTGAGGCCAGGCATATTGAATAGGAACGATGGCCAACACTGTCCAATTTGATCACCATAAACGTTCTTCCCCACACAAATATTTAATGGTAAACTTCAATTGTTCCTATTTGACAGTTTTCTCATTGCCACTCACATAAAAGTGAATTTGTTTTCTTAGAATTTATTTTTTCCTATCTTAACAAAATGATGGCTTTGTTTGATGTAACGCCCAAAGCCCTGCTCAAACAAAGAGCATTGCTGATGTTACTCCACTTGGAGAGATTCTCACTAAATCTGCCCCACAATTCCGATATGAAGTGCAGCAGAACTTTGCATAACAACTTCTATGCATTCTCTTTCAGAACTGCCCGAGTCGGAGCACATCAGTGTAGCTGAGGCCACGTGGTTGGCCCTCAATGTGGTGTCAGGGGGCGGGAATGCCTCCAGCTCGCAGCCAATCGGAGTCACCAAAATCGCCAAGTCAGTCATCGCGCCGCTGGCCGATCATAACATCTCTGTATTTATGCTGTCGACGTATCAGACAGACTTCATTCT
Organism: Zeus faber; assembly: GCF_960531495.2. Taxonomy (NCBI): domain Eukaryota; kingdom Metazoa; phylum Chordata; class Actinopteri; order Zeiformes; family Zeidae; genus Zeus; species Zeus faber. Next base: position 12,076,251 of record NC_137200.1, read on the forward strand.
GGTGAGAGCAGCTCCGATGCTGACCCAAGTGTCTCACTCTTTATCCAACATGGTACAATGGATATAATGTTGGCCCATCTCAAAAAATATGTTCATATTACTGTACTATTTACTTGTGCATTATTTGATAGTTGTCAATACTGAATAGAGCTGTGTTTCAAAATGCAATGCTTTTATGGTGATGACTTGATCAGTACTGTTGTTTCCAAGACCTTCATTTAATATCAACTTTCCAGACCTAAGTAGTTCATCTCGTCAGCATCAGTGAGCCGAGAAGATAGCAAAAGATTTTTTACACTTAGAGTAGACATGTCATGTAACCTTCATTTAATAAAAAATGAATAAAGATAGACCCTAGGCAGAGACCTTTAAGTTTTTATGGACGTATATTGGATCTAAAGTCCATATGCCACTTACACTCGCTTTTTCTGGTAGCTTCTATGGTTGCTCCGTGAAGAACAAAAAAGTCCCATTTTCTCTGCTCTCTCTCCATTGACTCCCATTGCTTTGGAAAAAACGCGTCTAAATAATAGTCCTCTGCTTGTCCCAACTTCAATCACTTCATGTACGTATGTCCAACACAGTTCAGCTCATTTAAGTATGTGTGCGCCATATTTAAATAGTCCCATATGACCTTGTAACTTAACTGCTTATATCTTTACGGTTTCAGGGCCGAAGCTTAGATAACCATTTTCCCTTCCCTCTGTTCCGCAACCATCAGCTGTAAAGCAATAACGTTGGGCCTCAATGTACCTCCCGTTGTGAATATTCATTTATTTTGTCATGTCTGAGAGGTTGTTTGTTCATACAATTCCTCGTCCATTCCATGGCCTAGCTTAGATGTGGGCGGGGGGGGGGGGGGGGGGAGAGGAGTAGACTCAGCATGTTTATTAGAATCAAATGAAAGAGAACCTATGTTGATGTTGTTAATCTGCCACTAGTTATGTAAAGGGGATCAGCGTGAGCCTCTTGTTGGAATTCCAGGTAACAAACACGGCCCAAGTCCAGCGCCCACCTCTTTCTTTCTCTGTCTCTAGCTCTTTCCCTTTTTTTCGTTCTCTCTCGGCCACTCATAGCAACCATCCTAATTACTTGCCTAACGACAGGGCTGGGGCTTTGGGGGAAATAATGCCTTCATTCTAGCCTCCCACACTCGATGGTTTCTCGGTCTCCTTAGTTTCTTGATTTATTTATTTATTTTTTTCATCTCTATCCCTGCCTCGCACTGTCTGATTTCATTACTAAAGGTCACGGCAGACCAAAAGAGAGAGAGACCAGCTGAGGCCCTGAATATATATTTTCTCTCCGTCCCTCTCATGCGTGTTACATAAAGTCACAAGGCTCCACCTGAAATGTTGGATGCATTTGTTTAGCAGGGAGCGGGACGGTAAGCAAAGCAGCATCTCACCTTGCTGTCCTTTAGAGGGGGGAAAAAAGAAAGGGGGGGGGGGGGGAACATCCTAAATTAAGTCTTGTCAGGACAAAAAAAAAAAACAGCCTTGCCGAGTCTACACATTATTCCCTCAATATCACCATCCCTGTAAATCACACATCCCTCGGACTGCACAGGCATACAGATTTTTGGATCAGTTTTCATTATGAACAAGCTGTAATCCACGATCATGTAATACTCAGCACAACTTCCACCCCCCCCCACACACACACACACACACACACAACCTCCACTCTTAGTACCGAGACCATAAGGTTGCCGCTGCTTGTGGAGAATTTGTGAACACTGTTGTACAGCCATAACAAGTTATTTCACCGATTTACATCCCTACTTAAACGTTTTGTTGTCATTGTTAACATTATATTGGATTTGCGCCTCAAATGAAAACCAGCCATTAAAATGCAAATGGAGCTGCTAAATCAAAATGCCGAATTAAAATGCACTACCTTGTTTTCAAACATCCATCGGAGGTGCTTTCACGTTGCTTTAACTCTGATTCCCTCTCATACTCTGTATGAAGCCCAGCCCTTTATCTTGAATGTGCCAAATGTGTATGATTATTCCAATTGGTTTTGGGTGGCCAGTGTAAGATAAAGGCATACGAAGTCTGATACGGACCATTTCTAATCCATTAAACAGTTATTACGAATCGTTGCTCTATTATCTGAGTTGATAAAACAAAAAAACATCCTCTGCATCAATGCATCATCAGCCTCTCATACAATGTAGTTGAACATAGCATATTATACAGTGTATAACCTAAGACTTGCTGTTTAACGCTAATAATGTTACCCACTCAGCCTGGCATCCACTGCTGCCTGGCTGCCCGGGAAGGGGGGATTCCTCCCTCCCTGAACCCTGCTTGTCTCTGAGATTTCAATTGCCCGGGTGAAGGTTAGACGAGGGGAAGCTGTTGATTTGTGAAATGTGGGCTTATGAAGCCCTTTGAGTATGTACTGTGATCAAGGACTATCGAAATAGAGTCCAAAAAAAATTGTTAAGAATGTTTTCTTTAGGCAGTTCTGCCTAACCCAATATTTTGTAATAATTAATTTCTTCATAAGACTCGCTATAAGCCAAAAGGGAAAAATTATGCACAGTTTGCCTTTTTAAAGTATTAAAAACAAAACATAAAACTACAACATAATAACATAACAATGAGCAATGTTTTTTGGGGCTTCTTTCTATTAACAAATCCCCAACGTGTTTATCGTCAAGTTTTCAATTATGTGGTTCCTCGCTTAGGTTCGAGAACGAGACCTGCCCATGGTCATGCACACACTGTCGTCAGAGTTCACGCTGCTCCGGGTGGTCAATGGCGAGACGGTGGCCGCTCACAGCCTGGGAGTGACCAACGGCTTTGTGAAGCCAAAACTTGGTAGGAAAACATTAACTTCAAACCTGGGTGGTTTTATTGATGGGGGCGGGGGTTAGCCAAGCTAGACAATACTGTATGTGCACAGGAACACTCCCAAGGTCTACAGAACCGAGCAGAGGCGCTGAAACGGCACTATCGTTGACTTTGTGCAATCAGACCAGTCACCTATAATAAAAATAAGTAAAAACCAATTAAAGGCTTTGCTGACGAACAGAACATTGATAATTGATTGTCATCGGCATACAGTTAGTCAAATAGAAGACATCTCTTATTCATATGGACGAATTAACCAGCATATAACCACATCAGCCTGTATTGGTTTTGAATGACAACGCACTTGCCGTTGACTATAATGTAATCTGTCTGTGAATGAAAAACATTGCCCCATCTCTTGAATTTTTATCCCAGCACATTTGCTCCAACTTTACTAGTACCAGCAAGAGAGTGTTTGAAATATACTGGGCTATAGTGACACTGTTAAGGGAAACGCCAATGTTGTGGGTTCTGCCTTTTTTCTGTCTTTCAGTGCCCCGCCCTATAATCCACCCGCTCTCTAGTCCCAGCAACATGTTCTGTGTGACGAGCCTAGACCCCGACACTCTGCCCTCGGTGGCCACGCTGCTCATGGACGTCATGTTCTACTCTGGAGGGTGAGGGGCCAACTCATGTTTATTTTTTTCGTTGTTTCTCTCTGTTCAACTTCAGGTAAGAACGGACCCCGTATCAAACATTTTTAAAGGGGGGTGGGGAAACAACCTTTCATCTGTAGAGAAACACTTGAAGCACATACTGCTCCAAGCCTGAGAACTGACAGAAAACATTTGGTTGTTCTCCAGAATGTGAATGCGTGTGGTGATATGAAACTGAAGCATTTGTGGTCTTTGGGAACAACGTCTTGTGTTTTCCCCACTGTGGAGTATGTAACATTAAAAGACGCCCAAGTGCAGATGGTCACAAGTTTCCATTTGTTGTGATATTTCACGCATTATGCTCACAGAGGCCTATAAACAGATCTGCAGAGACCTAGTGCTAGTCAGTGGGGTGGAGTTTATTTGCGTTTGTATTTGGAGGGTGTACAACGGTCTTGTGCCCCCCTCCCACACACAGGCCGAAGGAGCCTGGGACGTCGAGCGAGGACTCGAGCCACATCTGCTTCTTCTCCTTCTCCCTGATAGAGGGCTACATCTCCCTGGTCATGGACGAACAGACCACGCAGAGGTAATGCTCCCTCGCACCACCTTGTCCGTTGTGTGGAACACTGCAAACATCACTCGCTGTAATCAATATATGATCCATAACGCCAAACCATTATCTGTGCTTGAAACGCAAGACAAACACATTTTCAAGCTGCAAGTCTGGAGTGTGGCTGTGCGCTTTGCAGAGTAGCTCAGTACACACCGTGTGTAACGACGAGACATTTTGCTACCCATTTGTAATTGTAAAAGGGTCAAATCATATAATTGGAAATGATAAAAAATGTATTATTTAGTTATTTATTAATGTATTTATTTATTATTTATTTATTACGCAATTGCCACAGCACTGTTTTTATTTTTTGCATCCATTTTCCATTTACTTCCTGCACGGTCGACTTGCAGCATGTGCCACCATACTGCGAATGATGAGGGGTGAGGGAAGTTTCAAAGCCAAATTTAATTACAAAAGAAGTCATTCTTCTTGGAGCAAACCATCCAACTGCAGTAAGTTAGAAATATATTGGATTTCTGGGATGAAAATTATTCTTTATGCAATCAAACGGATCCAAATTAATTACACATTCCATGGAGCCTCTCCAGGCGCCCCTGCCTCCCTCTCCCTCTGCATTTTTCACGTGGGTGCTCGACCTTCTCCGTGGGTGCTCGAGCCCAGAACCAAGGAATCGGCGACGTGTGCGTGGGGCCTCTCGGTTGAAGCAAGTTTTTTTTTGTTTTTTTTTCTCAGTGAATGCTATCGTGGAAGAGCTCATTGCTTAAAAGAATTCAAAATCTCCTATATGGGATTATTTTGGTTTTCAACCAGATGCAACCTGCAAGCCAAAGGACGAAAAAGAAGTAATTAGCAATCTTTGCAAACATGGCCCGGGACGGAGCACTGGGTCTCACCGGCCGTAGCATGGAGGTTCAGTGAAAACAATCCCTTAATTAGGCAGTTGTTGTTTTGTTTTGTTTTTTTGTTTTTTTTGTTTTTCCCCATTTTTTCGGGGCCGCAGAGGAGCAAAATAAAAGGATCAAATTGTGTAATTATCCCAGCAAAAGGAGCCCTTGCGGTCTGGGTCTCAGCTCCTCCAGACGGGAAGAAAAGCACAGGGCGCAGTTAATGCGGCTATGCGGAATACCGGTTCCTATTCGCACACACTTTGAATTGCGCTTTATAGGTCATTAAGCTAGCAACATAAGAGGACAAAAATCGGGCAAAGAAAAACAACTACAACCTCAGCCGATCGCCCATTGCTGATATATTTGTCCAATCGCCCAAGCCTATTGCTTATGTAAGTAAGTAAAGCCTGAGAAAATGTGCTCTGTGGTTGACCTGGAAGAGTGTTTTCAATCGATGCCATTAAATAATATTTGATCAAAAAATATACTTTCTTTGTATGGATTCTACGAGGGCGGCCCCCAAATACCCAACCAAACGCTAGTCATCAAGAAGCGTCGACTGCCGGTCAGTTGGTCGCAGGAGTAATTCAGGAGCCATGCCTTGCCAAAATGTACAGCCCTGGAACTCAAACCATTTTCTAATGCGCCAAAAACATATATTTAAATTATTTACTTTATCGTTAACGTGCGACAATGATAAGTCGACTTATAGCTTGAACTGACTAATGACTAACTGACTAGTAGTCAACTAGGAAAATCTTTAGTCGTGGCAGCCCTACATTCTACGTTCATTTGGTGATTTATTTGGTAATTCGGTTTTAAATATTGATATTACAAACTGACTGTACAGTGGGGGAAATAATTATTTGATCCCTCACTGATTTTGTAAATTTTCCTACTGACAAAAAAATTAATTATAATTTATTATTTTAGTGGTAATTTTTGTTAGGTTTATTATAACAGTGAGAGAGAATATCAAAAAGAAAATCCAGAAAATCACATAAAAAAAAAAAAAAAAAAGGATATAAATTATTTTGCATTTCATTGAGTGAAATAAGTATTTGATCCCCTACCAACCATAAAGAATTGTGGCTCCCACAGATTAGTCCTCTCGCTTTAAGAAAGTACTCCTAATCTCAACGAGAATCAATCAATCAGACTCCAACCTCTCCATCATGGGCAAGACCAAAGAGCTGTCTAAGGACATTGGGCATAAGATTGTAGTCCTGCACAAGGCCGGAATGGGCTACAAGACCATTGGCAAGGAGCTGGGTGACAAGGAGACAACTGTTGGCGCGATTATTAGAAAATGTGGAAGAAACACAAAATGACCGTCAATCTCCCTCTGTCTGGGGCTCCACGCAAGATCTCACCTCGTGGTGTGTCAATGATCATGAGAAAGGTGAGGGATCAGCCCAGAATTACACAGGGGGGGCTTGTTAATGATCTCAAGGCAGCTGGGACCACAGTCACCAAGATAACCATTGGTAACACACTCCGCCGTAATGGATTCAATCCTGCAGCGCTCTTTAGGTCCCCCTGCTCAAGAAGGGACATTTACAGGCCCGTCTGAAGTTTGCCAATGAACACCTGACTGATTCAGAGAATGCTTGGGAGAAGGTGATGTGGTCAGATGAGACCAAAATGGAGCTCTTTGGTATCAATGCGACTCGCCGTGTTTGGAGGAAGAGGAATTCTGACTACAACCCCAAGAACACCAACCCCACCGTCAAGCATGGAGGTGGAAGCATTATGCTTTGGGGGTGTTTCTCTGCTAAGGGGACAGGTCGACTTCACCGCATCGAGGGAAAGATGGGTGGGGCCATGTACGGTGAAATCCTGGGTGACAAGGCAACAAAGGAGTGGCTCAAGAAGAAGCACATTAAGGTCATGGAGTGGCCCGGCCAGTCTCTGGACCTTAATCCTATAGAAAATCTGTGGCGGGAGCTGAAGCTTGGAGTTGCCAAGCGACAGCCTCGAAACCTTCAAGACTTGGAGTGGATCTGCAAAGAGGAGTGGTCCAACTTTCCTCCTGAGATGTGTGCAAACCTGGTAATCAACTACAAGAAACGTCTGACCTCTGTACTCGCCAGCAAGGGTTTCTCCACCAAGTACTAAGTCATGTTTTGATAGGGGATCAAATACTTATTTCACTCAATGAAATGCTAAATAATTTATATATTTTATTTAATGTGATTTTTTTTGGATTTTCTTTTTGATATTCTGTCTCTCACTGTTATAATAACCTACCAAAAATGACCACTAAAATGATAGACCGTTCATTTCTTTGTCAGTGGGCAAACATACAAAATCAGTGAGGGATCAAATAATTATTTCCCCCACTCTATGCATGACATGCCACGCACAGAGCTTGTGTTTTTCATAAGACTCCGTGAAGCCATTTGAACAGGCGTCACCGAGCTGCCCCACAGAGCTGCCCCGCGCTGACTGCCAAATGGTTAATAGTTAGCTTCTCTGCCAGGGAACACATTGTTGTCTGTTACATCAGCTGTTTGCTGTTCGGGTAAGAAAGAGCAAACAAACGTGAAGAGAGAATGACACAAGGCACTCGGGATTCTGTGGTTGGAAGCCAAGCCATTGTAAAACGGCTGAGAAGCTTTTAATCCATGTTGGAGGGAAAAATTAAGAGGACATTATTCCTTTTTTTTTCCAGGCAACACTGTGAAATGTAGAAAGACTAAAAGATTATTTTTCTGACTTGGAATCTACTGTTTGTGTTTTTGCATCCAGGTTTCCCAACAACGTCCTCTTCACCAGTGCTTCTGGGGAGCTTTGGAAGATGGTTCGCATCGGGGGGCAGCCTTTAGGATTTGGTGAGGACCAGTCACTGGTTGAATATACACTGCTACAGTACCATGTTGGAGGAGTGGATGCAAAACTTACGAACAAAAGAAATGACAGCCGAGTATTATATAAAGGGCCCCTTGAACCGCCGATAGATATTTCTTTAAAGTGTTAACAAACACACATATTCAAAGTGTGATTTTGCAGCAAACAGGGAATTCCCAGTTTGGATTCCGCACAGTCCTACCTAGCGTTGGTTGTGGGGATGCATATTTCTTCTTGAACAACAAGATGAAATACCGTGGGAGTGGTGTGAACATTTGTGGGCAAGGTGTGGCATTATCCAGACCCTTTTTCACACGACTTAATTAAGAAAAAAGTTGTTGATTTCTAAACAACAGTTGTCAGGAAAAAAAAAAATTTCGGGTTGTGTGACCAATTTGAGGTCCACTGACTTCTCGCTGTAGCGACCAATTTTAAAATGTGGACTTCTTCGTATCAGCCAAAAATCTGTCCCGGTGCATAAAGGGACAGATTTTCACTAACTTGACAGTAGACTTATAAGTGATCAACATGGTGATATCAGCATGGATATCGTTGGGGAATGTGATTATCATAGTATCGCGACACAATAAAACACTGCCATCTTTTCCCTGCTTTTAAAGGTTGTGTGACAGTGAAATTTCACCCAACACCCAAATTAACAGCTGTCCGCCACCAAAATATTATCACATAATTATTATTATTATTATTATTATGAGTATTAATATTATAATAATAAATATAGCTGCAGGCAGCAATACACGGGGTCCAGTTTAGTTGTGTTAGTTACGTATTCGTTTTCGGGGATCTCTGCAACGCGGCACGATTTTCCGAGTTTACATCGAACGCCGCATATGCCTGTCGTCTCCTGGTTGCTGGTCTGGCGGAGCAATCACTGTGGTCTACACATCACAACCCTCTGTATGCAAATGAGCACCCAGAGACGGAAACTGGGCTTATATAACATCGATTCATGGTGTCACAACGCCTCGCTCCACAAGCGAATCAAGGTACACCAAAGTTCCTCAAGCTCCGGTTAATTTCGGTAGTTTTTTCGCTAATTCCTGCTTCCAATGAGGATCGATATGGATCAAACTTGAACCACGAGACCACATCCATGTATAAATAATAAATATAGCTGCAGGCAGCAATACGCAGGGTCCAGGGTAGTCGGCCCTTCGTTAAAGTTCAATGGCTGAGTGTGCTTTGGCGCTCGAATGTGTGTTCCTCCCGTTCCTCCCTGGTCACAGTGTAATTCTATGATCGGGTGCTGTTTGCGGCTGTGGGTGCGTTTCCTAAGCCGCAACTAACAGCGGTTTTCATTCTGAAGTAGGGCTGCATGATTATGGCTGAAATGACAGCCACTGATTATTTTGTTCAATATTGTGATCACGATTATTTATCATGGTTATTCATCCATTTTGGGGAACACAATTAATACTTGTTTCTCCAAATGAAATAAATAAAAACTGTGTGTTTTTTATTATTTTAGAATTTACTTTTTCCTAATTGGATGTGTGTGTGTGTGTGCTTCACGGAGCCTGCAGCGGGCACCCGCTGGTGCACAGATACATGGATGATTTACTTTGCCACACATGGATAATTGCGATCAGACGATGCTTATAGTTATTATTAGAAAATAAATAAATACAATTATTATAACCAGTAATTCTAATTCAGGACTGTTGTATACATTGATATCTCTGGAATGTCTATAACTTCTGACAATGATGTTATTGGGTTTTTATTTTGTAGGTTTTATTTTGTAGAATGCAAACTTTGGTGCGTGCCCGTTGTCATATTCTTGTCATTTAATACTGTTCTTTTTTTTTTTAATCCAATTCAATCTTCTGGTAAAATAATACCTGTCACTTCGTTACTTTGTATGGTTAATAGTTTGTATCTTAAGCTACTTTTACACATGCAATGTAAACCTGAAATTATCCGGCTGTATGTGTGAGCGCAAATGCCCGACTCATTTGACCCCAACATTACCCGGACATGATCCAGCCAGCACCCTGGTACAAAGTCCGGGTAATGTCCGATTGAGTGGTATGTGTGAACAGAGCAAGTGATTGTCCGGATCATTCACAGCGAGCGAGTGGGCGTGTCATGTGTTGATGACATGTCTATCATGCGGCAGTTATTTACCTTTGTGCGGATCTTCGTGCACGGGGCATAGCTGCTGCGTACTCCTTTCTGCTTTCTATACTATCTCTTTCACTCTCTCGTTTATATTGTGGATACTTCCAAATACATGGAGTATCAACGCAAAAAAAAAAAGCCCAACTACTGATAAGTCTGTAGCCTCATCTGCCGCTGCCGCCATAATAATTATTATTATTATTATTATTGGGGGCATGGTGGCTTAGTGGTGCTCCTAGACACATTATGTGGATCGAATGCAGAGCTCTTGGGGCTGATTCACAGTTCTGTGCCAAGTAGCTGCCGTAGGTCCTACGTCACCGGTGGAGCCCACAGAGGCCCCTGCCCATAGCTTACGTGCTCCTCTCCTAAAATGCAACTACAGTGTCGGGGCGAGGCACAAATTTATATGATTATCATTTATATATCGTTATAATTCCCTGTGTGATCCGCGAACATCGGATGTGACATCATGATCTGTTTTTATTACGTCTGTGCTAAAATGGACTCGACACTGTCATCTAGCGTCTCAGCGGTCTACACGCATAATCACCAAGGCAGAACGACAAATACAACCCAGGGTGTACCTACGGCGGTTATTTGACACAGAACTATGAATCAGCCGTGAGACCTCTGCATTTGATCTACATCCTAGTATCTAATGTATCGAGGAGCACCGCTGAGCCACCATGCCCGTAATAATAATTATTATTAGAGCTGCAGCGCTGGAGCCCAATTGTTATAACTGGGATTTTTAATATTCGGCGTCCAGCCCCGAAGGGTTGGTTGCTAATGAAAAACTGACGTCAGTCGTCTGTGGATCTCATCGAGCCGCCGCACTCACTGGTGATTGGTCAACAACCAAGCTGGCGGCATGTACAGATGGGACTGACGTCGGACTTCCGTGGATATGGGGCTACCCGGCGTCTCACCAGGCAGAGCGCACCATTTTCGAGTCCTTACCGCAGCGGCCTGTGTTTAATTGCGGCACGAGGCCATTCGCTGTCTCTCTCTCTCTCTCTCTCTCTCTCTCTCTCTCTCTCTCTCTCTCTCTCTCTCTCTCTCTCTCTCTCTCTCTCTCTCTCTCTCTCTCTCTCTCTCTCTCTCTCTCTCTCTCTCTCTCTCTCTCTCTCTCTCTCTCTCCCCCCCCCCCTTCCCGGTCACTGTCAAATAAAGGATAAAAATGTCATGGATTTCACTCTCATGGATGTTATGGATCCGGAGCTGTATCGGCCTTATCCAAGTTTATCCAGTTCACTTGTTAAAGAATAGTTGATTGCATCGATCCAGCTGTGTTTTGAGCCCCCGTGTCCGTCCGTCCGTCCTCACAGATGAGTGCGGCATCGTGGCTCAGATCTCGGAACCCCTGGCCACCGCAGACATTCCAGCTTATTACATCAGCACCTTCAAGTTTGACCACGCCCTGGTGAGTCCCCCCCCCCCCCCCAAGTCGGCGTCTGTGACACCATGTGTTTTTGGAAATGCCCCCGTGTCAGCTGCTCAGCGTTTCTTTCAACTCGCTCTCGACAGGTTCCCGAGGAGAACATCCAGAGCGTGATCGGAGCGCTGCGGACCAGTGACAGCGCCAGGCAGTGAGGAGGGAGGAGGATGACCTCATGTCTGGAGCCATTTCGTTCGAACGGCAAATCTTTTTCATCACTGTTCCACACTCCCCTCCACAACCCCCGAAAAGTGCCAAGAGCTTTATTATTATCGATGGACGTAACCGGGGGCGGGTGGGGGACGGACGGTTGGATTCGGGGGGAGATGGAGTGAGACGCTGGTGTGTTGAGGTTGATTTTGTTTTTCCCCTACGATTCTTTTCAACCCCCTCCCACCCCCTAAAACCCGGCTCCGGCCTTGCTCTGATAGCGGTGGCTCTACTTCACCCGAGCAAGTGATTTCTCTTTTAATAACTCTCTTTTAATTTGTGTGTTTATTTCGCTCTCTCAGAAGCTCCCTCTCGTCATAACCAGCACACCGTATTTAGTTACACGGACTCCTCGCGTATGGATGGAGAATGTAAGTAGATGAGCGTGAAGACCCTCCGTAGTACCCCGCCAATCACGATCCCCTCGATTTCTGTTTCTCGCGGCAAAATCACGTTCCATTTGTTCTCAGTGCCAAGATGTTTGAATGCGTAAACTGATGCCTTGCCCCCCAAAAAAAAAAGAAAAGAAAAATCGGGTGTGCAATCCAAGGGGGTTTGGGGGATTGGGGTGTGCACTACTTGTGGAGTGGCCGGAGCAGTGTTGACACACCATCTGTTCCGATGACGAGGTGCGGTTTGGTTTTCATTAACAATTGAATGTTTTATTTTTTAAGTAATTTCTTCTTCCCTTTTTTCTTCTTTTTAAATCAAGAAACGAGACAAATTAAACGGGGGGGGGGGGATCTCTTTGGAACTTGTGAATCATGATGCTGGAAGATGACAAAGCATTTTCCAAGGTCCGTGTGGAGGTCACAGCTCTCCCCCCTCAGCCACTTTAAATAACTTAAGATCTGACAAGAAATGGCGTTGATGAATATGTTTCGTATCTAGTAATAATTAACTGAGCCACTTTTTGACGGATTACTTTAATAATGCTCCGTGCTAGACATAAGCTATTAAGGTTTGGCGCGTGGGGGGATTTCACATTAAAAGCGCTCCCTGCCTCCTCCCCCTTCTACACACCACCCCGCCCCAGTCTGCACTTTAAAGCAGGTCGAGCCCACAGGCCTGTAGTACTGACGTGAAAAGAAAAAAATGGGGAGGGGAACATTTACTTTTAAGAGGACCCGGTTGAGTAGCACAGACATATTGTTAGTCTTAAGCAATTGGTGAAATTGTTGTTTTTTTTTGGGTTGTTTTGTGTTTGTTTTGTTTTACCACACGCATCGCACCTAACAAAGAAAAGGTTCTGTTTTTAAGATTTGATTTGCAGAAAACAAGTATTTATCAGTGTTATAAAAGAAAAACATGTTGAAGGCAAACTCTATTCAGATTAAACTTACAAGAAATCTTTTTTTTTTTTTTTCCCCTTCTTGAGCATGTTTGGAAAATAAACTTTTTTTTTTGGGGGGGGAGGGGGGGGGGTTCATTTTGAGGAATGGCCTCAAGTTTCTTCCATGTTATTTTACTCAAACGGCAGCCCATAGCATTTTAGCCCCAAAACTGGCCTCCGCACACACATCTGGGTGTGTGCAGACCTTTAGTCAGTTAAAACAAAAATCATTAATTAGAATTGATGTGGTCCATAGTATGCAAATGTTTCAACATTGGTTATAAAACCCTTAGACTGAACCTTCATACTTACCTGCTACACAATGTGTGCTTAATTCTCTCTATACTTACCTGTAGAGAAATCCTAGTATTTATTTTTGGATAAATCCCTCAATAAGTGAGCTTTTGTTAGAATTTGTCTTAAGGTATTACACTTAACACCACTATACACACATTCAGTCATGTCGCAGATAAAAATATTTATCTTTTCCTCTGACCTATAATGCAAGTCCATACGAGTGCCAACTCCAGTGTGTTATCCTGCTCGGGGCGTGCCAGACCAGGCCTCCTTCTGACACATGGCGGTGCCGAGGCCGGTATCCAGGCTCCCAGTGCTCTCTGGCTCCCGCACCAAACAGACTCCCACTCACGTTGCACAACCCGTCAATTGTTTCCGGTCGAGCACACTTGGTCAATTCTGCCAAGACACCATGATATGTCGACGCACGTTTAGAAATTTCAATATTTCTCTACCAACAAAAACAAAGGATGCTGGTTCCCATCGTTTATTACTGTTCATAGCATGACCTCGCTGGACGCTTTTACTTTTAACAAACTTACCACTCTGCTGTGCTTAAATGTAGTCCAATGCGGCAAATGTTTAAGCTGTAAAAACACATTAAATCTCCTTTTTTGAAAACAGGAAGCTCACAATATGGTCAGACAGTCTTTTATGTGAAAGAAAGCACCACTGCAGTGGAAAGCTGTGAGAGCGATTCTTAATAAGGCCGGGCTTGAAACATAGCAGCACTTAAGAATAAGTGCTAAACACAAATGCAATCTGGTCTGGTCCTTCATTTAGTTAGTGAATTCAGAGGGTTTGTGATCCTGGAGGTCAAAAAAAAAAAAAAAAAAAAAATATCCGAAAGGAGGCCGGAAAGAAGGACATTAACAACAATGAAAACAAGCGAAGGAGCAGCTGGGTACCAGTTGGCTGTATTATTTGGCCTGAGTAAACACCACAGAAAACAGCCATGTCCTGGTTGACCTGCGCAGGGGACTCTACACCTTTTAGCTGCTTAACACACACACACACACACACACACAGCCACAGCCACAGCTCCTTTACAAAGTTGGCTCCACATTGGCGAGACAGCTCTCTAGCATCCATGTTTGCCAGCTTTAGCTCGTGTGCGTCACACAAAGCGTTGCCGCAGCTTTTGAGTCACTGTACACCCCCCCCCCCCCTGCCAATTTTCATCTGCTGACATGACACCCAATGCGGCATGGAGTGCAAAAGCAGCATTAATATGGAGACGCAATCACCGAAGTCAGATTACGGATGGGCACCAAATTAATCAACTGTTGTTGTTTGGAAGGATGAGCAAAGCCTAGTTAACATAAATAAATGTGAGCTTGAAAATGATTTTGCAGTATAATTAAAGTCAAATTAAGGCCTATGTTTGCATTAGAAGAGTCACAGCCTCATTGTTTCATTTGAATATACCTAACGGTCAATTCTTGTCAAAATATTTATATATATATATATTTTTTTAAAAGAAGTGGGATCTGGATCTCCTGTGAAGAGCAGCTGCTTCACATCTTTATAGGGGGGAAACAAAAACACATTAAAGCGCCCAAGCAGATTCCCTGCGGTGTGTGATGGGAAGGGTCACCGTTGGAGCGAGGCAAACATCCTGGCTTTTGTTTGCTCCGGTGGTGATTTTCTCAGAGGAGAGACTTCACCAGCGCCACCATGTGGTCAACGCCGCACGCCACGTCCACCACTTGACCCGGTACCGTAACCTGTATAAAAAGAAATTGGGAAAAAAATGATTTTGAATATGGATCTTCTTTTTCGTGAAGAAAGAATGACAAGGGGGAATAAACGCTTAAGTCCAAACACGGGTGAGAGGTTCTCTCCGTAGAAGCCAGTGTCCGCTTACCCGCCACGGGAAGTATTGGTCGTCTTTCCTCCCGATGCCCAAACAGCCTCTGACGTTCTTGCCCCACACAAAGAGCTCCCCTCCATCTGGAAGGACGCGATCAAATAACGGTGCTGAACACAGCATGTTGCAGCAAGGTGGGTTCCGAGAAACTTTAAATGCCAGCTGGGGCGACACGTACTGTCAATGTGTGTGTTACACCCAAAACACTGACTATATTTAAATCACGGAAAGGTTTCCCTGCTAAATTGCTAATGACTATAACCACAAAGACTAGACTAACATAAAAAAATAAACATAAGACGTTTACATTCAGACTTTTCTTCCAATACGCTATAACAGTAACAATTAGCCGCCGGAGGAGCCGCCTCACCCGTGACGGCGGCGAAATGGTCGAGTCCGCAGCGGACGCCCCTCACGGTCACGGTGGGGCTGAACTCCGAGCGGCCGAACAGCGCGGCGGGAATGGGCTCCGGAGTCGCCGATTCGGAGAGCCGGGGGCCCTTTCCCAGGATGCCGTAGCCCCACACGAAAACCTCTCCTTTCTCTGGACACGTGGCAGAAGGAACGAGCCGGACAATCGGCTCATAGCAGGTGGGGTTAGGGTTATAGAGGATTTATAACAATCACACCCCAAAAAAAAAAAAAAAAAAAAAAAAAAAAACAACCGAGCCGGTTGTTAATGGTGACGACCACGGCCGTTTACGTTTAGCATTTGCGATTCTCAAGCTTGGAGTTCGAACCGAGTGACTTATTTCCAGAGTTGCGACATCAAAACTCTGGTATCTAATATGTCAAAGATTTCCAAAGCACCACAGTGTAATTCAACTCTAACTGACCGTTGAGGAAGGCCACCTGGGTGCCCCCGCACGCCGCCTGAACCACCCTGCCGCAACCGTCCAGTGGGAGCCGTCGAGGAGAGTTGATCTGGAAACAGAAACGGTCACATGACTGGTATGTGTGTAAAAAAATTAAATCAATGCTGCTCCCAGTAGGTCAACATTCCTAAATTGTGTGACAGGGGTATTGCCTAAGAAACAGTGCGTTGTGATACATGTCGATGAATAGAGTAGTTGTTGCCCGAGTAACAACTTGAACAATCCTCCCTCGTCGAGCCGTCTCTTCAGACGACACATGGACCCTGTCCGTCATGTGGGAATCTCTTTCTCCTTCACTTTCTAACTTACTAAAAAATGAATAATAAAACGACTAATTTTGCTATTAATGTTACTACTTATGTTGCTCCTAATGTTGCTCCTAATGTTGCTCGCTCCTAGAGAAGGTTTCGCTGGCGCTGACTGTAATATACACCGGTTTGACACTACTGACAAAATGTACTTCCTGTAAGCTGCTAAATGTAATGTAATCATGTACATGTATGTAAATGTACATGTTATCATGTCATCTTTTGTCGTGAATATACAATTTAAAACGATTGGACTCTATGGTAGCTCACCTGTGTCGACTCTGTGACCGAGGCCAGCTGCCGGTACTCCGAGTTACCCCAGCCGTAGAGCTGTCCGTCCCTGGACACGGCCAAGCTGCAGTCCCCGTAGGTGGCGACCTGCTGGACCTCCACGCCGACCAGCTCCCCGGCTACCTCAGCCGGCCCTGCGCTGACCTCATGGTGTCCCAGGCCTGGTGGGCAAGCGGGTGGAACGATGGAGAGAAGGGTGGGTGTCAAGTTGATAGTAAATAGATAGATAGATAGATAGATAAATGTCTTGTTCAGTGAGCTTAATATCAGACGCCCGACTCCGGAAACTATATTTAACTAGTATTATCTTGTGTCTATTATTTTGTAGAGCACTTTGGAGGTAATATTCAGATAGGGTTCTATATATAAAAAAAAGCTTCTATTGATGTTATCAGCAGGTCATTTGGCCAGACTGCAATTCATCCAAGTCAAAGCCACGTCAGCGCAATGCCTTCCAGAATGTTTCCAAATTAATTTTTGGGACATAGAAGAAACATTTCTGAGGACATCACCTGGTGATTGATCTCATCATAAAGTTCATGTTATCCTTTAGGAGTCATCCTTCAACATTACATTGCAATTCTGGACCCGTGGAATTAGCCAATTCTGAGGCTCCTCATAGGTTGGTGGCTGCGAGGACAGTGTTGTGAATGGTACGGTGGCTGACGGTGCTTCAGCTGCACGGGAGTGATAAACACCAGGAAGAGTTCCTTGGGAGACACTGCGAGCACGACAGCAGCGATGAGAAAATCCTTGAATACCCGCAACTTGAAGGTCAAATCGAGCATTCTTGTTGATTTGTCCTAGAATTGCGTGCCCTTCTGATAAAAGTTGAGAGCCCAAACTCCAACCTGTCTGGCCGTCGGCGCCCCAGCCGCACGCGTACACCTTGCCCGTCTCGGTGAGGAACAGACTGTGGTCCTGGCCAGACGCCACCTGAAAGGAACGAGAACGTCGCTGGGGTTGCGTTTCGGACTCGGCACCAGGTGCTGGTGTGCCGTCTTTCAGGTAAGAAATGATGCGGCATGATAAAATAACCACACCCCTCCCCTCCCTCCTCCACCCCATACATAACCGGGTGGAGGGTCTGTCCACAACCCTCACCTGGGTGACCCTGCTGTCAAAGCCTTCTATCCTGTGAATGATGTGGCTGCCACTGTGTGTGTGAGAACAAAAGAGACGGTCACACACACACACACACACACACACACACACACACACACACACACACACACACACACA
This sequence comes from Zeus faber, assembly GCF_960531495.2. Taxonomy (NCBI): domain Eukaryota; kingdom Metazoa; phylum Chordata; class Actinopteri; order Zeiformes; family Zeidae; genus Zeus; species Zeus faber. Next base: position 12,094,037 of record NC_137200.1, read on the forward strand.
CACACACACACACACACACACACACACACACACACACACACACACACACCTTGTAGTATCCTCCAAGTCACATATAACTATCATAGCCGATGCACTCGTTTATGAACTTAAAAACAAAAAAAGGACATATACTCCAATTAGTTCTGTGAGAAATGATGGTACATGTAGGAACAGGGCAATCAATATAGTCACTATTTTTTTCCAGGTATACCAAAATTGCCAACTGTAGCAGTATGAAAGAAAACATTTTTGAGATCACAAAAGTAATGACAAAATGTACACATTTTTTAATAAAACATATTTTGGCAGCCCTAAATGACACCGCCTGGACTCTCAATAACAACAGACACAACAACAACATAAACCTCAGAGGATTTCAACCTCAGACAGTTTGACTTGAAATGCACATGTCCAGCATGACAGCAACACAGTCGTCAGTGTGTGTGTGTGTGTGTGTGTGTGTGCCTGGGCTTTGAGACTCATACCTATAAACTTCCTCTGGTACAATCGGTCTCCCACACTGTCCGTAAGCGTTGTTTCCCATACTGAACACTTTTTGGGAGGGAAGGGAGGGGAGGGGAGGGAAGAGAGAGAGAGAGAGATGTGAAGATGGACTTGGAGGTAACATTTATGTCATTAAGAACTAACAACTGAGATCAATTGTACACACGTCATAGTGGTGTTAAGACAGGTTTGCTGACCGCTATGAGCCGTTTGTGGTTGGTTATTAAGTACAGTTAACAGGTAGCGGAAAACATAATAGTAATGGCGGCGTTGTTCAAAGTTGACGGGAGCTCTTTGGAAATGCGTTGCGTTGCGTTAACTGACTTGTTCTGTTAACTTACAAATATCGAACAATCTTTCCGTACCAATCTGTCATCTCCTTCGGACGGGCAGAGTTAAAGCTAGTTGGGAGACAACACCCACCTCCCTCTCGGTCGGTAAGCACCAGGGAATGGGCCCGTCCGCAGGCCACCTGCACCACCCTGGTCTCCTGGGGGGTAGAGAGCGGCAGGGCCACGGGGGAGGGCTCCAGCACGTAGTCGTAGCTCTGCACTGGAAACACAGTTGGGTAAGGGAGCAAAGAAGGAAAATAAAACAAGGTCATTCCGGAACATTGGCCAAAGACTTTTGAGAAAAACAAAAAAGAAACAAAAAAAAAACCAGCACACGCGTATTATTGTCTTACGCCGGCTTTTCTGCGTGCGCTGGAAGCCCAGCTGAGAGTCTTTGTTGAGGCCCATGCCCCACAGCTTGGTCACGTCTCTGGTGGAGGAAGCGATGAGGGTGAAGCCGTAGCCACAAGCAGCAGAGGAGATCTGAGGAGCGCACCGAAAGATTAAAAGTGGCGATTAGGCCCGACAATGATTCTCCTGAGTGATGCCACAGAAGAGTGATGGTTACATGAAGAGCATTTGCACATCTGCAAATGCTCTGCTTTAACATCTGCACTGAGTTTTTGTTTATCGTCTAGTTTACAACAATGCACAATATACATTAGAGGGATGTGGTTGTTTTTCCCCCCATATTTAGGCAATCACACACCCACCCTTCAGTAACTTGATTCAGCCAAAAACCCAAACTACCCTTATGTTGTGGCCAAAAAATATAGTAACAACTATCTACAATTCAAGACAATGTTTTGATCTTGAGTATGTTCTGATTTCCACGAAAGAGAAGCATGCATGGGTAAAATGGGGAAATTAAAATTCGCTATGGCTTGTATTTTAAGTGTAGGGCTGCATTTTCCAAATGGTGTGCAACAAATATATAGAACTTTCCTCCAAACAATCCCACCTGCTGATTGGGCCTCTTTCTGATTTGAATCACAGTAAATCAAGAAATTAGCCAATGCCGTGATTGACTGGAAGGAGAAACCGCGTTGCTCTGTTGAACCGCAGCAGCGCATAATTCAAGAACTGGCAGGACTAGAGGTTGAAACATACCTGATCTTCAGTCTCCAGACGGTAGGGCGTGAGCTGGTATTTCCGGGGTTTCTTCCGGCCACTGTCAGGCAGTACAAAGCTGGGAATACCCAGAGCGCCGGTGAAGCTGAATCCCCACACAAACACCTTGTGCTTGGCCTTTCTGTTCTTCCCAACATACTGAAAGACGGGAGCATTGTCCTTCTGCTCCCGTGGTCCGGGGGCTTTGCAGAGTGTCGTATAAGCCTGAACCGCGTGCCCTCTGCGCCGGAAACACAATCGTACGCACGTCAGAGCCATCCTGTAGGAACAGAGGATGCAGGAACACGGTCACCTAAAGGGATGCTCCAGTAGCCCTTCAGTACACCATCGCCCTACAAATAGGGTTTTTATCTTGTGTCTTTTTTTTTTATAAGCTTTTATTTATCTTTATCTATCTCGCCAGATTCAGACGAGAAGGTCAAAACCAATCTCATCCCTGTCTGTCCAACACAGAGCCACACGACAGGCTCCATGCTAAGTGTGTTGGAAGGTAGATCAACTGGCCGAGCCCATGTGGACAAAACTGGAATATCCCCGAAGAGTAAGCTTAAGCAACTCAAAGTTAACAAGAAACTGTTGCATAGGAATGAATGAATATTCATAACCAATATATATATATATATACACGTGTGTGTGTGTGTGTGTATATGTATGTATGTATGTATGTAGGTATATATATATATATATATATATATATATATATATATATATATATATATATATATATATATATTTATATATATTAAAAGCTACATAATTATGAGTGTAATTAAAAACTACATGCAACTGAGTTTAAGAGGAAACATTTCTTGCCAAGATATAAAAGTTAGATATTTGAGACATACTACACACCGAGACTCATGTGCGGGGCAGTGCTTATTATGAATTACAAGCAAATCAGTCTCCTTACAGGAACCTCATACCTTCACCTCCTCCCGAACGACGTTACGCGTTTAACAGACAACACCTCCTGTGCAATATCACAACATTTGTCGCAACAGAACTCCCTCCATTACTCCGGTTCAGCGTCTTACAGTCACGTCACCAGCCACAGGGCGCCGCCATTCAAGCGCTGTAGGAACAGGAAGTGCGATTTATCCCTTACTTCCGGGTGTCGTCCTCGCTTATGATTCGCTAGCGCCATCTAGCGCTCCCACAGATTATGCGCTACTTAACTTAGTTGATGTCTTGACGAGTTTATAAAAATGCATTATTATTGTGAAGGCAGTTTTCTGTTGAGTCACAAAGTACCATCAAATAATTATGTTCCCCAAAATGGATAAATCGTCGTGATCACAAAATTGAATACAATCATCATGATTATAATTTTAGCCACAATCATGCAGCCCTACTTCAGAATGGGAACCGCCGTTAGTTGCGGCTTAGGAAACGCACCCACAGCCGCAAACAGCACCCGATCATAGAATTACACTGTGACCAGGGAGGAACGACCGAACTTCTGCGGACACAAAACAGGCCGGAACAGAAAGCCAAAGCCTAATCGTCCATCTGGAACCCTATTATTTTTGTTCCGATTTTTATTACAGGTACTCCTCACTTAACGACCTACCTGTTTAACGACCGTTCGGACTTATGACCAGCTCTCTGACCAGTCTGAATTGTGCGCGGCGTACAACGCCGCTGTATGCACACTGCGTGCGCGGCGTCTCAGCGTCAAGCATCTCATCGCGCATCACCTTTCATATACTATATACACTATGTACTGCATGTAGCATACTGTACCGCATACTGTGTCACTGTTCAGGGTTGTTCAGTGATGCCGTATTGCTGCGCCGGACTGTTGTATACTGTGCTGTATTATCCCAAACACTACCTCACTTCGTTCACATGCTACTTTAATGCACATATCTGTATATACATAATTGCCTATTCCATATACATAAGCATATTCCCTCTATCTATTCCATTTTATTTCATTTTATTTTCATTGTATTTTATTTTATTCTATATATTTTTATTTTATTCCGTAAGTATTCGACTTACTGTATTACGTTTTAGGAGTCAGTTAGTCGGGCTATTAGAAATTTTTCCTAGGACATATTGTGTGTTATCAACCGGGTGCGTTGCATTACATTTCACTGCATATATGTATGAAAGTATGTATATGTAAGTGACGAATAAAAATCTTGAATCTTGAATCTTGAAATATCCACTAAGTACACTATATATACTATATACACTGTATACACACTATATACTATACTATATACACTGTATATACTATATATACTATATACTCTGTATACACCATATATACTATATATACAATATACACTATATATATTATATATACACTATATAGACTATATACACTATATACACTATATATACTATACACACTATATACACTGTATATACTATATACAGTTTATACATCTCATCTCATCACTTTTCTCAGTCTCAGTCTCATTCCCGAAGTCTCTGAGTATTTACTATACTAGTGTTCGCAATGGCCACGACCCCTTACCGTGAAATAACACGTGAAATAATCGATCAATTCACTTAAAGACCTGGCTGTAGGAACAGAATCTTCTTTTAATGAGGAGTACCTGTATTATATTTCTCTTCGGCATTTTGCGGGCTAGAATTGTCTGGTGCCCGGCTACCGCAAAACCCACGGGCATGGTTGAGATCTTGTTGGAACCGAGGCGTTCCAGACATTTTGTGGTTCAAGTTTGATCCACGTCGATCTACATTTGGAGCAGAAATTAGTGAGAAACTTCTGCAAATTTACTAGAACTTGCAGAACGCTGGCGCAGCGTGACTCGTTTGTGGGCAGGGTGCTTTGTGACATCATCATCCAATTTGTTATTACGTGCAGGTGGCATCCCTGGGAAGGCATTTGTACCTGGCGGGGTGTGCAGTGTAGGCTCCATCGGTCTGTAGTGGTTGCTTTGCGCAGGATTCGCGCTGGTTCGAGACAACAGACAGCAGGGGCCAATTCTGCGTTCGATCGAAGCTCGGAAAACTGTAACTCGTTTTCGTAGTAATGCTGATGTAAAGACGAGCGACAGCACAAACTGACGCTATGTTCCATGGGAACTCGAAAATTTGTAATTGGTGTCGATACGGAGTCATTTGTGTTATGTGAAAACTGTAATTTGTGTCTAACACGACTAACCTGGACCCCGTGTATTGCTGCCTGCACATCAATCATCCCTGTTATTTGCCTGGATCCTTTAAAGGGAACCACCATCAATACGGAAATTTAAATTAAAGCTTTTATCAAAAATGAAACTGTGAGAATTTTGATATTGAAATTACAAGTTTTAGTCTGTTAAAAGATATTGGTCAATTTTTAATGGAATCACCTGCATTTTTCAAATATGTATGTGCAATTAAAGCAACCTTTTTATATTTTTTTTTTGTTCCCCGGTATGCATGGACGGAGGTTCTGTTCTTATTTGCTAGATATCCTTCCTCAAAAATTCAGCCTCCAACTTCTCAAAGAGCGGGCCTATAGCGACCTTCTATCACTTCTATACAAAGCGGGTATCTTGAGAGGAGCCGCAATTGTAATCCCTTAAGAGGATCCAGTCTAAGATTCAGTGGGCAGGGATCTGGGATCCACTAATCGACTTGAGTAGACGTGGCCACCTTCTGTCAGAGCAAACATGTACCTGTTTCAAACTAAGTTGAGCAGCAGAGATATAGGCTCATTTTTTACAACTTTAATAGAAAATTAGTGTTACCGATGTTGACCGAGACTGCATTTCACTGCATTTGCTGCTATTTCCAAAGTGAATCCTATAATAGAAGGACAACTGACAGGAGAAGACAAGGTGAGCCAAAGCTGAGTTTGTGCATGTAAGCCGACTTGTCTTGCATATATTGCAGCCTGTTCTTATGAAAATATTATTTCAGGTCATTGTGCATCTAGAATAGACAACACACTAATCAGTGCAGTGTCTCTAGAGGTCATACGTAGTATGATACTGTTGGCTTAACGCCTATTCTTACTAAGCGTATCACTTGTTCTCATTTTTTTAATTATGAGGGTGCAAGGTGACTTTATTGAATTGTTAATAATTTAACTGAAACCATTTCTCCATTCCACAGAGAAATAAAGAGAGAGGACAAAGAAAGAGAGAGAGAGAGAGAGAGAGAGAGAGAGAGAAAGAGAGAAAGAGAGAGAGGCCATGCTGCTTGTGCAGGTGAGCTGCAGCCTGACTGGCTGGTTCTCCCTCTACTTAGTGTTCTGTGCCACCTTCGCCCAGCGGGGGCCCGAATGGAACTGCCGGCTGGTGACTTTGTCCCACGGCATCTTTATCGTGCTGCTCACCACCTATGTTGTCTTCATAGATGGACCCTGGCCTTTCACGCATGCAGGTCAGTTGGATTTAGTGGCCAGGGTGTTGCATATACCACAGTGTTAAAAATCATCAATTAATTACAGTAATGCGTTACATATCAATGTCATGCATTTAGTTAGTTTTTTTCCCAGTCTGGAGGTAAAAACATGTATACATTAATAATCAATCTCAATCGATATTACTGCTTCCATAATATAACACCTCGTAACATAGTATCCAGATATAGAGAGCAGAAACTCTAGAATATACAGTATATATAGTATACATATTGAAGACCATTGCCATAGCTTCTGAGGTGTCGTACGCCTGAAGGAGCAGTGAGATCCTCCGGTATTTTAAAGTTTTCCTGGATACAACTTCTGTTAAGTTGATGGTATTCCAGTATTATATACTTTTCTTTTACAGCTCGTGTAGTCGTATTAATATTCATTGATTACTTAGGAGGAGCCAGACCAAAATAAGTTTGAATGTAAATTAACACTTTTGTGTTAAATGTGTAAAAGAAATGTACTTTTTTTTTTTAATTACTTTTTGTGTTCTAAGTCCAAATCATAAAGAACTGTTGAGACGCTTAGAATTTGCAGGTTCTGAGTGTCATTGTACTGGATTATTGAACCGGCAAGAAATAATAATTTTTGGCATAGGAAGGGATGAAGTGTACGATTTATATTAATACATTTTTTTTTTTATGAATATATAATTGTATTTATTTATTTAACCTTTATTTATACAGGAGAAACCCATTGAGACAGAGGTCTAATTTTCGATGGTGCCCTGGTTACAATGATCATACGTACACATTTAAAACACCATAAATCCATCTCCAACATTAAAAGTCAATAAATAAAACAACTAAAATAACACTTTTAACTAAAGCGTTCTCAGATCCCAGCATCAAAATCACCCAAAAGATTCTTAAGACTCCCTAAAGGGACTAAGGCATCCAAAATGCAAGTCTTTTGAAAGTTTTCTCACCTAGGCAGCCCACAAAAAAACTGACTGGATCGTCTTATATGACAGTTTGTGTGCTAGTAAGTCCATCAGAGACCTAAATATATGTGCATAAGCACTGAAAAGGTTGGGTTTTTTTTCAAAATAGGTCCCCTTTAATGTTTCAAAATAAACTTCTGAAATTCTCTCCCCAAAATCGCTTCCACAAACTCCATGCCAAAGATTAACAACGGGTCACTACAGATTTTGGTCACTGAACTTTACCAAGGTCGACTGAGGTCAAACTGCGAGGCAGGGGGTCTATGCTCTCTGTTTCAGAGAATGCTCTGTCGTGTGGGGTTTCTCCATCTACATACATTTTTCATTTGAGTCCTGTGTCCCTCTCCACCGCTCTAAATCCATGGCAAGCCATTTTAACATTTAATCCATAGGACGAACTAGTCACTTTTTAAAAGTTACAAGCACTTATTTATTAGATACTAGTAACTATTTCAATTGTTACTAGTAAATGTTGGCATGTTACTAGTAACAATTTGGACAATTTTGTCATTGAATCCTAGGGGCTCCGTGTTTGAGATATTTTGTGACTTAGTGCCCATTCTTGCTACTGTTACTAGTAACATTGTTTGTTTTACTACTAAGTAGTTATGAGTAAAAATTGGTCAAGTTACTAGTACCAAATACAATTTGACTAGTTAAACCAAAATAGTTACCAGTGACTGTTGGAATACCAACTGATAAGTAAAATATAAGTACAAATAACTTTAAAAAACATTTGTCCTATGGATTAAATGTTAAAACGGCTTGCCATCATTTTTTACACCATTACCAGTCAAAAGAGCTTGTTGATAGTTTAATTTTAAATGTTATTAGTAGCAGCAAGAAAAGGCACGAGTCACTAATGAATAAGTACAAGTGCTCTATTAATAGTGACTTGTAAAATCGGTATAGATACGAGTCACAATTTGTAAAGATACTAGTTAGAGACAAATATTTGACATTTCAAAGTAGTTACTAGTACTTGGAATCTCTACTGGTAACTAAAATATAGGTACTAGTAACTTTTTAAAAGTGACTACTTCATCCTAAGGATTAATTGAACCCACCCCTCCACTGTATCCCATGTCCTCCAGGTACGGAAAACACTGACCTGCAGACCCTCGCCCTGGCACTCTGCCTGGGCTACTTCATCTTCGACATGGGCTGGTGCGTGTGCTACCGTTCCGAGGGGCCCATCATGCTGGCCCACCACGCCGCCAGCATCGCGGGGATCCTGCTGGCGCTTGGCATGGGGCGGTCGGGCTGCGAGACCTGCGCCGTCATCTTTGGCAGCGAGATCACCAACCCGCTGCTGCAGAGCCGCTGGTTCCTCCGCAAAGCCGGGCTGTACGACAGCCTCCTGGGCGACGCCGCGGACCTGCTCTTCATCCTGCTGTTTGCCACCGTGCGGGTGGGAGTGGGCACCCTGTTGTTTTACCATGAGCTGACCTCGCCCAGGCCACCACTGATAATGAAGCTCGGGGGAGTTGCTATGTACATTCTCGCCTGGGTGTTCATGGTCGACATCGCTAAATTTGCTTACAAAAAGAGTCGGTCCAAATATACAAGGTGGCTGCAGAACAAAAGGTCAGGGGAAGAGAAGACCATTCAGGATGGCTAAATAAAAAAATATATATATATAAATGATATTGCAAGGTCACTACATTATGTTATTTAGCTGACATTTTTGTCCAAAGTGACTTCCATTTATACAAGTGAAGCATGCAAGGCTCCTCGGGAGCAGTTAGGGGTTAAGCGTCTTGCTCAAGAACACTTCAGCACGCTACCAGGAGTAGCCGGGGATTGAACCGGCAACTTTTCCGATTATTACACGAGTGGCTCTACCTCCTGAGCTGCCGCCCCAATCCCGGCGGAGCGTGCACTCCAGGGCAACTTTTACACTTGAAAGAATAAAAAATAAACATCTAGTTTCCTTGATCCTTACTGAAATGCACTGATCACACCAAACCCCGTGTGCACTAGACACGACTTAGAAGAATGCTGTTCTTCTAGTTTTACCCTGGGAACCCAGCCGGTTACCGCTTTTAGCTCAAATAATTCAAGTCGATCTAAGATTTCTATCATTGCCTAAACTACCAAAGTGGTATACGCCAGTGAAATGTGGAACATCGGCGCAAAAAGAATCCACTTTATGCAGAATCCACTAAATCTTCCATGTTGCACGTTGAGCCAGCTTTTCTGCATAAACCCACAGACATCTTGTCACCATCTGTAGCCGACGCCTCATGGAATATGCTTGGCACTAGTGTACAATACATTAATAAATCAAGTGACCTTAGACTTGGAGAAGTGCCTAAGTCATGTATATCAATCAGTATCCCATACCATTTTTATACTGTCTCAATCGCATTGTCATATTCATAATTTCATATTGTCTCAGTCCTCTATGTCACTAGGTTCAGTGTAAAAATGTACAGATTATTTTCTCGAACAACCTGCGGAAATGTGTAAATGTCAATGACCAAAGTAAATATATCTTACATATCTTAAAAACATGTCAAGTCTATTATAGTGCGTGGCTGACTAGACTGTGGACTCAATATGAATGTTGAAGTTCTTAGTTTGGAGTCTTGAGACATTTCTAACCACCCAGGTTTGAGAGATTGTTTTATTCACCTCAAATAGCTGCAGCTATAGTAGCCCTTAGAGATTGTGCCATGTGTACAGTATGTGTCATAGCTCCAGCTCAGCCTGCCGAAACAACATTTTTCCATTTTCAGCGCTGAAACTGGCAATTCCTGCTCTCAAAGCATATTCAATTAAAAAATGTTTTTTCCTCAGCATTACAAACAGACACCTAAAAAAACATCAACAGTTGCAAATTTCACCATTACTGTATATATATATTTTTTTACCAGCTTTATCAATCCCTTGGAAAAAATAGAAGCACAGAGCTTCACTCAATGGAGCAATATGTTATCTATATATTATATAAATTATATATATATATGTTTATATTATATATATATATGTTTATATTATATATATATGTTTATATTATATATAACATGTATATATAAATATGTATATATATATGTAAATATTATATAATATATATTTAAAATGTATATTATATATACAGTATATATACAGTATACATACATATATACAGTATACCTACAGTGTGTATATACGGTATATATATTATATATATACAGTATATATACTGTGTGTGTGTGTGTGTGTGTGTGTGTGTGTGTGTGTGTGTGTGTGTGCGTGCTCTGTCAAACAATAGAAAATAGAGTAAATGTTCATGTCTATATAACTTTTTTTTCCTCTAAGTTTGGGAACCCCTGTACCATTGTACTGAGCACCCAGTCGTGCTGTGGGTGGTGGTATGGGTGGTGGTATGGGTGGCGGTATGGGTGGTGGGGGTTTTCTCTTCCTCTGTGGGAGTGGGGAGCAGCGTTTCCTCTTCCCAGTTTCCGGACGGAGACCGAGCCCCGGTCGGAGTTTCACAACCAAAACTATTATTTTGTGTTTTGTATTTTTTTTTTAACTACCTGACATGTACACGCTCGACCGGCGTCGTTAGGTGCGGAAGTGAAATATCGCTGTTTGTCTTCACCCGCGTCGAGAGAAAACCAGCCGGGCGGAGCGACGCGCGCAAAAGAAAAAAGAGAAAAAAGGTGGAAAACATCCCGAGAGGATGCGGACTCGAACGCGTCGGTCGACTCCGTCCGCGTCTCGATGCCGAAGCGTGTCTCGGTGAACAGAGACCGACTCCGTGCGCGTTCGGCGTTGACACCGGCCGTCGAACCCCTGGAAGAGCTTCATCGAGAGCGGTCGTCTTTCCCGCGAGTGCTCCCCATGCATCTACGCGTCCCGCGGTGCACTCCGGTCCTGCGGGTGGTTCGACGCGGCCGCCTTTGTCGTTCCCCTCTCACGTGGGGTTTTGGGAACGGCCGTGACTTCTTCGTCTCCCCGCCTCCGGTTCTCCGTGGACGGGCCGGAGTTTAGAAGAACCGCGGTCGGCAGTACAATGTGATCCGGGCGGCAGTTCAAGGAAACCAAAGGGAGCAATACGTCCCAATGAGTGGCTCACACTCCACACTCACTGACAGGTAATGCTGCTTGCTTCTCCTGCTCACAACAATTTTATTATTAATATTATTATTATTATTATTATTATTATTATTTTCTTTACTCATCTTATATAGAATGTGCGCGCACAGATCTAAGATAAGATAAGATAAGGTCAACTTTTATTAGTCCCGCAACGGGGACATTTACATGGTTTATTATCGACGCACGTCTGTAAAGCAGGGCAAGTTTATTCAAAGCTCAATATCACAAGGCACAAGATTATCCATCAGTTTATAGGAGGCCAGTCAACCAATATGGATGTTACTGGTGGACGCACCATACAGTCAAATAAAATCCAGGAACGCATTCAATGTTGTGTTTTCTTCCGATTTGGCGTAATGAGGATGCCTATAGTCCAGTAGATTTGATGTAAAGCAGAGATTTAGTTTTAATTTTATTATTATTATTATTATTATTATTATTTATAAAAAATCTATTATCTATCTATCTATCTATCTATCTATCTATCTATCTATATTATTTTGTTTTATGTACACTGTATATGTATATTTTATCATTGTTAATTATTGTTGTTAAGTCCAACCGGATGGTTTTAACTGAATTTTAAGTTTTGGTTCACCTATTGTTTTTGTTGGGGGTAAAACAAAAAAAAAGAACGCACGTAAACTGGATGGGAACCTGGTATTGGCCTTGTGTTACCATTCGTGAGCCACAGGGGGTTCACTGGCTGTGCTTGGCGTTGATCAGACGCATAAGAGGTGACATTAAGAATGCATGCTGTGGTGTCACAATAGTATCTAATAGAGCAGCGGGGGTCAACTGGACTAGCCTGGGGATCAGGATTTTGTCCTTAGTCGTAAAGTCATGACCCAACATAATGTACGATTTTAACCATTTAAATTGATTTCACAAAAACATGAATAGTTCAGTAATCCACGAAGAACAAGGCCAACCAGAGCTGAAAACTAAACTGGAAAAACCCATTTCTTGTACATCTAATATGGGTCCATGATTGGACATTATGGAAGGAGACTTCATTTCCAGGTCTAGATATATCGCCTTTGTTATTATTCTCTTATATAGTTTTATACTGCTTCTGCATAGCCATCATGTTTTTTTATTATTATTACTTGCAGCCGTCAGGTATTTTTCACCTGAATATCAGCTATGATCAGGAAACATTTTGTAACTCTGCCAACTTATCGATATACAGTATGTGTTCCCTCTTGGTCCTGTGTTTACACGCCAAATAACACGTGTGTAATATGCCAGAGACCTTTTCCCAAATCACAGTAGTTCTGGCAGAAAGTGAGTGAGCAAATTGTGATTAGTTGAAACGCCGATGGTGGGGCAACAGGGAAAACCGCCTCTTCCCATTGGAGAATTGAGAAGTGTCCGATGTAGTTTGGGCCCCCCCCCCAAAACCAATTTTGTGCGGCTTATCTTTTTCCTTTTATTGCTGACGTTCTATCTTATAATACGGGACCAATCTAGGCCAACTAACAGAAGCCGCGCATGACTGTCATTTGATTTCGTGACCTTTTTTTTTAATGGAAATGATCATTTCACGGGAAAGCCTTCATCCTTTGGAACATTATATCATGGTAGTTGTGTAATGATCTTTCGCTGCCTAGAGACTGGGCCTATTTGCCTTTTTTTAAATCGTATTTAGTGCTCGACAAAAGAACCAAATGCAACCAAAGCACCAAAAACTAGGAAACTGATCGACAGCAATTCAAAGTTCACAATGTAAGTTTCTGCACACAATGCTGCAGCATGCTGGTTATTGTTTACTTAGGTTGATCTAAAACAGTTGCAGTGGTGAATTTTCAAGGAAACCAAATCTTCAGTGAATATCAAGAACACACGAATATTGGCACAATTAAATGTGATCTCTTTCTCATAGACACACACACACGTAGACACTCACACACTCACACACTCACAACCACGTCTTTGTGTGTGTGTCATGGTTGACGTCACTCACACGTCAACCGTTAGTATTTGGATATTTGACCGAGCAGGAAGAGTCATTTCGTTGTTCATTGCAAATCAGTGTGCACAGTGTAACAACATTGCATTTTGGATGTACACTTCTTGCTGAACTTTTATTGTGATTTTTTTTTTAATAATTGCACAGTGGCGGTATACAGTATATATTCTGTATATGTGTATGTACTGTATATGTGTATGGAATTCAGACACCCAACAGTATAATCTGTGCCTGGAGGCAGGAGGCAACTATTTTACCATGTCAGTCTGTTTTGCTGATCTCGGTGTATCCTGCACACTGTGCTCTCATGGGAAGCAGTGACATCACTTATAAACTATGTTTGTCAGGCCACCGTCGCCTCCACCGAGAGTTGTGTAGGATGATTACCAGCAAAAAAAAAAAAAAAAAAAGTCAAATGCTTGTTTTACTGCAGTCAAATCCAACTCGGTTTAGGTGTTTTTATTTGATTTGATATACTTCATTAATTCCTCCGGGCAAAATAAGTCCTCTGCATTTGAGCCATCCTAGTATCTTACGTATTTAGCAGCAGTGGGGTCAACTCCAGATCTTGACCGATGCCTCGAACGACTGTGCAACTGCTGGTGTACGAAGCGTTTAGAGCGAAGGCCAGCGTACTCAGTGCGACCGGTTGCACACTAGAGGGAGGAGCTGGGAACTATATAAGTGTTCATTTTCAAAACACATTTTCTCTTGCAAATGGACCTAATTATGCCTCTTTATCTCAATGAATGTCAGAGTTCATGCATATGATCGGAGGCGTTTTGTTGCCAGTCATACTGTCGTCATGACAACGTTCCTGGATCAGACATGAGCAACTAAACTATTTTCAACATCATCGACTGAATTATGTTTTTTCTCACTTGGGATGGGGTGCATTTATAAAGCGCTTTTCTAGTCATTCCACTCAAAGCACTTTACCTATACCTCACATCCACCCATTCATACATCGATGGCGCACACCAGCTCAACGAGAGCAGTTAGGGGGTTAAACGTCTTGCTCAAGGACACTTCAGCATGCTACCAGGAAGGGCTGGGGACCGAACCAGCATCCTTCCGAGCACTAGATCCGCTCTACCTCCTGAGCTACTGCTGCTGGTTATTTTTTGTGAGCGTTCATCCATATCCACAGTTTACTGTCTATTTACCAACCACATTGGTTAATTAAGTTCACTGCGGCTACCCACCCCGTCTCGGGCATGTGTGATCTGATTTTTCCCAGGAAAGGCGGACCCCGCCACCAACAATGGAGACAGCATGTAATTACATTTACATTTACATTACATTTAGTCATTTATCAGACGCTTTTATCCAAAGCGACTTACAATTGTTCAAAGACCGACGGACGCAGCCATCAGGAGCAATTAGGGGTTAAGTGTCTTGCTCAAGGACACTACAGCATGCTAGCAGGAGGAGCCTGGGATCGAACCAGCAACCTTTAGATCACTAGACCACCAGCTCTACCGCCTGAGCCACCATCCCCCCATAATAATCACGCATAACATGTACACACAATACATTGAATGGCTGCTTCTTAAAAATTGCCAGCTAAAAGAAAGTATGAGATATGGGATTTTTTTAACAAAATAATCTCACGGATTTCCACTTTAAAACACAGTTCCAATCATCACCAAGCAAGAAGGTCATGGGAATAGTTTCAAACTGAGACAAAGATAATATTGTTGAATCTATTGAAAGCTCAAGTGTCTGGATCCCGAGTCTGTCGGAAGGCTCTCCTGAAATACCGAGGGAGGGACTTAAATCAATTGAAAGCTTTTAGTTGTAAACCTTTCTAAAAGAAACTGTAGCTGATTGTCTGGATAACATTTTTGCTTCGGGCGTCTTTGTTGGCCAGTGCGCCCCTATCACTGACAATTTGGAGTTAAATGCCTTCCTGTGATAATCTCCGAGAAGTTGCCTGGTATTTTTAGCATCCAAGAAAGAAAGCATTGGGAAAAAAACGTGCAACACGCCGAGTGGAGGGGGTCCTTGTACCACTCCAAAAACAACCTATATCCTAAGACTACCCAGCATACAGTACCTTTCTGTCTCGCTGTCTTAATAAACAAATTAAAGTATATGTCCTAGTAATGTACATTTTCAGATGGAAAGCTACAGTAATGATTTTCTTTCTCTCTTTTTTTTAGTCAATCTAAAGGACAAACAGATTTCGATTTTCAAAAATGTTCCACATCCCGATAAGCCGCTGCAGAGCTCATTCAGCCGACCTGTCTGTCACCATAACCCGAATGTCGTTATTTTCTTTGAAACTCCACATGAGTCGGACTAATTATCGCCAGAAATTGGATCTCGGAGCCAGAGCTGGCAGGATAGACACCACCTAATAGGTCAGACGTGTATCTCCTCCGCCCGAGACAGTCTAGCGCTGCCTTATCTAGTGATAATCTCCCCAGACCACGGCAAAGGAGAAGCCCATTAAAGGAGTCTTCCACTGCTTGACAAATTATAAAAATAGAATTTATCACTCTCCCCGCGGTATCCTTGACCACTGTTCAGTTGAAGTTTAATTACACAGAAGTGGGATTTTTCGGCACATTTCTCTGGCTACGTGCTTTAATGAATTTGATTTTCATGTTTTTAACAATTCAAATGTTCCAGCTTTTCTGCCAACTATCATCAAACTGCAGTAAAATCCTGTGTCCTGCCCTCTCTCACAGATTTGTTAACCTCCTACATCCCCAGCCCCCAGACTTCTCCCTCCCGTGCTCGGGAAATGGGAGGCGAGCCAAAAAAACCCCGCCCCCTTTCCGGGAATCGGTCCCAAAAAGCTGAAGCGTAGTAGCGGAGGTTGGCTGTGACGGCAGCACCCATTGTTGAGAACGCAGCCTGGTCCCCCCCCATTGTCCGAAGGGAGGAAGAGAAAACCAAACAAACCCCCTCCGGTGGAGTGGAAGCGGCACCGGGGATGGGTGAGGGGTTGGGGGGGTGGTCGGAGGGGGCTATTTTTGTGTGAGGAGCCACTAAGTCACTTCCTCGCATTTTGGGGGTATGTACATGTGATAAGCCAAGCAGAGAAGCTAAGGAGTGGGAGGTCTGAACCTGGACACGTTATGCGCAACTAGATGGAGTCGCTACCCACGAGGCCGATGACGCAGTTTTTTTTGCAGCAGCTCATCATAAGAGCGGGAATGAGATAAGATAACACTTTATTTATCCCCGGAGGGAAATTCGGGTGTTTAAAAACTGGAGTCGAGAAAGATACAAATTAAAATGAGATAAGAAATAACATACGCATGTGCATGTACATCTATCCACACAAGCTAACATGAAGTTACCCAACTATACTGAACTTTCTTTCTAACGAGCCAAACTCAGAAACAGAGCTGAGAACATTTAAATAAAATTGAAAAAAGTGAAAAGCAAGGAATAAGTGTGGAGCTACTGTAACAGGCAGCAACTTAGGAGCAGTGCCAAGAGCACATACTGTATACGCTGTATATATGTATATATATAATATATGCACATATAATATATGCATATACACATATTTAATATGCATATATAATATGCATATGCACGTATTTAATATGCATATATAATAAGCATGATATGATATACATATATAATTATGTGCATATATAATTGTGCCTAAACAACCATTTTACACTCAGTACAACGACTCCATCCCTCCAAAGCTACATCTTTTTACCTTTTAATTACTTCTTACATTTACGTGCACATTGCCCTTTTGCCTGGGGTATTTTTCCCAAACGGGAAAAAAAAATTCCACTTGTTTTTCCTAATTCAGTTGGTTGCGATCTGCAACCTCACCACTAGATGCCACTGAATTCTACGCACTGCACCTTTAATTCTCTTTCTGATTAACGTTTGTTGTTGTTTGTCTTTGTTACTTGTTTTACTCCTATTCTGCACACTGCATCGCTGAAAGTTGGCACACAGTAGAAGCAGCTCAGTGCTTGCATGACATTTGCTGTAACGTTATGTATTGACAAATAAAACTTTGACACACAGCGTCGTCACAAAATGAGACTTAGTGAGTTCCAATGGGAATGGGATTGCAGTTCAAAATAAAACAGTTTCTGCAAGGTTGAATGATTTAAGGATGAATCTTTGCATATCATTTAAGCAACTTATTTGGTAACACAATACATTTCTGTAATCCATATCAAAAAGCCTGCCATGCAGATATGTTCTGTACGAGCGAGAACAGAGAGACTGAGACAGAGTTTCTTCCCTCAAGCCATCAGAACTGTCAATGCTGACCTCACCAGGGGTCCTAACTGAGCCATGCACTAGGCTCCACTACCTACTGTACTGTATGTAGCATACTGTACCGCATACTGTATCACTGTTCAGGGTTGTTCGTGATGCCGTATTGCTGCGCCGTACTGTTGTATACTGTGCTGTATTATCCCAAACACTACCTCACACTATTCACATTCACATGCCACTTTAATTCACATGCCACTTTAAATGCACATATCTGTATATACATAGGCATATTCCTTCAACCTATTCCATTTTATTTCAATTTATTTTTTATTGTATTTTATTCTATATATTTTTTATCTTATTCTATAAGTATTCCACTTACTGTATTACGTTTTAGGAGTCAGTTAGTCGGTCTATTAGAAAGTAATTTTCTACTTTTTATTTTATTTTATTTTAGTACTTTTTCCTAGGACTTCTTGTGTGCTATCACCGGGTGCGTTGCATTACATTTCACTGCATATATGTATGGAAGTATGTATATGTATGTGACAAATAAAAATCTTGAATCTTGAATCTTGAATCTTGTACAGCGTGAGAGGTTTCATATACTCCTAACTCGTTGCTGAGTGTTGACTTCTGCCTTTGTCCACAGGACCCCGAGTATTCTCAATAAGGACCAACCTCCGGATAGGAAACCCAAGAATGAGAAATCTCCGGTCTCCCTCAAACATGAATTTGACCCAACAGGTGAGAAATAACCCCCTGAAAGTCTGCCTCACACCGAATCCGAATATGCATCAGACGGTTGGATCCTCCCCTAGTGGCCGTCGAATGAACTGCGTCTGGGTTTCGTTTTGCAAAATATGTCAGGGAAAATTCTCCTGGCCATTAAAACACATTTTTATTCGAATGATTGAAGTGTTCTCCCGTAAAACAAAGAAAATGCATTAATGATGTTATTACGTATCCAAACAACATGATATGGTGAGGAATTATAGTATGTTTTAGGATAGGAATATGGTTATTAGTGACTTGCAATAGATTTACTTGAGAATATGACATGTAAACATAATAATAATAATAATAATAATAATAATGATAATAAACAAGGAATTCTGACCGCTGAATTGGGGTTGGACAGGTGTATTATATCTAGCGTTGTGCAGCAAGGACACCATGGACAAAGTCTCTCATATAGTGTATATGTCATTAGTAGTGAAGCCAAACAGTGCCAGGTAATAATCTCTGGCTTGGCTCGGGACAACAGCTCTTTGGCGACGACCTCCGCATGAAGTTGATGGATGGTCCCAGTTGCTGGGGGGGCAAGGCAGATTCCGGTTTCTAGGAGGGACGTTTTTTAGATTGGGGTTCTGGTTTCCCGGGCGCTTGGGGTCGGCAGCAATCCTTTCCGTCCTGACGTCCTGGAGCCCTGCCACGGTGTAGGAGGACACCGGCACAGGTTTCCCAGCACCAAGAACAACTACTTCTTTTTTTTTCATGATCTTTCTCTTGATCCAGCAGAGAATGTGCCGGAATAATTTGCTGAAATTCAGCTGAGTTTGATCTGTGATCCAATGACCTCCAGTGAGCGTAGCTAAAGCTGTTCACATGAGTATAGATTATCCTACCAAATTCTAATGGGACATTTGTAAAAAAGAAAAGAAAAGAAAAAGCGCACGACCAGGATATTCTATACGATTCTGTATATTTGATATTTGACTATTTATTTTTTGTATTTTTCTGCTATTTGTGTGTAGTTGGCAATTTCAATTTTAATTTTATTTTTAACTTTACTTTTTATTCAATTTTATTTTATTATCGTTTTATTTATATTTTTCAAGACAGCACACCAATCCCCCACGTATATTGAAATGTACCTGGCGAAATAAACTCCTTCTGATTCTGGTTATGTCGCTGTATATTTACTGTTTCACTCTTGCCCTCTCCCTCTGCCCCCCCCCAAAAAAAACACAGACAATTAGTTTGATGTACCACATTATGATATTGTTGAACAGCCTCACAACCTGCGTTAAGTAACTTTTTCAATGGGGACAATACACATTCTTTACAATTTAAAAAAAAAAAAAAGAAAAAGAAAGTGAACGTACAAACAAAATCCGTCCACGATTCCATTGACCCGAGGTTTTGACTAAAGCATGTACAATCCAATGTCCACACGCCTATTCTGCACCAGGCTCCCTAATAAGCCTAATGACCCAACGATGTCCCGCAAATGAACCGGAGTGTGGGTGCCTGTGGACGTGTGCTCTCGCAGGTCTGGTTCAGCGCTGCGTGATCATCCAGAGGGATGAGAATGGCTTCGGCTTGACCGTGAGCGGAGACAACCCGGTGTTTGTGCAGCTGGTCAAAGAAGGTGAGCCTTTGCAAATACCGGCGGATGCACTTTATTCCATCGCACACCGTGACATGAAAGCGTGTTAATCCTTCTTTAAGCCATTGACGTAATAATGATGAGAATACATTGGGCTCCTGTGTGGAAAAAGAACCTCACCCTATTTAGTTGTAAGTTGTGAGTTTATTGTGTTTTCCAGGGGACCAAATTAACGAACCACATTTCTTAGGAATAAGATACAAGGCTACTTCAATTTTGAAGCTACTGTAATATAATTAGTGTATTTTATACTTCAGTCTTTGTTTTACAATTTTTGGGAGGTTTTGGGTTTTGGGTGGTAGTACGGATCAATTTGCAAACTTTTCCTGAGGAATTCCACCACAAAACCTCTTCCTTTGTTACTGCCACGGCTCTCAGAATTTGAATTGAGTTGGAATATAATAAAATGCATGGAACATTGAAGCCACCTTGTTTTCAAAATCTGTAAATGTGTCAAAAAGTGGATAAACAATGCGCCCAAACACCCCCCAAGTTTCAAGACTTGTGCAAAAAACAATGTAAACTTGGGTGAGGGCGTCTGTTCTGAATAGAACAATTGGGTGGGTCTTAGAACATTTTCCTGGGAAAAGAGTCCTTCAAAGTCAAATCAAATTGAATTCACTTTGCACAAAGTCAGCTCAGTGGAATCAGTCGCACATTAATAGGACATGTGATTTCAGTCGGCAGAAACAGAATTATCAGAGTGGGGATCACAAAACATCTACTAGGGCAACATCTATTTTGTCCGGTTAGGATTTGAGACCAGACCACACATGCACTTTCAGAAGTTGGCCAGGTGTGCCGTGAAAAAATGTCTAATTTCACTTAAAAAATGTAAAGATAAAATGATCGAGCTCTTGTGTTGGAATTCATCTAATTCGTCACTTCCATCCAGAAAACCAGATGTGATCATCAGAACAAGTTGGACTGTAAATGGGAGGACTATCATTCGTACGATGAATGGTTCGACTCTGTTTTCAAGATTCGGTTCTTGACGAGTCGCTCAATTTTCTCCAGTCGGGGTGAAGCGCAGGGAGCGAGGGAGAACGTCCGTGGAACAAAAGTCGGTTCATCGGGAGCGGAATTCTCACAGGAATCGCCTCGTTCCGTCAAAACGATTTATTTCGGTGGAATGCGGAGAGTGATTTCGTCGCATTCAATCTTAATTGTGCCAAAGGCCTTGACCTTTTTTCTTGTCTTGGTCGCCAGTGATTATTTGCTTTGTGAGTCAAAGGCTCGCTGTTTTTGCCGGAGCGGCTCCCGACTCCTGAGCCATTTAAAAGAATTGTTTGCGGCTCTCGGGTCACTTATAATTCAGAAACATTAGTTGACATGTTTCTGACGTTTTTAGTGGTTGACAGGATTATGGCTTAGTGTTGTGGGATTATTTCATTGTAAAAAGTGTATTGTAAAAACACTGCTCTAGGGTCGTGAGATTGGCTTCTCGGCCTTCCCCCCTGATCGTCCGGCATTTTTCGAGAGCCCATTGGCCCCTTCTTTTCTGAGTGACAGGAAGGTGGCGGCACCAAGGGAAACATTGGGTTTATTCAGCGCTGTCGGTGTCGGCTGTGTGGAAACATCGCACACACCGACAGCTGACTGTCTCTGGCTCTGTCCCACGCTGTAGACGGTGCAGCCATGAGGGCCGGTGTCCAGACGGGAGACCGGATCATAAAGGTGTGCCTCCTCCGTCTTCTTTGAGATCATAAACAATTCAGATCATATATAATTCATTAATGTCCCTTTTTTTTTTTTTTTTTTTTGTAAACACTGATGAGTAATCAGAAATTCTGGAAAGCTTAATTCAGGATTAGATACAGAGGAGTCAACCTTGGTACAAGCTACATGTTTAAAGGTTAAGGTCCAAAGCCTCTTTCTAAGTTGTTTATATTTGTCAAATATTCCATATCTGTTGCAGGTTAATGGGACCTTAGTGACACAGTCAAACCACATAGAAGTGGTGAAGCTTATAAAATGTAAGTGCACCATTTTCTACACCTTTGTTTTATTTATATTTGCCTTATATGCCTCAGTAATAGTCACACTGGAAGTATTGTTCCAAAAAAGCCTAAAGTTGGTGTGTTGCAATGTTAACATAGTCTCTTCACACGGCAGCGGGCTCCTACGTAGCGCTGACAGTGCTGGGGAGGCCTCCGGGGCTCAGCCAGATCCCCCTGGAGGAGGAGGAGGAGGAGGAGGAGAAGAAGAAGAAGGAAGAGGAAGAGAAGGATGAGGGAAAGGAAGAGGTGCAGAAACAGGGTCCGGAGGAAGCGCCGGGGGAGCCGGGCTGGCCCTCCAATTCCCCCACGCAGCCGGGGAACGGGGAGCCCCAGCCGGTCCCTTTCGGCTCCACCAGCAGCATCCCCCAGGAAAACATGGCCTCCCCCGTGCTTCTCAGGGTAAGGTCAGACAAATGGTGTGCGTGTGTGTGTGTGTGTGTGTGTGTGTGTGTGTGTGTGTGTGTGTGTGTGTGTGTGTGTGTGTGTGTGTGTGTGTGTGTGTGTGTGTGTGTGTGTGTGTGTGTGTGTGTGTGTGTGCGTGTGTGCAAATAAGTTTCCCACACACTCGAAAGTGAAGGCTGTATTGTTTTGTTCTGTAATTTGATGTATTACGTAAGTGAAATAATTGAGCCTATATGCGCAAGCCATCAGACCTGCCTCCGGTTCGCAGTCAGAACAGAGGTTTTTAAAAGTGAACACGGCCACAAAGCTCAGTGCGACGGCGAATACATTGCGGTGATGAGAAATGCTTCATTCGATATCCCTCATCCTCACATTGTGGCGTGTGCGCTTTCAGGCAGGTGCAGCGCTGCAGGGAGAGGCAGAGGAAGTTGAGGCCGGGCCGACCAGAAGGAATCGCTCCCCGCACAGTGAGCCCTCTGTGAGTCCTAAACAAAACCAAATCCGTTGCCGCAAAACACTGTGTGCGCCCTGCGAGCAGCCCCGCAGGTGCACCGTGAACATTTTTCAAATTAGACTTAAAGGGGACCTATTGTGCTCCTTTTCAACAAGTATATATAGGTCTCTGAGGTCCCCAAAACATGTTATTTCTTTGCTGGAAATACCACTCAGATTATGCATTCTAGCCATTCTAACATGCCTCTTTACCATCCTGTTCTGCGACGCTCTGATTAAGTTGGGTGGCGCCACCCTCCTGAGGCCCCTCGTTCTGTGAGCCAATGGGGTTTGAGCACAAGTTCCGGGTTCTGCGAGCCATTGGGGTTTGAGTTGTACTTCCAGGTTGCGTTGTATTAAGGCTGTGAACTTTCACTGATTTCACCTCATCAGTCCACCAAAATCTGTTTCTGAACAAATTTGAGGCGAGAAATAAGCAATCCAGTCGTTGAATCTTCCGTCATATGAAATCTACAAGGCCTCATTTAAAGTTAGTTCCGACTTTTGTTGCCATGTTTCAAGCTTTTGGATGACACCGCACACAGGGATTATTATTTTTTTTTCAGCTTAACGTAAATAAAATAAAATTATGGAGAAATGCACAGTGGATTGCCCGCCGTAGCCTAGAGTCGATCCTCTTTTTTTTTTTTTTTTTTTTTAAACATACAACAGAATTATATCTTAATACTTACATACTTACTACTTACATAATAGATACATCGTCTGCAGTTGCTTCATTGACAGTTGGTTTTAATTCCTCTTCTCTTTTAAAAGATTTGTGGTGGTCTGTGAAATCAACGGAGCAGTTTCCCTACGGAGCTTGTTATTCTCCAACTGTGGATGGTGATACTCAGATGGGGGGGCGGTTCAAATTCTACTGAGGCACCAAGTGACGTAGGAAGGGATTGCAAATCTGAAGGGCTAGTCTCACCACATGTTTTATGAAATAGACAGGAGGGCCACCCCCTGAAAGTCGATGAGTCTAATCATCAGTCGGGGATCCGTCAATCGACTGAGATTCTTCAAGTCGAGCAGTCGTTTTTTTTTTTTTGTTTTTTTTCGTTTTTGTTTTTTTTCCGGCAGTGTCCATTATAATAACAGGATAAAACTGACAGGGATAACATTTCAATGAGAAATTATAAACTAGCGCGCTCAAAGTCGGTGCCTTGGAGAGGGAGACAGGTGCGCAAAATGCTCCCCGATCACTCCCGCTCCGTGCGCCCCCAAGGGATGGCGCCCGAAGCGGCCGCCTATCTCACCTATAGGACCACAGAAAACAGCCATGTCCTGGTTGACCTGCGCAGGGGACTCTACACCTTTTAGCTGCTTGAAAACACACACACACACACACACAAACACACACACACACACACACACACACACACACGCATACACGGTGCATTGCACTGCCGCCTCACAGCAAGAAGGTCCTGGATTCGATTCCTGCCTGGGGCGCTGTTGGCACCGTGCTCCGGCGGGTTATCTCCCAAATAGGAGCCTTTCTGTGTGAAGTTTGCATGTTCTCCCTGTGCTCACATGGGGTTTGCTCCACCTAACATCAGTAAGGACCCCCACCAAAAACATCCACACATCATCGTCTGACCAGCGATGGACACTTGGTACCAGGTCCCCGGGCGCGTCAATGAATGCTGCCCTCTGCTCCTGGCTGTGCCCCCGGAGGAAGGACAAGCCAGGATGGGTTAAATGCAGAGGCCACATTTTACCTACCACCATCCAAAGCATGTGTTGTAGAGTGGTGTGTTGTGTGATAATTAAAGATTGTTTTTCTTCTTCTTCTATATATATATATACATTATTCAAGAGAGATCTGAGAGCACAATACAATGAAATTTCTTCTACGGAGAGGCCTGGTGTCAAAGGTTTATACTTTCATGGTATAGACCGAATAGTATTGATTTTATTGATCGGAAACATTCTCTGGCATTCAAAACCCAAATTTGAAAAATCTCTTCCGCATCAACCAAAAGCTAAGCCAGAGTTTACGGATTCATCAGAGGTTCAAATACTCTCCGAATCTCAGAAGTTAAAGAGTCGCAATTCATATCTAATCAGAAGGTCCCTGTCAGTCGTGGAACACACTCAACTTCTCCAGCTTTCTCACACGCCATCTGTTTTCGTCGGTCCGTGCCGACTGGTCCTGGAAACTTTGTTACAATCAGTTTGTACGATCTATTCATTTTGGGAGGAAAGACCAGATGCTGCTAATAAGAGATATGAAAATGACCAATTAAAAAAAGAAAGAAAAAACACAGTGCAAAAGGCTGCGTTCAGCCAATTAAGAATAAAGAATAAATAAGAACAGGAATAATAAAAAGCAACGGGGACACGTGTGACACCTATATCCGTCCTATTTAAAGTCTCAACAGAGTGCGTCTCTGACCCATTAAACTGTCTTTTCTGGAGAAGTCAAACACAGCGCTGTCGAGGGGGAGGAACCAGCACGGAAGCCTCGCTCCAAAAATGTGTGGGAGGAATGTATAAAAGGAGCCTTCCTGCTGACAGTGGAATCAGCTTTTTTATGGAAAGAATTCTGTCTCACAATTCACAAATACATGTGATGAAATCCACAAATCTGTGTTAAGGTTTTGGAAGTCAAAAACACAAAGTGAGAGTCCACACTCGATTGATGCAATATTTATTTGAACAAAAACAAATGTTTTTATACAAGTAAGACGTCATTTATTTGTTAGGGAAATATGGTAGGGACATTTATCCTTTTTTTGTTTTTGCATTCAAATTCTTAATGCAGATTTGTGGATTTCATTACATTTATTTGTGAATTGTAATAGAATTCCTTCCAGAGAAATGCAGATTCCACTTTAAGGGGGAAGTTTCCTTTTATCGCTTTCCCCTAAGAATAGCAGTGATAAGATTCTCTGGGGAACATTGCCATACAGAACATTTAATTTGGCCTCAATCTTTGTGTGTGTGTGTGTGTGTGTGTGTGTGTGTGTGTGTGTGTGTGTGTGTGTGTGTGTGTGTGTGTGTGTGTGTGTGTGTGTGTGTGTGTGTGTGTCAGATGCCGGGCAGCCCACTCCCAGACTGTCCCACCCAAAGTGAGACGCCCTGCCACAGCCCAAAGACCAGCCCCCGTGATGGCCTCAAGTTGCGCCTCTCTCCACAAACAGACGACCTGGTGAGAGGGACGACACGCGCACACACACACGCACGCACGCACGCACGCACGCACGCACGCAGGCACACAGACATAAACAACATTTATTCCAAGCACAGCCCTCAATAGAAACTTTAATATTACAGACATTTGCCGTCACTTACGGACATAGGTTTTAGTTTCAATAATAATTGCAATGTTATGCAGCACAGAACAATATAGTCTACTTGTAATGAAAAAGAACGATAGACAGACAGACAGACAGAGTAGAGTCAGAAGAGTCGGTTCTTCTTCTGATAGATAGATAGATAGTTGATAGATAGATATATAGATAGATACATACATACATACATACATACATACATACATACATACATACATACATACATACATACATACATACATACATACATACATACATACATACTTTATTCATCCTGGTGGGAAATTGCAATGTCCCAGCAGCTCACATCTAAACAATAGGCAGTAATAATGACAACCATAATAAAATATGAAAATCAAAATACGAAAAATAAAGTATCAGTATAAAATGACAAAAGTGAAAACTAATCACAGTTGTACACTGTACACAATAAAAAAAATAATAATAATTAAAAATAGGATTATGCAATCATACTATATGATTGTGTCATGTATAGGACAATGTCATGTTTTTACATTGGACCTGAGAAATTTTCATTTTCAGTTTGGATTTCCTTAAACGGTATTACATTTGACAATATCAATAAACCCTATAAAAATCGGTTAATGGAAAATGTGTTTCAAGCCAGTGGCGCCTTCAGAAAGTTGAGGTAATTAATACACTAAATGAAGACAAAAAATGAATTACGGTGCGAAAACTCCGAAGTCAGAGACACAGTTTCGCTGTGTGGGTACAAATGGAGGACCTTCTGTTTCGTATCATCTTCAAATTAAGGAATTATCTCTAATTCCTCACTTCAGAACCTCGGAGAGAAATGTGTTTGCACATGACAAGATTTCAGAAAGCCAAAAATTCCTCATGGCCTGCGATAGAAATGTGTGGTCTTGTAAAAGTGCCTGTAACGCTTTGGTCAGTATCTAGGTAGTTCCACTGACAAAGACTGACATTTATAACAGAGGTTCAAAAAATAAGGTAACGTTTTTTTTGTGGGTGGGGTCAGAGTGGAGGGATGTGGGACCATAGAGGAAATCCTGAAATCTTAAACACAGATTTCACATTTGGCCACCAAAAAACACCAAAAAAATAAAAATAAATATATATATATATATATATATATATATATATATATATATATATATATTTCCACAGTGAAATCCTTTTTGTGGCAGAGTTGAGTTCAGACAATCACTAATTTGAAGCAAATGTAAGGCTTTTTTAAAAATGTGTTCATTAGATACAGGCATGAGAACATGGACACCCTGCAGCCTCCAAATGATGATGAAGGACTGGGCACATACCTGTGAGCATGCAAGTGCGGTGTGTCTTTTCAATGCAAATATCCTGTTGCCTATGTCACTTAGGACCCTGGCTCCCAGTGCTTCGTGGCTATCCCTCTGTCCAAACCAAAGCCTCAGATCATCGGAGCGGAAGACGACTACTTCGACACACAGCGAGAGCAGGTGCTTGGCGAGAATGTTGCCGGAGCAGGTGACGAGTTACCTTTTTAGCGAAGTATAAAGGATGCACCGGCAAACTTGCCTTCGGAGAATCTGCTCCACCCAGGCGCTCCTCTGAGTAAACCTCCCGGGCAGTAGACTTGTGGCTTACAAAACAAGGCTCCAATCGTTCTAGAAGTTGTCACAGTATAAAGTTTTGTTTCTTTTTTTTTTTTTTTTTCATGTTCACTTAACAGTGAAACATGAGCGCTTCACGACAAAGGGTGACCTTTCATCCATCCTTTTATCCAAGTCGGCGTCTTCTAAACATCTTTTATAACGCGCTTCTTCCTGTTCGGCTCCCCCGTCCAGATGACCAGCCAGTGCAGTTGTTTTCAAAGCCTGGAGTCGCTGAAGTGCAGGCCGGCTCACCTGGCCGCATTCCTCCATCATGTGGTCTCTCAGTTTGACCCTGCACCTCTGGTACACACACACACACACACACACACACACACACACACACACACACACACACACACACACACACACACACACACACACACACACACACACACACACACACATACTGTATGCCAGAACCAACATCCTTCCAAAGTGGAGTCATAACACAGTCTTCAAAAAGAAAAATCCACGTCTTGGACAAAAGAAAGATTGTCTGGCCTAGAATTCTGTGTGTCAGGTTATTCAGATGAGTATGTGAAAATTTGTCTTCAGCTGTCTGACATCCTAATGTGAATTTGACAACGTTTTAAAAACAACCACATATAGAATCTGCACTCCATATTATAAAACCAAAAGTACGGGACGCTGAATTACTAGTATTACAGATCAACGCGTCGTAAAAAGCAATCCGAAATTATGCGTAAATGGGTGTGAAAGCGTACAGGCTAATTTGGCCTCAATCTTTGTGTGTGTGTGTGGGGGTGTGTGCGTGTGTGTGTGCATATGTGTGTGTGCGTGTGTGCATGCGTGCGTGCGTGTGGTCTTCTGTAGCTGTGCTACCTCCACGCTGACCTCCACAAGCAGACCAACCCCAAGGAGAGCAGACGCCTCTTCACTGAGTTCCACTCACTCTTCATGGATCGTGCAGCGGTAAGTTCAAGCAGTGCCGCGCCAACCTTTGCATCGGTCCTTTTGTT
Organism: Zeus faber; assembly: GCF_960531495.2. Taxonomy (NCBI): domain Eukaryota; kingdom Metazoa; phylum Chordata; class Actinopteri; order Zeiformes; family Zeidae; genus Zeus; species Zeus faber. Next base: position 12,122,782 of record NC_137200.1, read on the forward strand.
TTGGTCTCTCTCTCGCTGACTCTCTCTCCTTTCAGAATCTCAAAGTACCTGTGCCAGAGTCTGTGGCAGTGGAATTGGGTAAGAGCTGGCTCCTTGAAACAATTAGAGCCTCCGGTATTTTGGAGGGGTTTTTTTCTAGGGCCCTCGCTGCTGCAATAAGTTGCTTCCCCAGTCCATAGAGTTTTGACAGCTAACTCATTTTAACACCAAAACCTCAAGCTCTTGGTGAAACGGTAATTGGCAAAAGTGAAAATGGCTATCCAAGTGTGCATGCTCACCAAAACCATTCCTACCTTTGGGACTCTTCAACACAAGTTGATTCAGTCTGAATCAACTATACTATAAAATAGCTTTTACTTCGCCACAGCAGATCATCTGCCTCCAATAATAAGAAGGAGAATTTTAGGAAGAATCTTTATTTGACACACCACACTACAACACAACACATGCATACACACACACACACACACACACACACACACACACACACACATGCACATGCTTTGGATGGTGGCCGGTGAAATGTGGCCTCTGCATTTAACCCATCCTGGCTTGTCCTTCCTCCGGGGGCGCAGCCAGGAGCAGTGGGCAGCATTTGTGGATGCGCCCGGGGACCTGGTGATGAGTGTGCATCGCTGGTCAGACGATGATGGGTGCATGTTTTTGGTGCGGGTCCTTACTGACGTGAGGTGGAGGAAACCCCATGTGAGCACGGGGAGAACATGCAAACTCCACACAGAAAGCCTCCTATTTGGGAGATAACCTGCCTATCATGTACAATATATACTGTACATATATACAGTATATATAGACTGTATATAAAAAGGTTTATATATACTGTATATATAGTATAAGTGTGTGTGCATAAGTGTTTGTTTTGTGTGCAGAGCGGCGAAAGCTTGAATTAATCCCAGAGGAAATGTGTAAACAGTACAGCCAACTACTACAGGAAAGCCTCCTACCAGACATCCAGAAGAATCTGGAGGACTTCAGGTAACGTGCACACACACACACACACACACACACACACACACACACACACACACACACACACACACACACACACACACACTCACTTTTTCACATCCAATGTATAACGTGTCCCTGAATGTTGGTGGGCGAAACGGGGACAAAATGCTTCTCTTTCCCCCCCGGTGCACAGACAGAAGCGCAGCATGGGTCTGACCCTGGCGGAGGAGGAGCTGTGCAGGCTGGACGTGGCGAGGGACCGGGGACACCTGGGCCCCGACAAGGAGTGCCTGTGTGCTGAGCACATCGTCTCCAAGATAGAAGACATCTTGTGAGTGCCAGGACCAGGACTGCGTGACGCGTTTGTCTTGTTGACGCCAAGACTTTTGGCTGTTTAGGCCTCAGTCTATAAAAAGAGGACTTTCAATAAACGGCGATTATACTATTCAATAAGCTGTTATAAAGAGATAAGAAATAAACTAGGATAAACAAGTCTAAGTCAAAATGAAAGGCATTTAAAAAGATGACACGTGGATATATGATTTAAGATGTTCTCACACTTTCATACACAGTTATTCTTTCCTGCCGTCTTAGTGACTTTTGTTTGTTTTTGTTTTTTGTTTAATTGGGTTTTCCTTTTGTCTTTGTGTCTCTTGCAGGTTGACATCGCAGCCCACAGAAGAGGAGAAGTGGTGAGAGGAAAATGTTTTTTCTTTTCTGTTTTATTTTAATTTAATCTCATTATCAGTGCAGTTTGGGTAAATTCATCCTCACACAAAAAAAAGAAAAACAAAATTAAATAAGTCAGTGAATGAACAAATGAATACAGGTATTTTGGTGAAAGTGGTGAAACTATAGACAATATCCACACACAATCTTTTTCTTTGTTCTGTTTCTTTGTATATCACAGCTCAACAATGCAGTATGTGATCGTTACCTATATGAAGCACCTCGGGGTGAAAGTCAAGGAACCTCGCAGCCTGGAACCCAAGCGGGCTCGTATCAACTTCCTGCCCAAGATCAAGGTGTCTCCAGCTAGAAATGCAAAACCTGCTGTCTCAATCTCTCACGCATGCAGGCACACTGTAAAACACCTATCCACGCTCATCCTAGTGGAAATCAATTTGTTGTATCTTGCGATAATAACCACAGCCATAAAAAATGTCTGATTCAAGAACTCAAAGGCAAAGAAATTATTGTTATAATTAATATTGCGTGAAATGAAGTACTCCAATTGTGTGAATTCAACATGCAGAAGAGCATCAAGCCTGAGAAAGAAGGGGAAGAGAAGGTGAAAAAGCCTCGCTTTCCCAACATCCTCGGGCAGCCACGGTGGCCAAGCCGAGTGGACTCCACCTCCAGTGAGTAGAACAAGCTCCATTCTTAGAGGGTATTATAACCAACCAGGAAAGTATTATAAAATAGAGTATTATAATGAAGAGTATGATAAAGGAAAGTAATCTAAGGTAGTATTATAAAGGAAAGTATTATAAAAGAATATTATAAGGGAAACTATTATAAAGGAAAGTAATATCAGAGAGTATTCAAAAGGAATGGATTATAAGAGAGCATTATAAAGGAGATTATTATCAAGGAAAGTATTATAAGAGAGTATTATAAAGGAAAGTATTATAAAAGAGAGTATTGCAAGAGACCATATAAAGGATAAGATTATAAAGGAGAACATTATAATGAGAGTATTATAAGACAGTATTATAAAGGAGAGTATTATAAGAGAGTATTATAAAGGAAGTATTATAAAACAGAGTATTGCAAGTATTATAAAGGAGAACTTTATAAAGGAGAGTATTATGAGACAGTATTATAAAGGACAGTCTTATTATAGAGTATTATAAAGGAGTATTATAAAAGAGAGTATTATAAAGGAGTATTATAAAAGAGAGTATTATAAAGGAGAGTATTATAAAGGAGAGTATTAAAAGAGAGTTTTATAAAGGAGAGTCTTATAATAGAGTACTATAAAGGAGAGTATTATAAGAGCATTATAAAGGAGAGTATTACAGTATAAGAGTGTATCATTGTAAGAGACTATTATAAAGGAGAGTATTATAGAGGAGACAGAGCACTGAATGGAATAGATGCAGCAGCATAAAACCTGCTGTCTGCACAATCTCTGTGTTCACAAGAAAATCCACCAATGGTAGTTTCAGGTTCATGATTATTAGGTTACTATCATACCTGAAGCACTCTTGTTGGATTTATTTAGTAATCAGGATGTGATGATTATCTCAAATTGAAATCGATGTTCTTGATATCTGTTCTCCCAGTGAGAAGACCTCGATGAGTGTCATTTTGAACAGCACGAACATCCTCCACACTTACCCTCTCACACTCCTGAAAGACAACATCTTACTATCTAATAATTAACATTGATATTAATGCAACATCCAGTCACCAAGGCGTTGGAGCTGAACAAGCAGCGGTCGCCCAAGCAGCACCCCCACCAGGACGCAGCAGTCCCGGACCCGGTCGACCTCACTGCCACCGCCACCACCTCCTCCTCCTCCTCCTCCTCCTCCTGCGCCCGAACCGGCGGAAGCCAGTCCAGCGACAGCTCGGACATGGGCATCCACGTCTCACCGCTGGCGACTTCCCCTCCACACAGCGCCGCGGCCAGTCATGTGTCGAATAACAGCGGTCAAGACTCAGACTCTGGTAATGTGCTGCTTTAAATTTGTACTGAAATACGACGAGTACTGAAATCCTCTACACGACACAGCTTTTGTATCTGCGCCGGGATCTCTGTCAAGTTCAATTTTTAGCCGAGGATTATGACAAAATCGTGGTCAAAGACTCCCTATATTTAGTAATAACCAGTCTATTGTTGCTGATGGTAATAATTCAAGCTTTGAATAGACTGGGTCCCCACAAAGATCCATACCGGGTCCGCTACTATTTAATTTACATATGAGCATTAACGTTTCCTTCCCAACTGAGCACTGTTTTCACTCCAAATCAGGCCTTCTCCAGCTACACTTTGCCTGATGACCTCCAGACATCTTTAATTCATTTTAAGCTTTTTTTTTTGTTATCATGGAAAAAAACAAACAAAAAAAATGCTTATAGGCCATTGGAAGTCATTGTTTACACGAAACAAGATGAAAATTCCACGCAGGTTTGAGAATCCAGAAGCGACACCAACCTGGGACGAAAGTGAAGCATTTTGTAACAAGTGGTGCCAAAATGTTGGTAAACACATCAACTCAACCAGACTCAAGAAAATAACAAATAAACCAAATCTCATCTATGGTCAGAAATGACAGACTGAGAGAAAGTTGATGAGATGAAAGACAGATTACTTTGTGACAAGGCCTTCCTGGAGAAAGGGCTTAAGCCATACATTTTCAGCTGGTTTATATCAGGGGTGCTCAAATTTTTTGGCTAGGGACCCCTAAAAACAAAAAAAGAACTCTCACGACCCCGTCATTCAGACTTGCCGATGTTCAATTTTACAACAGCATAGTTTATAATTATGTGATGTTAATAACTAACCGTTTAACAGTAATCCGACACACAAGAATTTTGAACGATTAATACTATCAGTTAAACAGTAAAAAAAAAAAAAAAAAAATATATATATATATATATATATATATATATATATATATATATATATATATATATATATATATAAATATATGTATATATATATATATTTTTTTAAGTATTTAAAAAAAAAGTTTGTTTCCTAAATACAACTCATGACACATGCAACTAGGGCTGTGGCGATTACTGCAATACCACGGTCACGTGACTTCACCGCAGGGGGACCCGCAGTTTGAGAACCCCCTGGTCCGTACAGTAGGTCTTGACATGTTTTTTGTCTTATTTACTTTATGAACTTGTGTCCATCTATGCTCTCCTTTTTTGCTCCAGGACTCACTCCTTCTTCCACCTCCTCCCGGCAAAACGAGATAATTCACTCTGGGGAAAACCAGGACGGCCTCCCCACCCCAGGTACCGCGTCAACCCACTTCGACTTCAGCCCGAGCACCTTGGACCAGCTACCAGAGGAGGAGCAGGAAATGAACAGGTATTTCTAGAATTTGATTAATTTCTAGATGAATATAATTTCTAGATTAATTTCGCTTGACATATTAGCTCGTGCTAATGTTTGCAGGTAACAAAATACTAGTAGAATTCACGAGGGATTGTCATGGGTGTGTGTGTGTGTGGGGTTTTTTTTGTGTGTGTTGTGAGTGTGTGGGGAGTTTGGTATGGAGTTCACTGTGCGTAAAGTTTAATGTTATCTGAAAGATCAATTGTGAAGTCAACATTGTGACTCAACATTCTATAAAATGAATTAATAGTTTTGAAAATCAGCCCCAATGACCATACCTTGACTTGACTTTTTTATGGTTCACAATAAAAGTAATATTTTTCATATTTTAAATTTACCAACGTAATTTATTTTGTCTACTGCAAAAACTGGAGAGAAAAGTCATCACTGCTTTCAAAAAGAAAAACCTCCACCCCTTCATTCATCTGTTCTCTCTTCTTTTGTCTGGATGTGTCATGTCATCCCCACCCTCTTTTTTATCCTCCTGTTAAAAATCCCTGCTCACACACACACTCTCACACACACACACACACACACACACACACACACACACACACACACACACACACACACACACACACACATACATACACACACACATACACACACACAACCACTGGCTGTAGGGTAGAGGGTCTGGGCAGTCCGTCCGAGGTCCTGGGCGAAGAGGAGCGGGGAGCGGAGGGTCCGGCCCGATGCCATGAGGACCCCCTGAACTGGCAGCGACTGGTGAGCCGCGAGGTGCTGGCAGGCCTGGCGCCACAAGAGATCAAGAGGCAGGAGGTCCTCAATGGTGAGCTCGAGAAAGTCTGGTTCTGTCTTGAAATGTCTTGGTTCTAGGACATGTTGATGAGGTCAGTTTTACTGGATTTATTTAGAGCAGTCGGTAAACTATTCGATGAATCCAAAGTATAAGTGAAAAAAAAATAATGGTGATAATAATTCTAATTACAATAATAATAGTAATAATAATTTATTATTATTATTATTATTTGAATCATTTTAATAAAATGCCGAAAAACACCCAGTTATTATATACACCAACATATGTGTTATCACAAAAGCAACATGTTTAATGGGAAATAAACAGATAAGTGATTAAATGCGGGCCAGAGATAAAATGCATGGCAAAAGCAGAAAGAAGAGTGGTGTAGTTTTATCACCACGTTAAGAATTAAAATTGCACTCGTTAAAAAGGGGATCAATTTACGTAGCGTTATAGGATCATTAATTATTAAATTATCATATTAAATGATATATGTTTACGGGGCACCGCTACGGGACAATTGCATTCATCTCTTCAGGAACACGACCAACAACCTCTTTCCAATAAATGGATTTATTTCATCATGCAAATATACTTAAATAAATTAAATAATCGTAAACATATGAACAATTAATATAATAGAAAAATAAATGACAAAGACGATAAAAGGTAAATTAAATAAATGATAAAGTAAATAAACAATGAAAGCAGGATTTTAAAATGGTGACAAACTTGAACTCATAGACAATAGTGCATTATAATAGGTAAGGAAGTTATGTGAGGAGAAACTAAGGGGAAACTAATAAAATTCCACACATCAACCGTATCATAAAGTCGATTTGGCAGCCTTTCGCCTTCGGATCGTCGAGTCGCAGTGGGAAGACGCAGCACTCTGCAGCACTGGTAGACCGAGTGGAGTCGTTGGGTCTTTGAGTGAGGACCCGCCTCAAGGCTCAGTGGTTGAATGCTTCTTTTTAACACTTGTGACTGAGGAGGAATTTGCGGATCTCCTTCCTCAAAGCGGCGGCGGAGGCCGTCATGTTATGTTTCTTTCAGTTCTTTTAACTGGCTGTTAATTCTTCCTAACTAGAGAGTGTAACTCCTCACATGCAAAAGTCACGGATCTTCACCCAACACCATGTTCAAACCAGTTAATGATCTCAAAACAAACTCTTTCAAAACCATTCTCTCAGTAACATAACATTCGTGGCTAGTTGACAATTAAGACAGTTTCTAATTACTAACTGTAAAAAACATAATTTTAATAAAAGGCATAAAATTATCACCTTTAATTTGATTATATCACACAAAATGGCCGTTGTAATATGACTTTTGTCGCTGTTTCCCTCGTTGGCCACTAGACCTGGCAACCTGGCGACGTGAGCGTTAATACATTTTAAATGAGGTCATGTAACTTTGCCAATTTACATTGTGCACAATGCACAAAAGTGTTCCGGATCCTGTGATCTCAGGGAGGGGGTTCCTACCCCACCCTGAGTCCTCAGATCGAGGGATACCATGATCTTCATACAGTTAGGCCACACTGAGGTTGATTAAAAAAAAGTGGAGATAAGCTGAGATGAGTGTCTGCCAATCACAAACTTTAGCATTGGTATGACCTCAAAAATTTCACATTTTTCCATTTTCCCATAGATTTCGTCGTCATGTTGCTGGAGTATTTTACTCAACAACAAAGCTACATTGTTCAGGGCGATTTGATTCCCTTGAAATTATTCGTTGTTGTCTCGCGCTGGGCGCTGGGCTGGGCGCTGGGCTGGTCTCTCAAAATGAGCATTGAGTAAATTTTACCTCTATTTGTCCAACTCAAAAATGAGTAATAATTGGTGAATCAATCAATCAATCAATAAATACATGGTGACAGCCCTGAAGGTTTGGTTTCTTTATTGGGTCGTCCAGATCGCTGAAAAAGTAAATGATTGGAAAACTCGTCACTCCTGAGAAATTTTGATAGTTACAATCGTATGAATGTATGTGTGTGTGTGTGTGTGTGTGTGTGTGTGTGTGTGTGTGTGTGTGTGTGTGTGTGTGTGTGTGTGTGTGTGTGTGTGTGTGTGTGTGTGTGTGTGTGTGTGTGTGTGTGTGTGTGTGTGTGTGTAATGCCTCAGAGCTGCTGTACACAGAGAGAGCCCACCTGCGGATGCTGAAGGTGCTGGACTGCGTGTTCTACCAGAGGCTCAGCAAAGACGGCATCCTCCCTCTGGAGGACATCCGCCACATCTTCGCCAACCTGGAGGAGATCCTGCAGCTGCACGGTAGCCTTGTAACACACACGCACACACATACACACAGCATTTTATGACTTTTGGGGGTACATTCTACCAGGGCGAGGTATTATCTACACATACTAGATATACATATACTTTACAATAAAAACATGTCTGCCTTGCCCTCTAGCAAGGCACTGGCTCTAGAGTTGGTCCCTGGGCACCAGACAGATTCTGGGTGTGTGCAAAAGTGCTTTTTCTTTTAACAGAAACACACATTGGAGCCATTTACTCTTACTGTACACACATTTGTTTTTATGTTTGGCTCACTAGCTAAACTCAAACCACAGAATGTTTCAATACACAATAGTATTAAAGCGGTGCACTTGATTTCCATGAAAGTATTGTCAAGTCACATTAACCTGTAATTCATTTTTATTTCTGGTCCCTTATTTGTTGTTAGTGCTTGTACATATGGTGCATTTTATGTGTTAGGGGCCCGTGGGAAAATTATATAAAGCCTCAAAAGTGGCCCGGAACGGTGAAAAATAAATTGAGAACTGTTGCCATGAAGCACAGAGGCAATCCAAAGAATTTTCAAGTGAATGGATTAAAAAGTTTCACAAGGGATCAAAATATCACATTTTGATTATTGAACCTGTGACCTTTTCACAAGACTGATTTGCTGAGCTTTGAAATTCTGGGGTGAAAAAGTACCGCTCCCTTTTTTGGCAAAGGAAAAATACTCTTTGTCATGTTCTTCATGAAGGGAAGAATGTAGCTAGAGGAATGGGTGGATGAAGCACAGAACTAAACTACCACACACTTGGGATATAAACAGGCCAGATAAACAGGCATGTGGAAAGAAACAAAGATTGATGTGAGCATGTTTCTCATTTTTTCTCCTTACAGGATCTATTACTGAGCAGATGGCAACGATAAGGAACAATAGTGAGACGTCTGTGATCGGCAATATAGGAGACGATCTCCTAGCGTGGGTGAGACACATTAAAGGGGGCCTATTCTACTTTTCCTTATTTTCTGTCATATATATATTGTTATAATGTGGGATGTTCATATTAGACATGGCCAAAAGTGTCAAATAATGAGGTAAACTAATGACAAAGTAATCGCTGTGCGCAAAACGCTCAGGCTTTCGACCGCATGGTTTACAAAGGTTTTTTCAACTCTCTGCACAAGCTGACGTCAACTCGTCACAGATTTCTTTATATGGTCATCTGCTCCATCCGATCCGCTGTGCGTTTCTCCAAACAAAACCAATAAAAACAGTGTTTTTATTGAGGATGTATTTATTTATTTTAATAAAAAAAACGCGTGCAAGAGTCCCGGTGCGTCGTGGTGCGGTGTCCACAAGCCTGGGGCACGTCAATGAAAGTCGGAACTAACTTTTAAATGACACCTTGTAGATCTAATATGAGTGAAGATTCAGCAACTGGATTGCTTATTTCTCGCCTCAAATTTGTTCAGAAACAGATTTTGGTGGACTGGTAAGGTGAAAGCAGTGAAAGTTTAAAGAGTAAATACAACGGAAGTCGGAAGTCATGCTCAAACACCTTTTGCTCACCGACCTCGGGGCCTCAGGAGGGTGGCTCCTCCCACTTAAACAGCCCACTTTGAAAGAAGAGGTTTATATTTTATATTTTATATAAGTAAAATCTGGGGTGGTCCACTACGAATGACAGTAAAAAGATTTGTTCAATTTTTCTTTCATTTGAGTCAGTTGGTTTCAGAAGAGTCGGAAAAGGGTCTGTTTGTTCAGAGTTGTGAGCGGAATTCTCATAAGAATTATTTAATTCTCTCAAAACTATTTACACAGGTGGAAAGCAAAGTGTAAATCAGTCCCATTCAATATGAATTTTGGAAAATGCCGTTTTTTCATATTAAGCTTCACAAATTCGCAACTCATGGATCTCGTTCGCGAAACGGTTCAGGAGTCATTGCCTCTGCTTGATGCACATGCGTGACTTATCACTCAGGGCTCTGGGCTCCTTTCGTGTCGAGTTTCAGTTCAGCCAGTGTGTCTGGCTGCTGTTACCAAGTCGCCAACTAACGACTCTTTTGGTGGACTCACTCCCAACTCCTGAGTCATTTCAAAGATTCCTTCGTGATGAACGAATCGTTCGCGAGTGTTGCATCACTAACTGACTGAGGAACCAGAACAAAAGATTCCATGAACACTGGTTCCCATGAAGAAATTTTACGTGTGTGTGTGTGTGTGTGTGTGTGTGTGTGTGTGTGTGTGTGTGTGTGTGTGTGTGATCTCCAGTTTGGAGGGGAGGAGGAGGAGAAGTTCAAGCGTGCAGTGGGGACATTCTGCAGTAACCAGCCTTCAGCCTTGGAGCTTATCAAGACGAGACAGAAGAAAGAGCAGCGGTTCACCAGCTTCATGCAGGTCAGTCTGGGGGAAGTTCCATCCTTTCAAGTTTAAACGCGTGCTTTTCCTTTCTACCGCGAGAGAGAGCAATATTTTCGTCAAACCGCTCTCCCAAATGGAACAGTATGTAGAATATGTGAGCTCAAACGGTTCACATAACCCACAGGGGGCTTTTCGGGGCTTTAGGCCCAGTCTTCATATCTGCTTGGTGGAATCAGCTCATTCTGATTCTGATTCTAATTCTGATTCTGATGTGGGTGCCTCTTACCCCAGAGTTACATATTAGACAACTGGCTGGCTATGAGAGGTAAAAACAATGCTTCTTTTTGTTGTTGTTATTTCCTCCTCCAGGAAGCTGAGAGTAACCGCTTGTGTCGCAGGTTGCAGCTGAAGGACATTATCCCTGTGGAGATGCAGAGGCTGACCAAATATCCACTGCTGCTGGAGAATATAGCCAAGTACACAGGTAGGGTGGTTTACAGACAGCACTACATCTGTGAGAGACGAACCAATAAGGGAAAATTAATGTTAATAATTCTAGTCTCTTGGGAGTCATTCCCCTCCAGTCACTTGCGAGTGCCACACCTAGACAACTTAAGCCGGTGTTGCCTTTAAATGAAACTCAGAAAAATGTAACCCGTGCTGCGTTTTCAAAACATGTGACACAAACAGCCAATCAGACAGGGCAGAGAAACAACCATGTGACACAAACAGCCAATCAGACAGGGCAGAGAAACAACCATGTGACACAAACAGCCAATCAGACAGGGCAGAGAAACAACCATGTGACACAAACAGCCAATCATATAGCAGGAGCGCATGTGCGTCCTCCGCTCTCACCCCGGCCGCGGCGCTCCCCGGTCGGGCAGCGCGCAGCGGGGACGAGGCCTCCCGGAGCTGATACGGTTGGTCTTCCTCAAATGGCAATTTGAACTCAAACTCGGTCTTGTCCCTGCGCGAGCCCGGCCTGGCCCCCATCCCCGCAAAAGTCGAGTCAAACAAAGGATCGTGATTTTCAGTGACGTCTGGTCTGAAAGAGTCCCTCTGTCCCTCGGTCTGCTCCAAATGTCCCCGAATATAATCATAGAGCGCGATTCGGGAACCTGTAATACATACATGACTAAATAGGATCCTGTGTAATGCTGCTTGCAGCTCTAATTATTATTATTATTATTATTATTATTATTTATTTTTAAATTATTTTATTTATTTTTTTATTAATGTTATTATTATTATTATGAAATCCCATCCAAAAGTATTATTTCAGACCAGAATCTCTAAATAGAACCGTTTCTACCATTTCAAAGCTCATACCATGAGACCATCATCATCATCATCATGAATTTAGACATCTACATTTCATACTGTATCAGAGAAAGACCATATATATACCTATAAACCATAATAACAATTGATGTATTAAGCACACACACACTCTCTCTGTCAGAGGACGCTGAGGAGAGGGATAAGGTGAAACAGGCGGCGGAATGCTGCAGGCAGATCCTCAACTACGTCAACCAGGCCGTCAAGGAGGCCGAGAACAAACAGGTAAACTGCAACACATCAATTACGAATAGATATATGTATAATATATTACAATTGCTATTTCTTCAAATATAGTCCAATTTGTGAAGAGTTCGGATCAGTGCAAAGCGCAGCTGCACTTGAATGTGTCCAGATTCAGAGAGAATCTCAGAAGAATATCCTCTTTCATCACACGGCACACACACCACAACACCACGCCACTGTGTGTACAGTATCATCATACGGTGTTCTCTGAGCCATTTCTCGGTCAAAAATCAGAAGATGAACATATATATACATACATACAAATATACTGTGTATATATACATACATATACGTCCATTTGAGCGTCATTAAGGAGGCGATGAAGTTATGAATCAAGAGAAAACCATGAATCTCCCATTTTTTATTTTGACCTCTGTCCCTAACTGTTACGTCAGAGGTTGGAGGATTACCAGAGAAGGTTGGATCTGTCCTCGCTAAAGCAGAGTGAGAACCCCATGATCCTTGAGTTCAAGGTAAACAACTGTAGCCCTGTGTTATAAACCTTTTTTTTTATTTGTACCTTCAATTGTTGATAATACAATAATAATAATAATAATAATAATAATAATAATAATTATTATTATTATTATTATTATTATAATCAGAACAGATTTTTTAAAACAAATGTATTTTTTAGATTTAATTTACAGTATTCATATGGCAGTATGGGTCAATTTCTATTTATGAATGTGACTGACATGTTTTTGTTGGTAATACTTGCTTACAACAGAATCTGGATTTGACAAAAGGAAAGATGGTGCACGAGGGGCCGCTCTCCTGGAAGGTCAATAAGGACAAGACAATTGGTACATTTTCAAACTTGCAAACACAAATACACAGGTGCTTTGCGTATACACTTCAGCCTTTTCTGGGATTATCGATTTCAGATTTGATCACCTGTTGAAATTTAATCTAAAAATACAGTCACGGTGCTGAACCCAAGCAAAATGTATTGACGATCGCAAGGAATCCATTGTACATTTGTTTATTGTAGATTGCAGTGATGACGTGCTTCTGTGATATTTTTAGTTCATCAGCACACAGATGGAACTTTTGAGCCCCATTGAGCCATCGTGCAGTTTTAACCCCAAAGAATCAATTTTCGAATACACCTTTCACTCCATTGATCGCCGGCCCTTTGTTCATCTTGGTGTAATGTGCATAGTTTTAGGCACAGTTTGGCTTTAAACACACCAACCTGTTAGTTGTCCATATGAATCCTGTAGTGTACGACTGAATTATTGTAGTTTCTGTCTCTCGGTTGTCCAGAGCTCTACACCATCCTGCTGGAGGACGTCCTGGTCTTACTCCAGAAGCAGGACGAAAGGCTGGTCCTCAAATGTCACAGCAAGAACTTGGCGGGCACCGCTGACACCAAGCACATCTTTAGCCCCATCATAAAACTCAACGCTGTCTTGGTGCGCTCTGTGGCCACCGGTGAGGTCAAATACATCGCATCAGCGCTCTGTTCCATCTCATCCAGAATAAGGAAGTCATTCATTAATCCACCCATCTGTCTCCCTAATATTCGTCTCTATGGGTTATAATGCACTTTCTGCCTTTCTGTCTCCGCAGACAACAAGTCATTTTTTGTGATATCCATGTCAGACAACGGTGCCCAGATCTACGAGCTGATGGCCCAGACCGTGTCTGAGCAGAGGACGTGAGTATGGCACCTATTACAGTAACGATCCACCTTCTGCTTCTGTTTCGGCTCTCTCATGACCTCTGTTCATTCAGGTGGCAGCGTCTGGTCACGCAGTGTGCTGAAGCCATGAAGGTCAGACTACGCAGTGTTAGGCCTCTAGCCCAGACAGAGTGAGTCCCCTGATGTCCAATAGGTTGCCATAGTTGTTCCTTTAAGCTCTCTAATAGTCTAATGTGTGTGCGTGTGTGTGCGTGTGTCTGTGTGTGTGCGTGTGTGTGCGTGTGTGTGTGTGCGTGTGTGTGCGTGTGTGTGTGTGTGTTTCAGCACTGAGCGGGACACTATTGAGATCATTAACACTGGAATGTCCAATCCCAGCGGAGATCTTCACTGCACATCGACAGGAATCACTCGATCTCCAGGTAGAATTCTCCTGCCACTCGTGTCCACGTTCCACTAAAGGCCTTTGCTCGCACCAGAAATGCACAGCGCCAGTTTCCTTTTGGTGTCTTGGCGAAGTTGCCGGCACCGGTCTCTCGAGTGCAGAAGAATTGTATAAAATTGGATTCAGAGTTTTGCCCGTCTTCAGCGCCACAAATCTGCGCGTCAAACTTTACCAAATTTTGAACAATGGACTGATTCCCCGATTGTGACAATTGCCTTATTTCAATTTTTACAATCAATCTTACTTATTCAAATGCATTGAATAAAGAAATAGTGAAAATATGAACAAAAGACATTTTAATAGCTTCCTTTAAGCTAAAGTTATGCCAGCAACCATGACTTGATACTGCAATGATACATATCTTCAGCAGTGACCCGTTGTTCTGCAAAAATTGTAGCGACAGATCCCGTGTCTTTTCAGCCAGCACTCATATGTCCACAATATTATCGTCCATGTTGTAATCAAACATCAGAGAGGACTGTTGGAGCAGCTACATTACACAGGCTCCCTTTGTTCACAGATAAAGACAATCCGTCTCCTCCAAGTCTCGGAGCTCTGCCAACTACCAGCACTAACCCCTTTGAGGGCCTCGAATCAGACGATGAGGGCGAGGGGTTGGCAGTGACAGACAGAGTGGAGGAGGAGGAGGAGGAGGAAGAGGCAGATGAGGATGAGCTGGAGGCCTTCCTAGACGGGGAGCTTGCAGACAGGCTGCCCCTGCTGAGGGAAAGGTCCCGTCAGGGCTTCGCCATCAACAGCCAAGAGCACGCAGCTTTCAGCCTACCTTCCTCCAGGGCTGACGAGGCTCTGCAGACCTGTGGGTTACATGTTGCACACACCCCCCGCCCCCCATCCCTGAGTTATCTGAATGGTTGTGTGTGTGTGTGTGTGTGTGTGTGTCCAGTCACACAGCCGCATACACAACCACTGACTTTTCTGACTGGACAAAAAATTCCAATGAAAGAAATTGAACAATGCAAATTCACTTCCGGTTTGGTAATAGTTGTGATGATAAAATTCCCTAAAAACCGAAAATCGAATCATTTCCTTGACACATCACAAACTGAATTTAAAAAATGATTCATTTTGGGCTCTGTGAATTTCAACAGAGCAAAATAGGGCTTAGTGTGGGGGGGGGAAAAAAATCCTTTAATCCTTTCCCATTTGCGGCATTTCTCCAGTGGCTACATTGAAGCAGGTCCTCCTCGAGCACATGACAAACAGAGAACAGGAGGCTGAGTTGGAGAAGAAAGGGCCCCCGAGCCCTCTCTGCTCCCGCGAACGTGCGCCGAGAGCCAGCTCCACCGGGAGCTCTGAGAACACAGTGGGGCGGGCGAGGGGGGAGGAGCCCCGCGCTGGTTCGGCTGAGCTCGGAGCAGCCGAGAGGAGCGGTGAAAAAGGGTGGGACCTTGAGCACCCCCCCGGACCCCTGGAGCTGTTTGAGACACCCAAAAGCAACGGTGGGTGGTGGTGGTGGTGATGTCTCTTTGTTTATTTTCATTACATTTTCACCTGAGTGGTTCAAGATTCCTTGACGTTGACCTTCAGTTTATACCTCTGTCGCATGTGTGCCTCTCCTCGCTTAGGCAGGTATGTGGTGCTGGATTCCTGTGTCGGTGGCTCGGAGAGCAGCACGGATGATGACGGAGGAGGCGGAGGTGTAGGGGGAAGGGGCCCGGCGGAGGACATGGAGATGGACCCGGAGATCGACCTGACGAAGCTGCTGTCCTCCTCCTCGCAGACAGGGGGCAACAGCGGCGACGGAGGTGGCCCCAACCTCAGCCGTCAGCTCATGACCCACTTGCGCCTCCTGCAGGCCAGCCTACAACATCTGAAGGTACCGCTCAAAGGTTATTGGGCCTCATTCTGCATGTGTATGACTGTAACAGGCTGATTACATGTGTATGACTGTAGCAGTTTTGCTTGGTGGGCAAGATGGATCAAGCCCGAAGCAGATGGAAAATATGTCATGACAAGGGCTCCTCTCCTGTGTGTGTGTGTGTGTGTGTGTGGGGATGGGGGTTTTACCTGTTGCTCATTGAATGGTCTAACGTGCAACAGGCATACAGCCAGCCTGGTCTCGGGCCCAATTACCTAGACCCAAGACAGGTGTTGTTGCTTAGACCTCACCACCCCCACCGCTTGATCAAATTTGTGAGGCTGCGGTGACGCCCACCAACAGCCTGGCCAAATGTGTTCATAGTTGTTTATCTTTAGACCAGTCACACTGCACCATTATGGCGTATTGGCTTTCTATGGATTTATCAGACTTCTCTCACAATGCCCGATACTGAAAGACTCATGAGTGACAAGAGAATTCATCCCCAATGTGAACCTTTGTCTGAGGTGGCAGATTCAAAATCAAGCATGGGCAAAAATCCTGTTTGGAGACATTTTATAGAACATGCTCAAAACAGGAAGAATAAGGAAACTTAGAGAACTCAACACTGATGGTTATGTGTTTATTGGGAAAGATACCTTACTAGTATCTTAATGACAACATTTGTTTATCATAAATTGAATTCATAAATCCAAATATTTGCTCATCACACAAACAAAACGAGGAAAAATGTATATCAGTTGAGTCAATCTGTTTACATGTTGTTTGTTGTTTATTATTTTTTGTTAGTTTGTGTTTTAAGGATTTTATCGATGCAATTCCTCCACCTAAACTGAGAACCAGTCTAAATGTCATAATGATCTTTTTCAGGAGGTGGAGGTTAGGTATAACCAGCTGCATCATACACTGACTGAAATGGCACCTGACTCAGATGTGTGCAATGGGTACAGTATACTCCGCTCTCAGTTCTCTGCTGCTAAGCAAACTATCCATGCTTAGCTGTTTTATCTACAGTAGAACCTCATTTATCCAAAATCAGAAGCCCTTCTTAAGTCAGTCAGAGTGATTTCATAAAAAAATATCTGTCGGGAATATTTCAAATATTTACATACTTTTATGATTGTGTATTTTCTTACCTTGTTACCTACTCTGAATTTCTACTTCATGTAGTGAAAAGGTCATTTTCCTTTTCCAACTTTCTTACTCTGACTCTGTACTGCAGTCAAGAATCTGTATTATGTATGTTTTACACCAAATCCGAAAACGCATCCCACAGGTTTCGCGTCACAAAATATGTCACAGAAAATGGGAGAGCTTGTTTTCTCCAGCAAGTAGTTTGCTCAGCTGGACATTTACCATTTTCCATGAATGAGAGTTTGAAACTCCATCTATATAGCTTTTCAAAGTGCGGAAACAATAAAACACACACAACTCATTAATATAAAAAGAGATTCATTCATGGTGAATCAATAATCTGGTTTGTTGTTGTCGTTTGTCGAATCCGGTGTTAAACCGGCTTAAATGACTGACTTTCTAATTGGGGAAGAAAAAAAAAAAACGTTTGAAACTGACATACTGTAGTGAATCAGTTTAGCCCTTCCCAAGGAGTGGTGTAAATTTGAATATCTTATCTCTCTCTCTCTCTCTCTCTCTCTCTGCAGATAGGGTTCACTGATGAGCTGGAGTCCCTGCACCTTAAAGCCACCGGTGTTCGTTTCCCTCCTCTGGATGTCTCCTAAACCTCTCGGCATCGCTTTCACCAGCAGCAGAAACCGAACCGCTCCAAGAAAGAGATTTTCATACCATTTTCATACCACAATTTCATACCACAAAAACTGCTTTCACTGACAATGATAATTATCATGGAGAGAGAAAAAAAGCAATTGACAAGAGTTAGGCTGATTATTTCCCAAAGTAAGATTACAAAGCACAAAACCAGCTGGAATGGAGGAGAAAAACAAATAACCAGCTATGACTCCATTAAGAACAATTTGGGGAATTGTGGGAATATTTTTATGGTTATGTGCGAGCGCCGGTCTAAGAAGAGATCTGTGTGGCTGTTCCACCTGCGACACACCACCCAAGTGGCGTTTTCAAGGCCCTCCAACACGGAGACACAGACGATGGGGTTGACACACACAAGTTCATTGTAGCGAGTGGGCTAGGTGGAACACGCCCAGGAGCAGATGGACAGCATGTCGTGACAAGCGCTCCTTTCTTTGTGTGTGTAGAGAAATCAACGAGAAGCAGGTATACAGCCACAACGATCCTGGGCCCAGTGACCTTGACCCAGGACAGGTGTGGCTGCTCAAACCACACCATCCCTACGCCCCAATCGGTTTTGGATGTGAGCAGAAGGCAACGTTGGAAACCTTGTTGCATTCCTATCTGTTGTCTTTTTAACCTCCCATTGAAAATCTGTCTTAAGTGGGGTGTAGTTGTTTTGCCTGCCACGTGCCATTCGAGTGGCATTTTCAGGGCCTTCCGACACAGAGACACAGTCGATGGGGCTGAAAACACACCAGTTTTATTGCAGAGAGTGGGCAAGGTGGAACAAACCCGAAGCAGATGTAAAACATGGCATGACAAGGGCTCCTCTCCTGTGTGTGTGTGGGGGGATGGGGGTTTTACCTGTTGCTCGTTGATTACTCCAACGAGCAACAGGCGTACATCCACCCTGATCCTGGGCCCTGTTACCTAGACCCAGGGGCATGGCTGCTTAAACCACACCACCCACACACTACATGGGGGGAAAAAGTAGTTTTTTTAATCAAATGAATTCCTTTTTCTCAAAAAACAAATGCGGAATCAAAGAAATTTATGAACATTTTCCATTGATTTCCGTTGCTTTTGGAAAGCGAAAAACATGCATCTGACTAATATATGAAGCAGGTCTAAAGATTTCAGTGAAGGCTATAAATGATCACTAAAGGGAATCTTTTTCACTAACTTTCAACACTGAAGTGGGTTCTAGCTGGTTTACGGTCTCAAGAACACAGCTTGAAAAAAAAACCTCAAAGAGTGACTTTTAGGCTGACTGCACCTGTGTCCATAATGAGCTGAATAACTTTATTTAATTTCTTTTTATTTTCTGTTTATTTTTTCTGCTTTTTTTGTCTCTAACATGAAATAAATACATTAGCATTTCTTTGTAGAATGTCACAAATTAAACAGTGACTCACCTAGAAACCACTTTTTCGAGAAGATGGCTTGGACTGAATATATTTTGAAATCACCATTATTCAAACATTAGCCCACTAGAAGACTGCACGTGTGACGTTTGCTTGAATTTAAAAATGCCTAACTATAAAAACCTAA
Organism: Zeus faber; assembly: GCF_960531495.2. Classification (NCBI taxonomy): domain Eukaryota; kingdom Metazoa; phylum Chordata; class Actinopteri; order Zeiformes; family Zeidae; genus Zeus; species Zeus faber. The sequence continues at coordinate 12,142,035 of NC_137200.1, forward strand.
AAAGAAAATATGCATAAACATTAAAACTTATATAACTTATATATGTATATATATATATATATATATATATATATATATATATATATATGTTATGGACTTATTTTCAATGTAAAGGGAAAAGTTAACGTTTTATAACTGTTCATGAAAGAAATATATTTAAGTATTGTGTATTAAACTAGCGTTTTCTTTTTTTTTTGTGAAATAATCGTGTAATGTATTGACAAAAACTGTTCAAACACATTAAAAAGCATACAATTTAAATACTAAGCTTAAAATGTGTACCTTTCTCTGGAAACATATTTTGACTGGAAATTCCACTGCCAAGCAATGAAACAGCATAATGTAATCAGTCCAAAACAATAAATACCTGTAAGCTGTGTATATATATATATATACACACAGCTTACATAAATATATATAAATATATATACACACGTGTGTGTATATATATTTATATATATGTGTGTGTGTGTGTATATATATACCCACGCATACACACACACACACACACACACATACATATATACTGAATATATTTGTCTGTGCGTGTTTTTTTAATTATTATTATTATTATTATTATTATTATTATTATTATTATTATTATTATTATTATTATTATTATTATCATTATTATTATTATTATTATTTATTTTATTTATTTTTTTAATCTAAAAAAGGATTTTCCCCTGAAGCGGATCTGCTCTTTTCCTGTAGGGGGCGCTCAGCGCGAGGTTCCTCTATTATGCACCGTATTTCCCACGAAGGAGAAGTGAAAAAATGGCTGGAGGAGAATACCACTAGTCCTGGAGCAGGAAAACAACAAGGAGTGACTGGCCTTTATGCGACCATATTAGACACCGCTTCAGTTTATTTTTTACGTAACTATTGGTGTGATAAATGTCATGCGGTCAGCGGTATTCGTTTGGAAGCGGAAAGTGTCCCCCAGTTATTCCACCCATTGATGGTAAGCTACACAGCTAGCATCAGCTAGCCAAACAGCGGACCCAAGGCTTGTCGTGATGGCGTTAGTAAACATCCACAATCTAACAATCTAAAGACGTTTTCCGAGTTAGGGATTTTCCTCGAAGCACTTAATCAATATTTGTTTTAATCGCAACGCAATACATCATCTGGACATCGGGTCGGCGCACATCGATCTGCGGTGCATAAATGAAAACAAAGTGACCGACCCGGCGCCGAGCGATCGCCCAAAAAGTTAAATGATGTCGCTTCAAGACCAACACAACTAGCTGTGATTATCACCTCCTGTGTCATTATGGCGCCATAGCAGTTGCGACCATCGTGGGAGCCCGCAAGGCCTCCACTACACTACAGTTATTCCAGATAGTTGGTTGTTTGTGGCATACAGCATGCTCTACTTTGCAGTGAGGTGATAAAAAGGGCAGCCGCGCAGAACAAAGTAAGGAGAGACATTAATATGGTTTGGTGGGGTACTTGGCAGAGGGGTGTTAGCCACAGAATGTGTAACCCACCGTTAGTTTGTTTCAGATTGTATGGTTATATTGACAGACAGACAATTCCACCGAAATCAGATAGTTGCATGCCAGACAGCCGAAAGGATGAAAAGTGATTTGTTAGAATAAATCTAGTTGTAGTTGCACTGAACACACCAAATGAAAGGAGTTGTAAATCCTATGCATTCTTCAAGGTTGTTCGGCGAGGCAGATGTAATTTGTGCCACCTAACCAGGCTTTAAAATGGGCAGGATTTGAAATGCAAGCCTGAGCAACAATTTACTTGTGGAAACATTTGGATGGAGCAACAAACAAGTAAATGTCCTTCCCTCCTGAGGGCGACTGTTACCCAGGTTTCCCTTCACTTTCCTATCCTCCATGTTTCCAGTCTTGTTGGGTTTAAGGGAATAATGTTAATGGTGCGAAAAATCGTAATTTCTTTATAGAGAGTCCATGTGTTTCATATATTGACACAATATGTTGATAGTTTTTTCAGAACAAAACTGGCTTCACAGTGATTTTTCAGCCAAGCCACTGATATGATCAAGTGTGGAAGGTAGTACTCCTTCTAAACAGATGCTTGATAGATGCTTGATTGATTGATAAGGAGGGGCTTGTTGATGTATCACTATTATGTCAAAATTTGATGCGAGCGGAGATTGGAAGCCAGTGTAGATCCTGGAAGAGGAGCTGATATTGGAGAATTAAAGTTGACAGCATGTGGCCGCAGCGTTGTGGATACGCTTCGGAGGCCTAATTGGAGAGCCAGGTATCCCAACTGGCAGAGAGTTGCAGTCATAGAAGCGGTATATGACAGGTTCCTGGATCCAGAGTTGGGCTGCTTCTCTCGTGAGGAACAGGCCCCAATATCATCATACGTTGGGCGGGGGGAGAGAAGGCCAAAAGCAATAGATGGACATGTTGATCAAGATAGCAAACTTGTTATTAAGCACTCAAAGGTTTTTCCTCCAATTCATTACGTCGAGTACAAATTAGTTTTTCCCGCCAAAGTACAGGGAACAACAGTTGTTCATTTTTGTTTGTGTGTTTATTTGTTTGTTTTTTGTTTGTTGTTGTTGTAGCCCATGATTCAGTTGGAGAAGCCGTTGCTGACTGGGACCATGCCCGTGGTATGGCCCACCTTACTTGACCTCGGCAGGGATGAGTGTAAAAGAATCCTCCGCAAACTGGGTAAGGTGCAGCGAGAGTGCTGGCAGCTCTTAGATTGTGTTATCACAGAAAATCATTGATTGCTCGTTTCTTTAATAAATGTGAAAATGTCTGTCAAAGTGCTTCTGGCAATTAAAACCTTCGTTCTTTTTTTTATAATTCACAATCTCGATGTGATCGTACGACAAAAGTCATGTACATTTGATTAGGTCACAAATTTTATGTTCTGTGTTTTCAAAGTCCCAAAATAAATAAATAAATAAATCTCCGCGCCCACATTTACAAAGAGAAATAATTGTATTTGTTTCACAGAGCTGGAGGCCTACGCTGGCGTGATCAGTGCCTTGCGAGCCCAAGGAGATCTCACAAAAGACAAGAAGGATCTCCTCGCAGAGCTCACAAAAATTCTTGGGTAATTCTCGCCTGCACTGTCTAACTTGCATGCTGAGTGATCAAAACTGAAAGACCCTGTCCAAAGATTCCAATTATATTTAAGATGCAATATTTTTTTCTGGACATCTCTGAACGTTTTCTTTAACTATGACGAACTGGGATCTGTAGCCTCCTACGGGTCTGTCTAGGAATTGCAGGGACCACAGCAAAATACATTTTATTTATAGATAGATAGATAGATAGATAGATAGATAGATAGATAGATAGATAGATAGATAGATAGATTTTTGTCTTTTGTAAATTGTTTTATATACATTTGTATATAATCCATGGAATGTTTTTTGTCCCCCCCATTCAGAATCTCCACAGAGCGTCATCGTGCAGAGGTCCGCAGAGCTGTCAACGATGAACGTCTCACTACAATTGCGTATCAGTGAGTGTAGAAATATCCAGGCATTTTGTTGCGTTTTTATGGTAACCACCATTACAGTGGTAATGCTGAATAATAATTAAATGAAAAAATAATTCAATGGCACCAGTTGTTTCTTATAATTAAAATTAATAGATATCTTCCACAAATAAAGACCTAGGACAGAGGATAAAGGATGAAAGTATGCGTCTATTAACATTTTTCTATGTAGCACAGTAAGTCCGACAATCCAGTGTCTCCTGGGACTCACCTTAAAAGAACAATTTTTAATAAAATTTTACATCAGCCTATATCCATGTTTGCCACAGAATCAGATAGAATTTCTCTTTCGTCCACAAAGTTGAGAATGTTTTGGGGGTTTTTCTCAGTGAAGAGTGGCAGTAATAAAATCGCCTGTTGTTTTGTTTTATGCCTCCCTCTTACAGCATGTCCGGTCCAAACAGCGCCTCGGAGTGGTCCATCGAAGGGCGCCGACTGGTTCCCCTCATGCCCAGGCTGGTTCCACAGACGGCCTTTACTGTAACGGCTAATGCTGTCGCCAACGCCACGGCCAGTCAAAACGCCTCGCTACTGCTGCCGGCTGAGACGGGCAACAAGGAAGGCAGGGCCCACTTTAATGTCATGAGAAATGTTGGGCATAAAAAGCTACAACAACATAATGACATAGCATGCTACTGAACAACACAGTTCAACTGTAGTGAATATTTTCAAGTGATTTTTTTATTATTATTCTTTGATTTGTTTTCTTTCTCCCACGTGCCCGACAGTGGTGGTGTGCTATTCCTACACGAGCACCACCTGTACGCCCACCAGCGCCACGGCGACGGGGGGTGCCGCAGTGAAATCCCCGCGGCCGCCGAGCCCGGCCTCCAACGTGGTGGTACTGCCCAGTGGAAGCACTGTCTACGTGAAAAGTGAGTCTGCATGTGTGATGTGTGCATTTACTGAAGTTAGTAATTTTTAATCTCAAATTGGTTCCTCAGATTAATGCCCTCATTTTAAAGCATTAAAATGTCTTTAAAACTCTTAACTTACATCACAGACACTCTGTTTCGACTCATATGTAAGACATAAAACACAATGGAAACGATAACCCCACCCCCCGGCAGGCGTGAGCTGCTCAGACGAGGACGAGAAGCCCCGCAAGCGGAGGCGTACCAACTCGTCCGGCTCCTCCTCCGTGGTGCTAAAGGAGGTCGCCAAGGTGACCTCACCCGTATGCAAGGGCATCCCCATGCCGACGCCGACAGGTAGCAGTCCCAAGATGAGCAACATCATGCAGAGCATTGCCAACTCCCTGCCCCCGCACCTGTCGCCTGTCAAGATCACCTTCACCAAGCCCAGCATCCAGACCACCAACACCACCACGCAGAAGGTGATTGGCACTAAAAAAGGGCCGTAGGTGTCGTGTTCAGCATTGAACCCATACAAGTTCTGGTTTGTAATAACAGGCGCAAAATACCAACAAATATCTCCAAGAGAGAAATAATTGCTGTGGTTAATCGCGAATATTAGCATTTCTTTATTTATTATTATTTTTATTTAGGCTTTATATTCCCAAGTTTGTATTATTACTTTTTTTAAGTAACCATTTGACCACCTTTCTGTTTTTCCACCACTTTGGATCAGGTGATCATTGTGACGACGTCACCAAGCTCCAACTTTGTACCCAACATCCTGTCCAAGTCGCACCCGCACAGCAGTGGCGGTGTGGGCGTCTCCAAGTTGGTCTCCACCTCAATGTTGACAGCTGCCCACCAGAAGCAGATGGTGGTCTTCCCCGCTGGCTCCAGCCCCTTGTCCAACCCCAGCACCACTGTTGCTGTGACAACAGTGGTGTCGTCCAGCCCCTCAGTCGTCATGTCGACCATCGCCCAATGTAGGGGATTTTTTTTTTTTTTTTTTTATTTGATAAGTTTGCTTTTCTTAAATCTCATAGTGATCATTGTTTGTCAAACACAAAATGGGGGTACGGTTAGTAATCCCAGGGATAAACAAAGGAGATCATCACCAATACTGAACTACCAGCTAGCTTCAATAATGACCAATGGCATTAAAGATGAGCTTGCACATTTTGCTATACAAATAGCGGCCTCACTCAATAGACTCAATTTACAAAAATAGTGGAATTTCACTCAGTTCTACACCTAAAAAAAAACCCCATCTTGGGCCCCCTTCTTTCTGCAGGCGCCTCTTCGGCTGGTGTGAAGGTGGCTTCGGCCAGGCTGCCATCCCCCAAAACCTTGGTGGGCACTCCCACCCAGATCCTGGCCCAGTTCCCTAAGCAGCAGCAGGGGTCCTCCATTGCAGGGGGGTCTGCCATCAGCCAAGGTCAGGCGCAGACTTCATCTACCACCACCTCGTCCGGCTCCAAGCCCACCATCCAGATCAAGCAGGAGTCAGGTGAGAAAGCCGCCCTGAGAGGCATTACAGGTTGGTTAAAAAGTTTTTAAAGTTATTGGTCAATCTGTGCTATGAAATGCTCTCACAACATCCGCAAACCAGAGTTTCGGGTAGAGAAAGATTGTTGCCAGTCAACGTGTCCTGGACAAATGGGAGATATTTCGGTCAAATATCATCTGTATCTATTCAGGTTAAAAACAATTGATAAGCAGGCTTTTATAGCAGTCGATTTATAATATTTTTTTATTAAATATTAAAAATAAAATAAGTTCCGTTAGTTAAAACACCGTTTTAAAAATAAATAAATATTATGCGTATTACGATTTGAAATCACATAATTTCTGTTCGTGATCAATAAGTAACAAGTGCAGTTGCTTTTAACATTTTTAACATTTTACTGAAATACAATTTTGATAAAATCAAAAAACAAAATAAATATGGCAAGTAGGTCTGATTAAATAATGAAAGTTTGTGGTGTTGCATGTCTTGTCAACATATTTTATACAATGGATATTTACCATTTGCTTTGGGTCAGAACTTAAATATCCAAAAAAACAGCCAAACGATGGATGGATGTGTCAGTGTTGTCACAATACATCTTTCTGCTTGTCCTCCGAGTTCTGGACGCTGCACTTTGTCACTGCTCCCTCTGTGATTACAAGCGCCATCTGTTTACGAGGGAATGGGCAGGGCTTATTTCTATATCAACAAACGTGATTGGTTAGATGTGGAAGGTCAGCTTTAGATCATCCAAACTGATTGGCTTTCGGTTGCAACTTGCCGAACGCGGAAATGAACGGACCTGCAGAATTTTTGTTTTCATCAAAATGATCGGGTCTATTTTATTAAGAGGAAAAAAATATTGTGGTGAGTATCGTAATCATTTCATCACCCAGCACAAATTCAAATTGTGCTTAGAGGGAATTATTTTCACCGGACATTATGACCGGAGAGATTTGAATATGTCGGACTTGAACAGGTTTTCCCGGTCAAAAACCATACTGGATAATGGAAACTCTGCCACAAACATATGGCATTCATGATTTTTTATTTGTTATCTAAATCTGGTACTATCAAATTGTGTATGTAACTGGGAAGACATGTGAAGGCATTATGCTAAAGAGCTTCTACCTAGAATGTCTGTCTATCACAATAGTGGCAGATCTCATATGATTGTGCAAACCAACAACAGATTACAACCGCATTATCAGAGCTCAATGCGATCTTAATGGTCTAGGTGAGACCATTAAGACCAGTCCCAGACAACAGACCAGTAAGACCAGAGCTGGCTGTATGCATGCATGGATGTAAGTCAAGCTACACCGTCGAGCTTGACTCAAAATGATATACATCTCACTCACTGTCAATGTGTACCTTTTTTTGTTTTCAGTTCTTGTTAATTCTTAAGCATATTGTCCGTGCTGTGTTTGAGTGCAGGCGTGAAGATAATAACCCAGCAGATGCAGCCCAGTAAGATCCTCCCCAAGCCTTCCTCTGTGGGGCTGTCGGGCAGCAGCTCCTCACCCATCATGGTGGTGAGCAGCAACGGAGCCATCATGACCACCAAGCTGGTGTCCCAACCCACAGGTATGTCTATGTGTGTGAGTGATAGGGCTGTCAAACGATGGTTCGATATTCAAATGCTATTCGAATTGTAAAAAAAGAAAATGAAAAAATACCAGGGGGGGGGGGGGGGGATATGCAGTTTTTCAGCTGAATGTTGCGGGCAAACGTCCACATACATCCTCTTTTGTGTGCGCAAGTGAATGTACTTTGTAGGTGCGCTCTGCTCCGTGCGCTCTTCTGCTCCGTCCGTTGCTCTCCAGCGTCTGTGTCTCTCGATTTAAATATTTCATCCACAAGCTTGAGCTGAGGTACACTGTCCCAAGCCGCCCGAGTTGGAATGTCCTCTAGTGTAGAGGTTTTCCAATACCGGCCTGTGCCGGGCCGCGGTACATTTGCCGCCGGCCTGTGAGAACGCGGGCAGACCTTTTTTAGAAGCGATCTGCTCCGCAGCGCTCGGCAGCAGGAAACAGAGTAAATTAAATACATCTAGAATAATAACACTTATAAATTGTATTAGATATTAAAATATATTCAAACATGTGTGTTTTTTCAGAAGAAATATTGAAACGTGATTTTTTTTTTGGCCAATGTCGACAGCCCTAGCGAGAGATGGCGGCGCCTCCAAGCTCATGAAAGCTGTTAAAATACTGCTGTGTTGGATAGTACTGGGTTTGAGTGGTTCATGGGTAAAACAGCCACCTTGTGACCACTACAAAGCTGTATGCTTTTTAGTCAGGTGCCAGAACCAATTTTTTTGATGTTTAAGTTTAATCTGAAAATGCCTCAAAGTGTATTTTACATCTTACATGTGCCCCGGTTAAATCTTCCCTGTTGTGCTGTGCAGCCAACTTATTAATGAAGTTAAACCATGTTGGAATCCATGTGGCTGGTTACATATTTCCTTTAAGTTCTACCTCCAGTATTTCCTTTTTTTTTTTTTTTCTTCTTCCTCTTCTTAGTAGCTCAGTGGTGGGGAGAATGGACTTTATTTATCACTGGTCGCCATAGTCATTCAATTACTACCCCAATTTTCAGACTGGAAAAAAAACAGGGGCAACGCAGGAAGTGACCTTTTTGATAACGTTTCAAAGCTATTCTAGAAAGAACAACAAAGCTCCTTTGGAGGAACTCTGGTATCTTTTGATGATATCTTTTACAGGTTTTTGTGATATACTATGCATACTGTAAATGCTTATATTTTACATGGACATTTTTAGGTAATTCAGTATATTATTATATTTTATATATATAAAAACTCAAGCCCATAATGAAGGGAATATTACTTTACTTAATATTTAAGGAATGCCTAAAACCAGCTTGGACATGAGTTTTATTGTTTACTACTACTATATTAGTATAGTGTAGTGTATATATAGGTATTCTCAATGAGAATAAACTGTTTTATGCAGCCACCCAGACAACCTACACGAGACCCGCAGTCAGCCCCAACCTCAGTGCCAGGATATCGGCTTCGACTGCCGGGGCGACCTACGTCAAGACCACCAGCGGAAGCATCATCACGGTGGTCCCCAAGTCGCTGGCAACGCTGGGTGGCAAGATCATCAGCAGCAACATTGTGTCCGGTGAGTCACCTCTAAGAGCCTCCTTTTCCATATTATGGAGTTGAGTTTTTAGCTGAGCCTTGAAGAATTACAGTCTTGGCTTAATCGCTTAATGTGTATATCCCAAACGGGTTTTTTTTGTTGTTGTTTTTTTTTTTGTTTTTTTTTTGTTTGTTTTTTTATTTCTCCAGGCACAACAACAAAGATCACCACCATACCCATGACCTCCAAGCCCAATGTCATCGTGGTTCAGAAAACCACTGGGAAAGGAGCCACCATCCAAGGCCTTCCTGGCAAGAACGTGGTTACAACACTTCTGAACGCCGGGGTCAGTTGCCACACAGCGATAAACTTAAAAAAAGAAAAAGAGAGACTAATAAATTAAGAATTATTTTTGTCGTGTTGAATACAATTTGGAAATAAAATACTAATAAAATTAAAGAGAACAGGCATTCACCTTTTCTTAAACAAATCAATTGGGAAACACAAGCTTTTTTATTTTATTAATTTTTTTCCAAATTTTAGTAAGACGCATCCATTTTCAAAAATGCCCCTATTTTATTTGAAGAGAAATTAATTTATTCCCTGCTGGATTTTGTTATATGAACATATCTCACTCTTATAATTTTACCCCATTGCATATAATGAATATATCAATATATTATACTTCTAACGTCGTGCGTCCTGTGCGGCAGGGCGAAAAGAGCCTCCAGGCTGTCCAGGGCACTAAGCCGGCCATCATCACAGCCTCCAGACCCATCACCAAGATGATCGTGACCCAGCCCAAGGGAATGAGCTCTGGGGCTCAGGCCACCGCCACCAAGATTATTCCCACCAAGATAGTCTACGGTCAGCAGGGCAAGACACAGGTATGGCTCTCCCTTTTGCTTTCGTTTTCATCAGCCGGCTCAAACCTTGACAACCAACTCATGTCCAAGCTGATTTTAAGCATTCCTTAAATATTAAGTAAAGTAATATTCTCTTCATTATGGGCTATATATTAATATATATTTTTGAGAAAAATAAATACAAAAACATACAAATCAAGCAAACAAACTATAATTTTGCTGCAGAACCCCTGCAATTCCTTGGGAATCCCTGCCTCAAAACATTTTGCTTTTTCAAATTTTTGATCCCTAGAAATTTGTTGTTTGTTGGTGACAAAAATATCTACTTGACATCACTCAAACTTGTTTAATTTATTGATGATCTATTATCAAAACAGTTTCCATTACTTCATTCATTAATTTACCGGAGAAGATGCTTTAAACATTGTGTTTTCACACCGTTTTTTTTTTGTTTTTTTTGTGCCTCCACTCGTACAAATGATGGTGACAGGTGGCTGATATTTCAATGCCTACTGGGGAAAAAAACCAAAAAAGACGTTTTAAGAAGGCAACGAGTGTTGTGAATTCATCATTTAGCTTTTCATCAGTAATTAGGAAGCACTCAAGCTGTTCCTAAAGCTTCCCTCCCTTCCAGCCTTCTCCCCTCGTCCTGGAAGGAATGTGCAGAGGATGGGAACACTCTGTGAATTGGCGTCAGGTGTAACTCATTTGTTGATTCAGTACCGTACAGTTATTATCCAAAATTCAAAAATTGTATTGCATTAAAAAAACAATAATTTTATACTTGAAGGACTGAATGTTTAATGCGATATTACATTACAAATGTATAATATTATCATGTAAATTTTGGATATACTGCCCACCACTAACTGGACTCTTTTAGGACTTTCAGTCATTCCATACTTGTACAGTTGAGAAAGAAAGGGCGTTCAGCTAGAAGCCCTAGCAGTGTGTGGGTGTTGCCTTTGTAAAATGCTATCACAACTTTAAAATGATTATTATTATTTTATTTATTTATTTATTTAATTTTTTTTTTTGTGTGTGTGTGTTTTTATTCCCTGGCCGTTGACCTTAAACCCCGCCCTCTCCAGGTTCTCATCAAGCCCAAGCCGGTGTTCCAGACGGCAGCGGTGGTCAGCGAGCAAACTCGGCAGCTGGTCAGCGAGACGATCCATGTGTCGCGTTCCGCCGACACAGCCCAGAACCAGGGTTCCGGGCCCGAGGGCGCCATCGAGGCCTCCCACAGCAGCAGTGCTCAGGGTGCGTAGAGATGTTTAAATGGCAATAAGCAAGGGATGAGGAAAAATATAAAAGTCATTGGTGCGTGGGCTGCATGGAAAAATCTAGTCTGTATACAACCAACTATAAATTGGACATAAGCTCATTCTGGCTTTGGAAAATAACTTAATAATGATTACATATTAACAAAAACAAATGCCAGGATAAGATGCCCTTTGGGTTTTAATTATGAGATGCATAATTATGAGATGCAGATTTCAATGTTGTTCTGTTGTTATTATTTTTTTAAATAGGCCAGAACTTTTAAATTGTTTCAAGTACTACTTAAAAAAAAAATCGGCAACGGTTATCCTTACAAACCACTTTTGGAATATTTTGTTTTAGCATGTCCTGGCATAAATGAGAAATTACTAGGATTAGGTGTCCTGAAGGTTTTTTTTTGTTTTTTTTATACATTAGGGTATAATGGGGGTGGGGTGAGGGACAGAAGCATATAGATATCTAAATAGCTTCTTTCAAATGTATCCAGAAGGTCATGGTTCATTGCCATGACTACTGAAAGTATGCATGAATTTTGCAATATTTCATAGCATATTTATGCAAATGCACTATTAAAATTATACATGGGGTTAGGTACAGCCTGACTGCAACTATTTAAGCTTTACAAAACTCATTATGCAACATCTCCCTTGTAGCAATGCTAAATGACTTGATAATTTTTTATTTATTTTATATTTTGAAATGTTAGTTGGAATTCATTATTTTGGAATTCGTTGGAAAGCAAAGGTTGTTAGATTTTCTATAAATGAAAATACGATGAAGATTTTGGCCATAGAAAATAAATACTTCAACCAATCAAAAATATGGCAATGAAATTTCATGGAGTGCCATGTGTCAAAAGTTTAAAGTTTGTATCCTATGAAAAAGAATTTCGTACAACCTGCAACAATATTTTCAACATCCCACATGGGTCTCTCTCTCTCTCTTTCTCTGTCTCTCTGTCTCTGTGCATTGTTCAGACTCTCAGCCTGTAGTGCACCTGCTGACCAGGGAGCAGGACTGGATTGAGCGGGAAGTGGCAGTGGAATCCAACCCCACAACCATCATCTACCAGGAGGTGGCGGCAGGGGAACCCCACTCTGCCACTTCCACCATCAAGGCCCTGCTCGAACTACAGCAGACCACAGGTGAGCACGCCTGTCTGGTGATGTTTTGGTTTTCGTGTTGTCAGTGTTTGCTGTTTTTTCGCTCAATAATGGTCAGAACATGTATTCAATTTATTTTATTTGAGTACACAACATTTTGATTCACCATTTAGATGTCACCGACACATGTTTCACGGCTCTATTACATGAAACCGAACTTATAATCTGGTTTGCATGTATACCGATAGTGTGAAGTACTAAAAACTGCCGCCCCTTATACAGGTAGTGGGGAGGTGAAGGGGAAATATCCATAATAATTGGCTATTTTGCAGTAAAAGTGTCAGATTTGGCATGGTTGTAGATTTATATATTATGAAAAGATAAAAGATACGTGGACGCGCGCGGGTTTGGTCCCTGAGAGCCATGGCGGAGATTTCTCAAAATGGCCGGCCACATAGGTGCTAAATTGGCATTAATGTTGTTGGAAAGAGATTTGATGACTCGTTATGAAAACCAAAGTGTGTTCAAGCTGGTCAGATCAGATGGCAGAACATCAGACACTGTTTCCCTCCTCCTTATAAAAAATAATGCAGTTTTAAAAGATTTAATCCCAAGAAAAGCACAAAAACAAAATATCAGAGGCATGATCATACCAGGGTAGAATGTTCCACCAGTCCGAGGGAACGGAAAACCCCAGTCGCTGTATAATATATTTATTTTTCTTTTCTTACTTCCTCATTTGGCTTAAATACTGCCAGAGATATGGCTGGGTAAAGTACCAGGTCAACAGCAACCAGGTGTCAGTCTAGTCTCAGGTTGCATGATAACGCTGAGGTTTGGGTAAACACGACGTGTTCCGAGGAACAATGTTTATTGTGTTTGTTTTGAGAGCCAGAGAGATGGTATTTGTCTGGTCTGGACATGGTTAAACCATCATAGAGGCAGAGAAGCTTATGCAGGATAGTTTAGTGTCCCCTACACAGACTGCCTGTTCGGTATAGAAAAATGTCAATCGTATACATATATATTATTATATATTATTTTTTTTGGGGGGGGGGGGGGGCAAAAGTCCTCCATAGTAAGATAACCTGTTTGAATTGTTTGCCTTCCGATTATTATGTGTGTGTGTGTGTGTGTGTGTGTCTGCGTGACAGTGAAAGAAAGGGGAGAGCCAAAGCTGCGGCAGCACACCATAGACCTGAGTCAGATGGTGGTTCCCATCCAGCTGGCTCAGGAGAAGAGGCAGAGTCCTGAGTCGCCCCAGCCCTCCACGTCAGAGGCTGACCCCAGCACAGAGTACCTCACCGCAGGTACAACTTTTTTTTTTTTTTTTTTATTTTTTTTTTTATATTATTATTTGAAGTAACCTAACCTTAAACTCATTACATGGTTTAAAGGTCAGGGCAAATCAGCGCCTGTTCTTTTGTGACTGCCGCCATAACGGACCAAACGTTAATACTTAATTTGTTCGTTGCACAAATTGACCATCCGCAGGCGTTCGCAAATGTTATGGGGACTGTGCAGCGGACTCTTTGTTCGGAGGAAATGGCACTCATTCCCAGACCTGTCAATCTCCTTTTTCCATCCCCACCCCTGAACCCCTCTTGCATCCCGAAACTGGTTTTGGTTTTATTTGAGCGAGCCTTGATGAATGTTGAGTAAAATAGTCCCCACTCTTAATTTTCCAAATGATGTACAAATTCTCTAGTTACCTTATGGTTCCATATGGCTCATCCTTATGGTTAAAAGTGGCAGCATTATATTGGAAAAAGAAAACATATCCTGCGCTTAAACTATAATGATGAATATCTCACTTCTAAGCCTTTTCTTTTCCTTTTTCACGTAACCTGCACAGGTAAAATCAACCATGTGAGGTTGTCTGCAGACAATGAAAGCGTGGTGGTGTCCTCCATTCAGCAGCTTGGGAAGCCCCTAAAAGCCAGTGGCCAGTTGACTGTGGTCGCCAAGCCTGTCCAGACCTCTTCTTCTGGCCCGGCGTTACACCTCAGCCACATGGTGAGGGAGTAGTACAGCATATTAACATGTGTAATGGGTGATTATAGTGTAGCAGTGTTCGTAGTACTTGAGGACGGATGTTTTCTGTTATAGGCTGATTTTTAACAAGAAAGACTGGGCTGTCATGATTCCTTGGAGGACTGCTTGCAGGAAGTCTATTGCAAAAATATCTCATTTTAAATCTTGGTAAAGTTGGTAAATACTGTACATTCACATTGGAGTGCTTGATATGCTAGGTGCTGGATGTTGGAAATATCAATATTTTTCATTGATTGTTGAAGTTACGATGGCCCACACTAGCCTTAGCTTATCAACCAAACACATATTCAGTTATTCAGTCATTCTCTACCTTTGTGACTGTGCTAGCCTTCTGACAGCCGCGGTAAAGCGGAGAGCGTCTTGGAGGCCGGGGAACTAGAGGGAGACACCTTAGACCCTCAGACAGGCCTGTTCTACCGGTCCAGCCAGCCTGCCGTCGAGCCTGTGCAGCACCGAGCGCTTGCATCCTCCTGCCCCCCACCGCCGCCACCCCCCCTGAGCCAGGCAGAGCCCGCCATCTCCACCTCCGCCACCCCCAACCAACCACCACAGCTGCAGAGCAGGCCCCAGATTAGCCAGCCCTCATCCTCCTCCCCCACACCCGTCCTGACCAAGAAACTCTCTAAACCGCTGCCCTTGGCTAAACCATGCCAGACCCCAGTCCTCACTCATAGCCCCAAGGAGAGGCTTTTGCCCTCCCCACCAAGCCAGGCGGGGGCCAAGGTGCACATCCTGGCCTCTCCAACTAAGCCCCCGTTGACGCCGCAGCTCCCCAAGCTTCAGCAAGCCCCCACGTCCCACCACAGGCCCATCCATACACCCATGTCCCAGCCACCCCCGCTGCAGGCCCACCACCCCGTCAGCGCAGAAAAGACCTCTTCAGGACAGGTAAGCGTCCCTCGCTGAGAATTCAAACTTATTCATACAATCAGGTTGCTTTCGTTTCTTGAGCTTTTTCTTAAAATAAGAAATTAAAAAACCTCCCCCCAAAATGTCAATACAGCAGCCAATCATCACACAGAGCGCCACAGTCACCAAGATCACCTTCGGCGGCAGCCACCACCCTTCGCCGCCCTTCACCAGCACCAGCAGCAGCAGCAGCAGTGGTGGCAGCAGCAGTGGTAGCGGCAGCAGCGGCAGCAGCAGCAGCAGCAGCGGCAGCAGCGCGGAGGCGGCGGCCAAGCTGCTCCCGGCAGAGTCCAGCTCAGGGCCCCCCAGTGGCAAGCCCTCAGTGTCCGACATCCTCAAGATCTCCATGATGGAGGCAGAGATTGACCCAAGCATTGAGCCTATGGTGGTGGACTCCTCCAGCGACTGCAGCCCCCTGGGCAAGGCGGCGGAGGCCGGGGTCCGAGCGGTGTCCGGTTCGCTAGACTCGGGCCAGTTCATCAGCAGCTCTGGGCCGTCCGTGCACCACTCCCATCCGAAGCCGGGGCACAGCCAGTTCAGCCGCATCCAGGGCCTCGCTCAGAGGGACAAGGAGGACCTGGACGTGATCGAGGTGAGCTGCATGCCACCTGGTGATGCAGTGGACTTAAAAATGTATGTCTGTTGTGATAAGACAGTCAAGTTATTATTTTTGACAACATCTTCAAAATCACTAGACTATTTACAGTCACTATGAGCAAGCAATAAGTGTTAAATCAGCTGTTTACCTGTATTTTAAAAAGGCGGTTGGTGTTCTTGGCGATTCTCATATGTCTTGTGTATCAGCTACAAACTCCATCCCAGTGGTTCACATTTCCCTGAAATGTACCATCTTGCTTGCTGGGACTCGTTAGGACAATGAACTATCCAAGTGGAACCAGAACTAAGATCCCCTTTCCCCCCCAGGTGATTCCGCAGTACTCCATCCTGCCCGACTCCAGCCAGTCCAACGTGGTGGTGGAGCCCAGCGGCTTCCTGGAGATCACTAACTATACCAGCCAGCAGCTGGAGGAGGACAGCGCCATGATGGAGCAGGAAGTGGACAGCAGCAACGACGAGGCCACAGCCACCAGCCCTGCTGAGGATGGCCCAGACCAGCCCTAGTCCACCCCCCGCACACACAGACAAACACACAATGTTGGACCTCTGGTAGCACCGCCATGGACTATCTAAGCTATGGTGGCGATTCCCATAAATATTGTTGCTGTTGTTGTTTCTCCAGGACTGTAATCCATATTACAATTTCTCTTCACAAGGCGATGGAAAATAGAAGTTATTCAATGCCAAACATTATTTGTTTTTCTATAATTAAATGTAAAAAGTATTCCCAGTATTTCTACAAAAAAAAAAAAGTTAGAAAATCTTCCCTGCCACGACTCAGTGTAATCAGCAGGTTTATATATATATCTCTGTCTGTTTGCAGGAGGGAGCAGAACAACTATTTTCATAGGGCACTGATAGAATTGGAAACCCAATAAGCACTGTACATGCTATCATCATCCATAACAATTGCCCTCGTCCAATCAAAATAATTACCCTGACCGTCCCCTCAACAAGTGTGGTATACGCACAAATTGTTAAAAGGTTATTTCACTCGTTCCTATTCTGTACAAACCTTGAGTTACCATTTGATTGACAACATAGTCTCTCAGTTCTGGCACTGGGTGTTTTCCCTTGCCTACTGATCAGTCAAGTAGGAGTCTGGTCGGTCAATTTTGATTTTTTTTTTTTTTTTTTTTTTTTTTTTCCAATGAAACAATGGTCCGATTGCAGTTGGACAATTGTACACGTTTTGGTTTTTTTTGGTTTGATCTCACTTTGACCTGAGCTGATGCTGTCTCATATAGGAAATCAATCTGTGATGGATTGTCTATAAAATTTTGAAATGAAGATTGATAAATGTGTTTTTGCTAAGTGGAGAATATCAATCTGGAATTACAATGAGAGTCCAGCAGGAGACCCAGAGCAGTGTGTCATATTTATGATTTGTGATCGATATATATATATATATCGGCTGATATTGTCCAATGTAGTTAAAAAAATGGGTATTTAGCCACGTACCACTTTTGTAAGATATGTTCTGAAGTACAAAGTATGCATTTGTTTTTGCATAGTTTGAGCTGTTTTGTTTTATACCTTTCAAACTAGAGGACTAGTTGAGTTTAAAAAAGCTTAATAAACCAGCTGTTAACATTGTTTGATGCTTGAAATCACTTTATAGCCCAGTGATTTGGCACTTTGCTTAAAAAAAGGGATTTAGTTTTAAACTGTTGCAGGGGGGTAATCCATAAGATTGGGTGAATTATACTCTGTGTTGGGTGAAATACACTACATCCCACTAAGTCCTAGAATTTAGAGTTTGTCTTTAACTGTTGCATCAGAAATGGGAATTTATTTATTTATTTTTGTTTTTTAACAAAATAATCGCTTTCCACTTAAGATTCAGTCTGGATGAATAAGACACGAATGAGATGAGAGATAAATAAATAAATAAATACCAGTGATTTAAAAACTACAGAATCTAAACAATTAAATGTGAAATGTAAGCAATATAAAGTATAAATACAAACAGAATAGAACGAGGGGAAAAGGATCAGCAGCACCTGCCAAAGTGTATTCAAGGTGCGGTGAACAGATATTGAGTGATGTGTACTGGGGTGTTGAATGGGGTGAGGTTGGCGTAGGAGTGTAGCACATAATCAGTGTCTTCGAGTGACCGGTAAGTAAATAAATTGCACATGCCCCAATGATGGCAGCACATCGGTCTTGTCAGACTGAGATGTCTGCGTTCAGTAGTGCCACAGCCTTTGGAAGACAGCTGCTTTTCAGTCCATTTGTGCGTATTGATCTCAAGCGCCTGCCTGATGGGTGGAGCCTCAACAGATGGTGTCCAGGGTGTGTAATGTCTTTTAAGTTGTTGTTCGCCCTCACACAGCGCGTGCTGTGAAGATGTTCGAGTGATATTCCAGTGAGAACAATTTCCTGTGGGGTTTTCTCAACACGCTGGAGGGCTTTTTTTCTTGTCAGCTTTGGTGTAGCTGCTGCACCAGGCTGTCATGTAGTTAGGATGCTCTCTGTGGTGCATCTGTAAAGGTTGACAACCAGTGTAAATCTCTCGAAGCTCGGGCAGACACAAGTGGTTCCCTTGCTACTGGTTTATTGAAGACTTCTCTCCAATTCCACCGTGAAAACTTAACACACAGTTGAAGAGAACATATAAACACCATGTTAGCTTAACGTAAAATACTAGCATGCACATGTGGTTAAAATACAAACAAACAAAATACCTCGTTGACTGCATGCTACAAGGAGGGAACTAGACTTCAAATCTTCCTTGAAACCATTTACATCCTCTCCCGACGATTCATGTCGTATATATTCAAGTCCTTCCTGACCAGTTCACTTTTCAAACACGCATACACAAAGTTTGTGCTCGCTGCTTCTGGCTGGACTCGAGTAAGCGTTGCACTCCACCTGAGCCTTCAAAATAAAGTCCTACCAAATTAAGCAGCATATAAATAAACGACAGCAACTTAAATCAATACTCAGTTAGAAGTGGTTCCACAAAAATACACAAATATTGGAGGCATACAAATTATGACAAACGCAACCAATATAATGTCAACAGTTACAACGAGCTTTTGGGGGAGGTTGGCTGTCGTTAGCCTAGGTGCCTAGGTGCCAAGGTGCCCAGTTGCTCAGATGCCTAGGTGCCTTACCCACCATGGCTGAGGAGACTCCAAGGAACTCGAAGCGAGGGACTCTTTGTTGACATGGACGTGACTGTGTGTGATCTTCTTAGTAAGCCCTAAAGCCCACGATAATCTCCTAGGTCTTTTTGGTGTTTAAGACCAGGTTGTTGTCGGTGGCGCACCACTCTGTCAGGTGCTGAACCTCCTTCCCCGTATGCGGCTTCGTCATTGTCTGACATAAGCCCGATGACTGTCGTATCCTCCGCAAATTTAACAGTAGTGTTTGAGTTGTGGCTGGGTTGGCAATCGTGCGTGTAGCGTGCACAGAGGAGGGGGCTCGGCACACAGCCCTGGGGGGGCCGCCGGTACTCAGGGTGAGGGTTGAGGATGTGTGCTGGCCCAGTCCGACAATCTGGCCGCGGTTGTTGAGGAAATCTAGTATCCGGTTGCATATGGACGGAGTTAGTCCTAGTGCACAGAGTTTGTCTACTAGCTGTTTCAGCATAACGGTATTAAACACCGAGCTGCAGTCGACAAAGAGCATCTGACGTAGGTGTTGTCTTTCCAGATGAGAAAGGGCTCTATTGAGAGCCACACAGACGTCGTCCTCAGTCGATCTGTTTGCCTGGTGGGCAAACTGGTGTTGGTCTGGATCAGGTCGGACAATGTCTTTGGTGTTGGTGGGTACCAGTCGTTCAAAGCATTTTGAGATTACAGGGGTGACAGCGGCTGGCCAATGGTCATTGGGACAGGTTACCATAGGGTTTTTTGGAATGGGCACAATTGTGATGGATTTGAGGCGACTGTCAATAGGATTGAGAGAGGTTGAAGATGTGTGTGAATACCTCTCCAAGCTGGTCAGCACGGGCATGGAGTACAGGCCCATGGGCACCATCAGGCCCAGCTGCTCTCCGTGTGTTGATGCCGCGGCAGTCCTGCCGCACTTTGTGAGTGCCTAGGACAAGAGTCTGTGGGTCTCCCAACAGTTTAAAACTAACTGGAGGTTGCTTATTGTCTTTGTCAAACCAAGCAAAGAAGTTAAGTTCCTCTGCCAGGTTGCCAGTATGCTGTATGCTGTGCGTTTCTTTTTCTTTTGTAATCCATAATGGACCGGATGCCCTGCCGTATCCTCTGCGGGTTGGAGCTGCTGTTAAATTCCTCCTCTATCCGTAGTTTGTAGTTGTGTTTTGCAGACCTGATATCTCTCTTAAGGTTCGCTATGGCGATGCTGAGGTGTCTCCTGATATAAGTGTCCCTTGCCCAGAGCAGCCAGTTTCACTTTGCTGTTCATCCATGGTTTCTCATTCGGGTATATTCGGATCCTCTTGCTAACAGTGATGTCCACGCTGTAATTAATGTATGATGATGCAGACACGGCCGTCTCTCACGGCTCTCTCAAGGCCAAACTTGAACTGTCCTGCCTGTCGACCTAGCACTGTCAGCAAGGGCCTTGTGTACTGGGACGACAAACAAAGAGAAGTGGTCAAAGGTTCTAACCAATATCTAACCTATGTTCTAACCAAACTGAACCTGTGGTCGTGTCTTTGCAGTTTTCGGCGATTTCGACAATGTTTCAAACTGGATGGGCGGGGGCTTAGCTGTTGCTTTTCCAGTTTCCTTCCAGGGGAGGAAAGATGGGAAAGTGATCCTTGTTCACTTGGGCAACGATGACAACACCCGTTGTATACAGCCTTAACAACAAACAAACAAATCCAGCCACACCTCGGGGAAAAAGACGCTCCTTGCTTAGGGAAAGGCCTTGAGAAACAGAGCTGATCATAAAAAAATAAGAAAAAATCAAAAAGGCTCCCACCCCTCTACGTTCAGTTATTACTTCAGATGTGTGGTAGGCAAAGAAAGATCCTCTTCCCGATTTTAAAACAATTAATCTCCTAAGTTTATCTCCATTTTAGTGTAAGGGGAAAAAAATGTAACCCCGCTGCTTGGATTTAAAGACTCTACAAATACTACTGCAAAATTTTAATGCAAAATGAAGGCCTTTATGCAGCCCAAACCGTGAAAGCCTACCTGGTCATTGTTTTATAAGTGAAGCAAAGTGTTTCCAACTTTCTTTTATAGCCATTTTACTAAAATAGCCAAAAGAGATTGTATTGCACATAATATAGTTATATTATAGAGGAGATCATTTATTGAGCCTTACATCTGCTCTGATGCTCGTATATGTTGTCTGATGTCTGATTTGCCGCCGGCCTCTTCCCTGGCGCCCGACAACCCCTGGATGATGTTCTGCATACCAAGCACACCTCCTCCCTCCACACCCAGCTGGCCGTGTTTACCATGCTCCCCACACAGAGCAACGTTTAAGCCGAGGGTGGAAGGAATCCGGGCTTTTAAGTCATTTAATGTCATTTACACACTCATTTAACAGAAGGACTGCACATTCATAACAGATTGTGGGGAATTCACATAGTGAATGTGCTTTCCTTGGATGGTGATTCAGCCAACCAGAAGCTCCATCGGTCCCCATGCACTTAAGTCCATCGATTAATATTCAAGTGAGTCCTGTGCTGTTCAGACCAGTTCAGTCATTAATAAAGCGTCTCACTCCCCTTGCCCACCGGAAATTCATGTGGAACTACCCATGTACAGTGCCCAATCTAAGTTTGGTTTGGGTGGGGTTTTGTCTTGGGAGGACATGCAACTAGTGCCAAGCCGTCAACATACAGTTTTACATTTTACAATGTCATTCATTTCAATAGGTTCAATCTCATAGATTTGAGTTTTGGAAACGGTTTGGCATTTAGAGCGTAGACTAAACAACATCCAAAATGGCCACTAATGAGAATACATGTGCACCTATGGTCCAGTTGCATTCCCATCCTAATGCCCTAAGACAATACATCAGTGGCCTTCAGGGAGATTCATTGGCTGCGACTGAGTGGGCCCCCTGGGGCCTCATGGTAAAGCAATGTGATCCGGTGAGCTTCCTGGGGTGAAAATTCCTGCGATTGGTTGGATCTGATCCAGGGACATATGGCTCTGTTTAGCAACCGGCTGACTTACCATCACTGTTGACCATCAGTGGCCAACAATACACAAGCCTTTATTTCTGCCAGACGCAATGTATCAAGGCCTTGGATCCAGCTGAGTTTTAAACGACATGTCTTGGACTCCCATCTTCATCTGGGAAACACATGTTGAACCCCATCGATTGATCTCCCCTAACAACTGTTAGAACATGTTTTGTTTTTTGGTTTTGTTTCTTTGGTATTTTGAGAAAGAACATCTTAACATCCTTAAACCACCAGATGGGCATTGAGCGAAGCCCACTTTGTTGGCTCTAGCCATCGTATACACATGGCTCTCACCTCCACTTTGAGCTTTTGTTCTGAGGTGTTGAAGCCTGGTTTATAGTCGGCGCAGCTTTTGATTTTGTACGTAGGCGTGCACCTCCCAATTTCTGGAACTCCGCGCCGTGCGCTTCAGGTAATTCAAGACGGACGCGTCCTATGGACGGTTGTGCAAAGAGGTCTGCAGGTACAATCTGTACGATCCATCCATGTGTGACCACAAAAATAACAGGATGGTGTTGAATTTAGGGAGGAGATGGCACCGTCTCTGTCCAAAGATTTTTGACTGTTTTAATACCTCGCCACTTCTTTGGAATGTTTACACCGACAATTTGCACAAACTCATGACTATATATAAAACACACACTTTGTATTTAAATTTTAACTCTTCTAGTTATTCAGATCCTTCCCTGGGCACAGGGCCCCCTAGTTTCAGGAGGATATGGCCACGGCATCCACACGGCAATGCACAACTATATCTGCTCTCTGGTAGTGCGCGCGCCATGAGCCACATGGCGACTAGAACAGCCTTCAGGAGACCTGGAATGGAACGTGAGCTGAAGCCAGACCTCAACTTTCACCACTAGATAATCTGTGAGCAATTTTGCGCCTTTCACCTTTGAAGGCTGAGTTGAGAGGTACCGAATCAGCGGACGAAGTGAATATTCATCTTTTTTCAATGAGGCACAGGGCACCCCACCACGCCCCTCTCTGAAACCGGCCACCGGCTGGAATGTGTAGTCCAACCTGAGTCGCCCTTGTTCTTCTTTGGCACGCGGTCCTCCCACCCCTGAGTTACTACACAACATGCTCGGGGAACAGTCCAGCAGCTTTTGTCTAGAGGTATTAGCTTCTGTTCATCCCCCAGCCCTAAGAAAAGTCCCAACGTCTATTCTCTTACCATGAAACAATGGCTGCAATTGGCCAATCACTATTCTAAGGCTTCATATCCTCCTTTCATGATTCAAGTTCTATTTCAAACTCCAGTGTGTAGTCATCTAAAATGCCAGGAATGCTCTTCTCACTATGCCTTGAATAGAACATATGGACTGGTTGATGACATTACTTAACAGACTGGTCCAAATCTCCTGACCCAGCATCCGTTATGACCGCAACAAACCACGCGCCAGAAACGAGGTTGAGCGGTTATTCGCTGTTTTATTCTCTCACTCATTGGGATTCAACCCCGGTGATTGGCATCAGAGTCCTTTACAAACTATCCAGTATTGAGAGAACAGCTTCCGTCACATAAGCACCCCACTGCATCGGGGATCAGATCAAGTTTTTTAAGAAGATTCTGAAGCCGATTGCTTGGGCTAACTCCCGGTGAAAATGAGATTCAGGGATTAGACAAACTACCAGAGTTCTCCTTCAAATGCCTTTAAATGTCTCTGGTTTAGGTCAGACAACAGGCCTGGGGGAGGGTAGCTGTGACATAGAGATGTATGTACTCGTTGGCCTATCTCTCCTCACCTTTGTTTATAAATGTGTGTGTGGCTGTGCCTTACTCCGTAGTCTCCAGACTCCTGCTCTGAAATGTTGGCAGACTAGAAAGTCCACAGTGTCTTATAACTCATCCACGCTAAGACCCCCACCCGCCCGCCCGCTCGCCCCCCTTCTCCTACTCATACCCTGATTTATCATCTGGCGAGCATGGGAGAGGTCAGAGGTCAACTACCGATGCTTACTTCCCAGTTGCACTTATAGGACTTTGAATGTGAGGAAGAGTTGAATTACACGTAGGATGTAACATTAAAAAAAATATGAATATATACTGTATATATAACTATATATATAATTTTTGTTAATGTTTTTATATATATATATATATATATATATATATATATATATATATATATATATATAAAACAAGAAACACTTTAGTTGCGTTGTTAACGTGAAAGCTCCACACGCCGGCTGCTTCCCTTCGCCTCGGTGTTGAAAGCCTCGTGGGAGGGACGCGGACTGAACACAAACTAAACATGTAAACACTCAGCACAACGGCACGATGTTGTCCGCATGTGTGATTTAAAAGGGGAGTATTTGTTCAAGTTGGTTTTGAGGAGCTTCCAGGAACATTAACCTCTAAAAGCCTTTTTTTCTTTAATGGACGGTGTTAGGAGTTTGTGCGTCATTATTAGATAGATACGTGTGCATTTTAGATAGATATACGGTAGATGTTCTGTATATGCCGATATTGCATATTTATTATTTTATATCTATTTATTATATAGTTTATATTATATTATATGTGTTACTTATCTAGGACTCATCAGTGCGAGGTGACGTCACGTCCCTATCCCGTGTACGTCAAGGCTTTCAGCATGGAGATGCATCAACTTCCAACATTTGTCAACATTTGGGAGGATCTCCTCCCCCTCGCTGTGGCGTGTACTGTACAGTTGTGTTTTTATTTTTTTGAAAGCAGCGGGCCTTTTAAACCAGCTCCGCTGCTCCTCCGTTCTAGACTTGTTTATAGAAAGCATTCTTGATCCCCGCGTGGAAACATTTCTAAACTCGAGGAACCGGTCGCAAATTTTAAGCAGCGCCCTGGGGTCTGAGCGACGTTTAGTTATTAAACACTGTGCACCGCTTACTGTCGCCGCTTACTCTTTTTTTTTTATTTTTTATTTTTTTTATTGTCCATGCTGTGACTCATGGTCTAGTCACTGAGGAAGAAAAACGCACTCTTCTAGACTCAACGAGATTAAATCATGAACAAATAAAGATTAATTCAGGAGAAAGAAAATGACTCACATGTGGAAGAGAAAAAGTGAGTGTGGTCTGCTTCCTGTTAAGCGACCGCAAATATTTCCCGTGCTCTGATCTTATCTCCGGTCTTCTCATAAACAAAAAGGGGAAAAAAGTCAGAACTGGACTTTTAACAAAAGAGGGATGCAAACTATCGTTTAGACCTGCCATGAAAGGCTCATCCTCCTCTACATGCCCCAAAAATGTTAGTTTTGCCTTCAAAGGCGTTTTTCTGTTGTATTTTCTTGAGTAGGCCGACATCGAGCCATCGGAGATTCGTCTCAGACTGTCCCTCTAGATGCATATAGACCTTTTTTGTTATACTTCGGACTGGAATATTCCAACCGCGTCGCCTGAACTGCCCCCAGGGAAGCGCAGTCTCCACTATTGTCTATTTTATACTCGACCCCTGGGAGCTTTTGCCACGGAGAAAAAAATAAATCAAGGCGGCTCTGTGAAGCAGCGTCAGGACATTCCCCGGCAGGTTCTGCTAAATTCACTACCAACTGAGTTACGAAGAAAAACTGCAGGCGTCGACCAAAATATTTTTATCGGAGGCAAATTTATGAGGCAAATAATGTTTTATTGGACCGCAATGCAATGCCAATTTCGGATGATTAGTTGTGTGCAACAGTGAAATAATTCTGGCAAACCTTTGTACAACACACACGCACAGACTTTTGGGCAGATTCAGGCAATGGAATGGAAGTGATTGGAAACCATCAAAACCTCACAGCGACGGAACGCAAACATGCATAATACCGCCTTTAAAACAGCCCCAATACATCGCATCTGCCAATCCTACTCTCATGAGCAGTGGCCCTCAGATTAAATATAAAGTTGTATGGGGCTAGAAAAGAAAAAAACGTTATAGCTGTTGTGGACCCGAAAAGAAATCCCAGAGAATGGTGATTGATGGTCGTCCTGTTCTGTTAAAAGAAACTCCAGAGGCCCCAAAATCTGGAGACGGTCACTGTCATAACAAACAGCCTGAGCACAGATCTAAATACACTGGCAAGCAGCTGCCAAAACAGACGGTCCATTTTCCAGGAAGCGTGAAAATACGAGATAAGAAACATGGCGTCAGCGGGGGGGGGGGGGGTTATCTTGTTTTTCAGCTCAGGAGTGCAAATCGATAATCTAGGTTTCATCCAGCTGGCGATTTAAGGCGGCTTTACACTGAATCCGAAAACGAGAGAGTGGGGTCCTACCCCCTAGTGGTCATTGGATGAACTGTGTTTAAAGGTTTCGCGTCAAGCCGGCTTTCCTGTGGGTTCCGCCACACCACCGAAGCCTATTATCTCTTCTTGCAACTTTCTTTTTTCTGTTTTTCCAAAACTTCCCTGTGTCATTTTCACTGAATGACAGGGCGCTAAAAAGGGTCCTTCATATAGTGTTTGAAACAAGCTCCAAAAATGTTATTAGCAGATTATTCATTCATTATTCATTATTCATGGTGAATATGGCACTATCCAACATTAATTATATATATATATACATATTTAAAGCATATATATGTACAATAACTTGCAGTTTAAAGTAGGTTCCAACAACGACGCTTAGCGGTTATTTAGCAACAGTGGCTTCGGGTCGTAGCATCGGTCCAAAACTTTTCACAAGAGTTGAAAAATTTGAACGCGTTCTCGATCAGACGGAGAAATCTCACTATCTAAAAATCACGTGTGCGGAATCCGACTCATCCATAGGAACGAATAGACTTTTGGTTGGTTCTTGGCATTTGTCGGATCCGGTGTAAAGCCAGCTTTATAACGCGATGAGCACTAAACCCCAGAACTGGCCTCATATTCATTTGTAAAAGAAAGATTTAAAAATCAACTATGATCATTCAATGAGCGAGGATAACTAAATATAATAAATAAATACTGTTGTAAATGAATGTTTGATCCCTGAATCAGTGTGAGCCGGTGGTTATGCAACTCAAATGAATCTCCAGGGCAGGAAAAAATACCAGAGTGGTTGCAAATGATCATTTTAGGGTGGACGGTAAACATGATTGTCTCTTACACAAACAAAGCCTTAGACAATTTAATGTTATCAGATTTAGCAGTTGGCTTCAGACAGCGAGGATGTGGACCAGTGTGATTTTCCGCCCAATGTTATTACCCCAGTATGTGCGGTGTCAGCCGTCGAGCTGGTGGAAAATTGCCTTATTTTGTTCAGATAGAAACGTACAATTTCTCAAGGTTATTATTCCGGAGTACTTGAAGTCAGCGCCGTATTTGTAGTAAACAGCTGACGTTGAAAAATTTGACATTTGACATTAAATTGGTTGAAAACGTGGAAATATGACTTGAAAGCAAAGCCACTCACGCACTGAGATCTGCTGTTTGTAACACACTCCACAACATATGAGATGAACACAGGGTTGCTCTGTTGCTCAGGGAAATGTTGTCGTTGAATGTGACAAAATAAGTGGTAACATAAATAGATTGTTGTAAACGTAAGGAAAAGAAAATGGTTTGCACCATGATCATCCTCATCTTATTTAGTTCGGTATCATATCAGTTGCTCCAGAACAGTCTCCGTAACTGGACCAGCAGATTCACTGTGGGAACGGGTTCTTTGAATATTTTGCAGTAAAGAAAATAACCTTCGCAGCGGGTCAAACTTAACAAACAAAATGAAAAGATTTAAAAAATAAGACGTTTTATGATCATCTTCTAAGTTGTGAAAGTGCACCATCGACGTTCATTACATGAGAAAAGGTATCCTGTCCATTAAAAACTGACGACAAGGTCGTCCCGGTGTTCAACGTTTGATGAAACGGAGAAAAGTTATTTTTAAGTTTTATTTCTTATCTTATCCAAGTGAAGGGGTAAAAGGATAGGGGTTAAAGAAGCCTGTTGGAGACAGTTTGGAGGGCGGTCACTTCACCGTACTGGTCAACAGCAAGGTTGAGAGCACAGCTTAGATACTGTCCGCCATCGTAGCTTGTTTTAGTCACAAAAACCAATCCGATGACACAAAATATTTCCATTGTTATTTTATTATTTCCATTTTCATTTTAACTTAATGCTGGGGTGTGATCAACACAAGGAAAAGAGCATCTAAAATAAAAATCTTTAGACCGTGTGCAATATAACATAGGATTTGATATTCATTTTGCTGTGAAGACACAGAAAAAGCACAGAAAAAGCTTTGCAGTTGAAGCTCAGTTTCAGTCGCTCTTTCTGTCAAATCGAACCCATGAGGGAGTATATAGTCCTTTGAATGCTAAAGCACAAAGCGAAAATCAAAAGGTGTCCCTTTGTGGCTTCTGCAAGATCCAGCAGCAACAGCAGTAGCGGGAGAGCCGCTTCACGGCTCCATCCATCTTGTACGTTATCAGCCTTCCATTAATAGAGGAGAGCTGTACTTTAAACTTGATACCGCACACAGCAATACACCACGTCCGCACACATCACAAAGCTATCGTCTCTTTGTGTGTTTCCTTCTCAGTAAAGGAGATAAAGAATCGGGGGAACATCCCAATGCGCGGTCGTCGTCACAAACGACCCCATAAATTATACTGAAGAGAGAAAGGAAAACAACCGCTGGAATTTGACGACATGATTCATTACTTAGTGTACTCAACAGTCACATTCACAGAGCACAGATACGAATGAAAACACATAATGGAGAAACGAAAGGAATCTAAAGTGCAAAGTACATTGATGCAAGGAACCCTCGGTAATGTACAACAACATTCTAAGAGTCACCTGAGCGCCAACAAATCCCACGTTCTCAAAATCAACTATTTTTCTTTCTTTTTATCGTTAGTGTTTAGTGTCTGGTCATTTTCATCTCTACATTCGATGATATTTTGTCTTCCTGTTATAGCTTGATGTACACAAACGCTACAGATGAGCCATTTTCTGGAGCTCTGACTGTCGTTTTCCCTCACTCCCTCCCTCCCGTCCGTCCCTACGCTCGGCTTCAGCCACTGAAGGTGCTGCCGTGTTTTCGTCTCCTGGCGTAGCAGGACCTCGCCAGGAGCCCCAGAGCCACAATCACCAGCAGCGCCGTCACCGAGACGACCATGGCGATCATGGTCACGCTTCTGTCGTCGAGGGAGTGACACATCTCCTGCGTCACCTTCTCGATGTTGACCGGCTCTGAGTCCTGCACGTGCACGCAGGTGACGCTGGCGATGTCCGGGACCGCCACGGTGGTGGAGCGCTGCACCATGTGGAGGAAACGCAGGTTGCTGCAGCAGCTGAGAGGGTTGGAGCCCATGTAGAGGGTCTTGAGCGAGCGCTCCAGGGTGAGCAGCGTGTACTCCAGGGTGACGAGGTTGTTGTTCTGCAGGTTTAGGGACTCGATGGACGACTCCTTGTGCCACAGCGGCAGCGTGCTCAGCCTGTTGGTGGATAGGTCGACGAACTTGAGGCGACGCAGCGCGGATAAGTCGGTATCCAGTCGGGAAGCGTTGTTCTCCCTGAGCGAGAGGTTAACCAGGGAATCCTCCAGACCCGAGAGGGCCTTCGGATCCACCTCCAGGCCTGGGTTCGACGACAGGTCCAGTAACTCCAGAGGGGTGTCGCCAAAGGCATAAGCAGGCAGTTCCTTGAGGTTGTTTTCGGATAGATACAGGAACTGCAAAGTGGGAATGGCGGAGAAGGAAACACAACCGTGAGGATCCCAGCGTTCATGGTTCCCGGCGGGTGATTCAGCCTGTTTTTGCTGTGCCGCACAAATCTTTAGATGGTTCTGTTGCAGGTGGAGGTATTTGATACTTGGGAGTCTTTGAAATGTTTGAGGGTCTATAACTGCGAGAAGGTTCCCTTGTAAGAAGAGCTCCTCAAGAGACAGGAGAACGTTTTCCCCAAAGGTCAGGCTCCGCAGAGAATTGTAGCTGAGATCTAGAACCTTTAAATTATTTAGTGGGATTTCTTGCTCGACAAAGAACGACCCGATACAGTTATTACTCATTTTCAGGACTTCAAGCAGCACCATACTAGAGAAAAATGACTGGGGTATGCTTTTGATTTGGTTGTAGCTCAGGTCAAGATATTTTAAACTTGAGAAGCACTGGTGTCTGACACCAACACGAAATTGGGTGTGGGGGAAGAACAACTCCCCGTTATTGGCCGATTCCTCCAACGTTCTGGTGTTGTTAATGCTCCGGAGTTGGTTTCGGGAAATGTCTAGGTGCACAATATTGTTCCTCCTCGGGAGCAAAGGGAAATAGATGATTTTATTTTGACTTAGGTCCAGTTGTAGGAGCTCATAATCTAAATTTGAATCTAACGTTTGGAAAGTCTCCAGGCTGTTCTTGCTCAGATTGAGCACTTTTAACTGAGAAAGGTTAAAGTCTGTGATGCAAGCGATGGAATTCTTGGACAAGTCGAGTTCGGTCAGGAAGGGCAATGCCTCAAATGCGCCGTCTTCAATCTCCAGGATGACGTTGTTGTGGAGGCTGACTTTCCTCAGGGCCAGGGATCCACAAAACACATTGTTTGTTATTTTGGTGATACTGTTGCCGTTCAAAGAAAGATTCACGAGTGACATAGAGTTACTGAGGAAAAAGTCTGTCATCCCCGTGTAAAGCCCGTTGCTTGAAAGATCGAGTGACTCTACAGCGCCTAGGTGGCCAATGCTCATCTTCGAGAGGGCGAGAACGTCCAGAGCGTTCCTCGAAAGATCCACGATCTTCAGATTCGCCATGTCCTTGAACAAATCATGCTCGATGAACTGGATCTTGTTTGAGTGAAGGTTCAGATGACGGATGGTGACGTGAAAGGCCAGTGTTTCTCGTGTAAGGTTTCGAAACACGTTCCGCGATAGGTCCAACTTTTGGATAGCAGGGGGCAGGTTGCCCGGTGCACTCTGCAGGTTAAGATTGTCGCAGAGAACGTCCATCTGGACCTGAGAAAACAAATAAAAGAAAATCAGAATACCGGTGTAGTGAGAATCTGACTACACACCTACTCCTTATGCGACCATGACACATCACAGGGGGCAATGATTAAAGTGTGCGTGGAGGGAGGGTATTTTTTTATGAGTCAGTGTTACTCCTCAGCAGCCATGATGATACTCCTTCCATATGGTTGGAGTTGTCCGCGTGAGAGGAGCTGCTGTAGCCGGAGCTGCGCTCGCTTCACTGTCAATTAGTCATTGTTTCCAAAAAAATCAAGCGATACAGCATTGTGAAAAACGACACCGTCATATTTTCAGTTTTCACTGTAAAAACAGTCCACCTCTTGGGTAAGGCAACACCCCGAGGCTGCAGGTATTTACAGTAATCCGTTCCTCCCAGACTTTTGGTGCCCCCTTGCCTTCCATAATCAAACATTTAACTGATTAGTGTAACTTATAATGGAGACCATATGGACCCAGACCCTTTCCCTAAAAACAGCTCATAAAACTTCCCCCTCCCACCCCCCTTTTCCTCTAAGGCCAGTACACTTCTTCTTGTCATGCTTGTGGTATGCAAAGTAAGTGGCAATCCAGAACATCTTGAACGTAGGAAAGCATCTCCAAGGGGTTTCAACATAAACAATAAAGTAAAAACCTGTAACTCTCAGGGTGCAAAATCACAAAGCCTTTTGTAAAAACTGTGTAAAGTTACAAGAGATAAGCAGGGTAGTTCCTATAGACGACATGGCTCCCTCAAGCCTCAGTTACGCATGTAAGAATACCACAAAGTCACAATGATCGGCTCCCAGTCTGTTCAGACACTTTTTACAATTAAAAAATCCCATGACACCAAAAATCAAAATAAACACGTAAAAAAAATATGTCATAAATACGTATAACTGTGCTTATTATTATGGCCTACTAATAGGGATGCGTAGCCAATTAGACAACTCAGGAGTCAGAAGCCACCCTGGCAAAAGAGTGGATGAGCT
>NC_137200.1:12174052-12421552 GCF_960531495.2 Zeus faber
GGTGACCTATGACAAGGCTATTTAGGTTCCACCAGAAGTTCCACCGATAGGCGTACTTGTGACAGGGTTTTTCGTGGGATTTCTCCACCATCACAGGTACTGCACCCGAAGTGATGGCAGCAGGTGAAAAATAACAGGGAAAATACAAGTAGGACAGTTTGGAAGAAAACTCAGAGAGTAAGCAGTTTGTCAAATATAATAATAATAATAATAATAATAATAATAATAATAATAATAATAATAATGATATTATAATAATAATATTACCTTTATTTGTATTTTGTTTTTCATACACAACATGCAACACAAAGTGCTTTACAATAAAAGAAGGTCATCAAATAGCAACAAATCTGTATGTTTATACATTTAACCATTCTTTTTTTTTTGCTTTTTTTTCCAGCTATTTATTTGGCAATTTTATACTTACCTTTTTATTTCTATCTATTTTTTTTTCGGACTGGTAAGGTTTTTCAAATGCTATTCGCCTGTAGAAATGAACCAATAATAACCATGACAAATTCCTAGTACATGTAAATGCACCTGCTAATATAAAGTCATTGATGACAATGAAAAAATTCTGATTCTGACAAAAAAAAAAAGAAAACAAGCAAATTGTATTTGATAAAGAAGGTGAATGTTACCCAAATTTTGATATTTGGCTAGTCAATTTAGACCGTGAAGGATCAAGATTCAAGATCATTCCTCAGCGAATGATTTCTCTTGAACGATTGGTCTTGAATTTCTCCTTAGTCCTTCGTGTCCTTTGCGCTCAGACAGAGTACACAGATAGTCTATTATTACTCCATTTAACGCCACCCTTCAATTTCAAAGTTGGGATGGCATCCCCAAACTTTCTATGGGTATAATGTAAAGACAAAGTAGAATGGTGAAACCGAAAGGTGACTTCAGTAATTGAGCGGGAGGGAGGTCTGGAAACACGGGAGGACCAACAACACCTTCACCTCCAACAGCTTCATGAGCCAAACCGCCGTTTCCAACCACAACAAAAACCGAAACCCGTTTGTGGCGATGAGCACAACCGTTTGTCATATTCTCTCCGTGTGGAGTCAAGAAAACAGATATTTTGAAAAATGTACGCACGCACGCACGCACGCACGCACGCACGCACGCACACATACACACACACACACACACACACACACACACGCGGTAAAGTGGATGCTACTTGAATACTCTGCCATTTTCAGACTACTTTAATACTTTTCAGATGTAGAGTCCCCTATCGTTATACTCAAGACCTTATACTTTATACTTAAGATAACAATTTATCAACCCCTGTGGGCAAATAAATGCATGTGTTACAGCAGCAAGTCAAGAACGGAAAGAGAAGTAGGATGGAATAAAGATAAAAAACAAAAATATCATTGTACTGTATGTGCACATCTATCAACAAAGTTAACATGGAGCAGCCCCATGGCAACTAATTAAAAAGTAGGTACAGCTCTCCTCCTCTCTCCATCTCTTTCTCTCTCTATACATAGATGAATAAGACTATAATATATATATATGTGTATACATATCCTTGTTATTTATGTAAAAACTCCACTTGACGGTACCTTTAAGAATTTACATGAAAACCAAGGAATGTCAACGTTTAAGTGTCTCACTTGACAAATGTTCACTATACATAGATATTTATAGTGTTATTAGAGATTGTGTATGATGTGTATTGTACAGTGTATTTACCTCACCTTCAGTTGGAGTGCCTGATTTCTGACCTCACTGTTTCGTTGTTATTGCTGCTGTTGTGGTTGTCGTTGTCGTTGTTGTTGTTGTCGTTGTTTGTTTACATCCTCAGCTGCAGACCCCTTCCACCCCCCCCCTCCCCCACTCAAAATCAAGGGCTGGTGAGACACAAGGACGATGCAGAAAGAGTGGAATAAGAGCAGCTGCCCCCCTCTCCGTCCCGTCGTTCCCTCCACATTGCTCCCCAGATCTCACATCCTGTGAGAATATCCTGCATCATTCATGGTTTTCTCTCCGCCCCACAGACCCCCTACCACCACCACCATCTCCTCCTCCTCCTCCTCAAAAACATGGAGCCTTATATGGGATTTGGGAAGTCCAGGGAATGCTAGTGCCAGGATGTGACCCTTTCTCCATGTGTTCTCCACCCTCCACTCTCACAGTGCAACTCCTCTTTAAACACCCTAACCCTAAATATGTACTTTCTCTTAAATGCACCTTAAGTATACAAAGTAAAAGTACCTGGGTATGACAAGAGCGCATAAGACCGCAGAGCGTATAATATTACATGAATCGCTACTGTCCGAGATGACGCTCATGCAGATCCTGATTACAATTGACCAAAAAAAACCAAAAAAAAACAGCATAGGTGGAGTCGTAGTAGTTTACAAGATAACAAATCATTGACAGACAATCCTATAGGAGCACTGCCGTCACAAGTTCAAGATCTTCCCATCCATGTCCACAAAGGGATAAGTGGTTGGATGAGGATTTGATGGTTCGGCGCCAGGCGGCGGTGACACATAAGCGTTTAGAAGCATCCGGACACTATGGCTGAACTGAAAGGCGGCGTGATGGCTCAGGACGCTGCCGTCACAGGTTCAAGTCCTGATTTTTTTTCCATTCAAGTCCTGTTCCTTGAATCAAATGATTGGAGGAGACATCCTCTCTTTGTAAGACTCAGTGGCTCAAGGTGATCAGTCGTTGGCTGACAGCTTGAGGGGATCAATGCGAGGTGAGCGTTTGGAAGGGGGCAACACAAGCGCACGTTTAAGTGTGAGTGTGTAGAGGTGACATGATGGTGTAATCACAAATGCAGAGAAGTGTGTGAATGAACACCACTATCTTGAGCACAACAGTGTGCAGTTTGGGACAATGTACCATGACGATTGATACACTGGACTGATTTTGTCAGCAGTTTTTCTTAAAACCTTCAATAGCTTTCAATAAAAACAGCACCAGCTGCAGTGAAACATCTTTATTTCTACAACAGTTCTGAGGCGTAAATTGCCTTAATGTGCCATATGGAAAGACCAGATATATATATATATATATATATATATATATATATATATATATATAATTATTATTATTTTTTTTAAGTGTGCTTCTCTTTTGTTGTGGCTGTTCATGCATATGGACAGTCTTCTGCCCTCACCACATGTCTAGACTGCATGTTTCAGCTCTTTCCATAGATTGTTCGATAGGATTCAGATCAGGGCTCATAGAAGGCCACTTCAGAATAGGTCTGTGTTTTGTTCTTAATCATTCTTGGGTGCTTTTAGCTGTGTGTTTTAAGTCATTATCCCGTTGGACCTGCGACGGAGACAGAGCTCTCCAGAATGCATTGATAGTCTTGAGATTTCATTGTGCCCTGCACAGATTCAAGGCACCCCGTGCCAGACGCAGCGAAGCAGCCCCAAAACATAACCGCGCCTCCCCCATGTTTCACAGTAGGTATGGTGTTCTTTTCTTTGAAAGCTTCATTTTTTTGTCTGTGAACATAGAGCTGATGTGACTTGCCAAAAAGCTCCAGTTTTGACTCCTCTGTCCAAAGGACATTCTCCCAGAAGCATTGTGGCCTGTCAATATGCATTTTAGCAAATTCCACTCTGGCTTTTTAATGTTTTTCTTTCAAAAGTGGAGTCCTCCTGGGTCTTCTTCCATGGAGCCCACGGCCACTCAAAAAGCGACGGCTGGTGCGATCAGACGCTGATGTACCTTGACCTTGGAGTTCAGCTTGAACCGATTTGGAAGTTGTCCTTGGCTCTTTGTCTACCATTCGCACCATCCTTCTGTTCAGTCTGGGGTCGATTTTCCTCTTGTGGCCGCATCCAGGGAGGTTGGCTCGAGTCCCATGGACCTTAAACCTTTTTAAGATTTGCAACTGTAGTCACAGGAACATAAAGCTGCTTGGAGACGGTCTTATAGCCTTTACCTTTAAGATGGTTGTCTATCATTTTCTTTCCAATCTCCTCAGACAACTCTCTCCTTTGCTTCCATTTAAATAGGCTGAATGACTGATAAGATTGAAGACATGTGTGATACCAATTAAAGAAAACAGTTATGTGTGAAATATCACTACAATCCAATTATTTATTATTATTTTATCTTTTCTCAGGGGCACCAACAAATCTCTCCAGGCCATTTTCGAATATAATCGATCTCTTTAGCAATAATTTCTTTTCAGTTTCTTTGCTTTACTGTATGACATACCAAAAGCATGCAGGTATACATGAGAAAATGTATCTTAATTTCAGTACTTTTCAGGAGGAATGAAGCATTGTTTTAATGAGCTGTAAGGGTACCAACAAGTGTCCCCGGCTGCATTTGAGGCTAAATCTATATTCTGGTCGCCACTGCCCCCTAATGATGGACCTTCTACTTTGCATCCAATTCTTGATTCAGAGGTATCAGTCAAGTTATTAGAAAAAAATAAAAAATAAAGACTGGCTTTAAACTTTTTCTCATGCTTTTTTATTTTTAATACAAGTGCAATGCATCCCCTGATTTGTCAAGAAGTAACTATTTGGAAAAATAATAACTTTAATTTATAAGCACCTGTCAAGCAACCCAAGGACACTTAATCATATTATTGTACAAATGGAGCTCATATTAATTGATCTAAGAAGCTATTGCAATGGAATGTAGATATGGCTCCTATTTTGGCGATGAACTGACAGAGTAAAATACAAAGTCTGACTTGGAGGTGAAGTTGAGTCAGAGACTGTATATGCATGGAAAGTTGTGGACGACAAATTCGAATTTTGTTGTTCTTTTAATAAAAAGATTGGATTTACATCAAAGTCCACAGAGAAATAACAGGACGCAATCTGTGGTTAGTGGATATTGATGGATTAACTTCACCATCAACTATCTCATCTGTTACCAGGCCCAGATTTATTCACTATATTATTTTTTTATGGCTCAGGTCTTTTTTTTTTTGTCTTGTTTTAGCAGTCCAAAAAGAAAAACCTAAAACTAAACCTGAAGAACAAGAGTGGAATTATGGCAGTATATCTTTATCTAGTGCAAAAGACGATCACTGACGGTGAACCTAATATTAGCAAAATCTCAAATACAACAGAGGCCAACGATTGAAATTAAAAAAAAAAAAAAAAAAATCCAACACTTAGGACAAAAAAAGTTCTCATTGCATGTGCAATAAACCCTCAAGATTACCATTTGCCCAAAACACAAACCTTTTAAATATAATTGCATTCATATTTTTAAACATCATTTAATCTTTCGCCAAAGCAACAGAAGTTTGATTACTATGTAGGCCGAGCATTGGAAAATTATATATGTATTCTTGCTGTCTAAGTGGATATAATAATGACAAGTACACAAAAAAATTGGCCAGGAATAGGTTTTGTATAAAATATGAACAAAGGATACAGAAGCCATATATGTATAAAAAATACTTACAATAAAATAAAATAGATGAATTTTATCTTCTCTATTCTGAACAGAGGTTCAAGTTAGCAGATGAAATGTCAAAAGGCACTAAATGTACAACATTCCAGTTCTGAAGACAATAAACAGAAAAAGGGTTCATTCGGAGATGCAACACGGAGGGAAAAAATATAAATGACAGGGAATTTGGTAGTCTTTTAGATATAGTGCAGATTTTACAACATAATATACTAAACAACTATCAAGTCATACACAAACATTTACCATCCAAAATTACAAAAAGGAAAAAAAAAAAAAAAAATCACTATTTATAAAGACATCAGGAGTGTGGAATGAATGATGCATCCCATGTTCAACAATACGTGACACCAACTAGCCATGGCAATCTGAAAATCTTCCCTGGGCTCAAATTATTCCTTCTTTTTTATTTTTTTATTTTTATTTTTTATTTTTTTAAACACAGCATCTAACGAGTCACAGATAACACTGCACGAAGAACAGCATTTAATGTTTCAGAATTTAGGACAATTTTAAAATGTAATAAATTGATCAAATTGATTACAGCTTAGCAAACACATTTTGTTTTTGCTTTTTTTTTTTTTTTTTTTTTTTTTCTCTCTTCTTCTCGGTTTCAGTGACAGTGTCAAAAATAAAAACGAAATATCGTACAGTCATTTAAGATAAAATAGTACGGCAGGGCTATGTGCAAAAAAAACTGTTTTGTTCAAATATTAGGACCAAAAAAAAGGAAACACGGAAGCTATTTCTAATTGTCTAAGTTACAAATAAGATCTCCATGGCCACTGGACGTATGGGAATGATTTACAGTAAACAGCACTATATCTTACATTAGCCAGAATTATATACAAAATATCAAGCAGGAATTCACCGCATTTTCAGAATCACAACCTGAAGGTAATCGTTGCTTTTCACACCTGGATGCGACCACAGGTAGACCTTAAACACGAGATGATGACCGAGAACAAATCACAGATAAAAGTTGTAAAATGTTTTCTTAAATTGTTCCAAGAGACGGCACAGTGAACAGAGTGGAATGCATTTTCAGGCTTGAGAATCTCAAAAGCACCTAACTAATTTTTTTTTTTTTTCAAGGACAACGAGGTAAAGCAAATAAAATAAAAAAAATAACATTTAGGAAAAAAATAAAAAATAATAAAGTTGGCCCGTTACTTAAAAACAATCAACAAAATAAAATAAGACACTAGTTTAAGTCGTACATATTTGAAGATTTTTTTGTATACTTACAAGGTGAATAAATAAACTGCATGGCATGCAAACAGTATCATTTTCTGCATTTTCAAAGTATGTTTATAAAAAAAAAAAAAAAAAAAAAAAAAAAAAAGGTGGTCTCCGTTTTGAGAATAAAAAATGTAATTGTTGTGTATAAGTAACCCTAGATGAACATTTCTATTTAAAACATGCATGAGAAGTCTGAAAAAAAAAGTGATATTTTTATTTTATCCCGCACCTACTTTATTTATAGCGCTTGTCTTGAAATGTGATCGATAATTAAAATTGGCCGTAGCTGAATAAATTGGGAGGATCCTTTGGGATGAGGGTGTGGTGGGTAATAAGGCGTAGCGCAGTGTAGTGAACATTAAGACGAGGCAGATCTTTTCTTTAAGTACCACAACAACATGCTGGAATGCATCAGAGAGGCCAAGTGCCCACAGCAACACAACTCACAATTTGACACCATTTTTAACAGCTTCACTATAGTACGATTTTTTTTTTTGTTTTTGCAACGCTTTCACATGACTACATGCAAATATACCGAAGGCCATGAAAAGAACATTATGAGCAACATTATAACCGTGCCTGAAGGTCAATGTGTCAACTGCATAAACGCAATAGAAAATACGTGGATGCCGTATTTCAAAGTCTGGCTGTATTAAACTCTACTGCCATTATAAAGTCTATTGCTTATTGACTTTTTTTTTTTTTTTATATTCATTCTTTCTTGGCTGTTTTTTCCCCCCAAGATAGAACATCTACGAGTCCATTTTGTTACATGGAGCCCACTGTCTTCTCAATCATCTTTTTCTGGATTATGGTCAGTGCAGTAAACCGAGTGGATATTACTCCTCGATAACCTAACCTAGCCTATCCTACCCTACATTAGGATTAGGTAAGCTAGAACTAACTTGGCGTGGTTCTCTCAGGTAAGTTGCTTCGCTGACCCGCCCACCGGATTATGTTGCCTATACCTGGGAACATTATGTGCAGGGCTAAATTTGTCCGCGTTCCCCATTTCTCCAAACAAAACTAATCGCAACAGCGACTGTATTTTAGATTATTATTCTGTATCAACGTTTCCTAACTGAACGAAACCAAAAAAGCCCCGGGCGTCCCCTGCTGCGTCACGCATGGCAGCCTAAGCCCCACCACCGTGCGTTGCGTGTATACGCTCCGTGACTTGTTTTACTCCGCCCGACCCGCCAAATCGACAGCTTCCCTGTGTTCCGGCACCTCCTGATTCACAAATTAAGCAGTCGTCACGCAACTTTTTTGACTTTACGTCTCAACCAGGAGTAATATCCA
Organism: Zeus faber; assembly: GCF_960531495.2. NCBI lineage: Eukaryota > Metazoa > Chordata > Actinopteri > Zeiformes > Zeidae > Zeus > Zeus faber. The sequence goes on from NC_137200.1 coordinate 12,182,018, forward strand.
GGGATTACTGCACTGTCACTCATGAAGGAATGAAACAAAACTTCCAATTTGATCGCCACATTTGAGATGTGTGTGTGTGGTTGGAGGTTCAAGATGGTATTTCCCCACACTTGTTTAAGATCTCAAACCACCTGAAATAACCGCGCCCACAACTCCACTCTGTGCATAAAAACGTGCCATATCAGAGGTGCCCTCTTGAAGAAAAAATTAAATAAAATCTGTAAAAATGAAACTCCACCCACTTTACCATTATTAAACATGTTTCTTGTTGCTCTGGGAATATAGATGAGGAGATTTAGATGTGGTTTTTTTTTTGTTTTTTTTCTTTTTGGTCCCGTTTGGGCTCCAGGTCGGGTTTTTTCGTGCTTCAGTTTTTCCGAATGTCAGCATAGACGACTGGCTCCATCTTGTGGAACGAGTTGGGGCTTTTAGTGCCCGAGTGATCCAGCTGGGCGTATATCACCGGGCCCTGCGGACAGAACGAAAGGAGAACATGAGATCGAAATTGAAATCGAAGCTGAACCTTCCAATGGTCTGTGCCGTTCTGCTTGCATGTCGGCTGATGGCCGCCCTCAAGCGACGTCTCCCGGGGAATACAGGAAATGGATTTTGAAATCAGGATCCTAAGTATCTTAAACTCCAAAGGCAGAGTGCATGGGCCTTGCCATTTAAAATGTAAATATATCTAAAAATGAAAAGTATCTTTTCTCCTCTATTGACAATCTGAAGGATTATTAAATTGTTCTCAGTTCATTATTAATCAATGTTATTAATGTACTATGAGCAATACAGTTACTTTACTTAGGGTACATGAGCGGGCACGAGATGGCAATAAATGCATTTTTTTTGTGATTTTTGTAAAGTAATGCCTGGATGGGTCCCTGAATAAGTACTTTGAAATGGCTATAAACGATGTTTCAGATGTCAGCCTATGCCATTATGGGCAGCGGAGCAAGATTATAGAACATTTCACTCATGCAACGAAATAAACAAGTCAAATAAACAATTGTTGTGTTTAAATGAATGTAATGATTACTAATTTACTTCAAAATACATTATGGTCAGTTGGCTTGGAGAAGTTCTGGAGCTAATGACAGCCTATGAATAGTTTTGACTTCCAAAATGCATGGCCAACTTAATTGCTATAAAGAAAAGAGAGATGCCTCTAATGCGGGTTGTATTGATGATAACCTTGATCCCCAGGTCTGACCTTCCAGAGCGGAAACACTTAATAACACAACTAGTTTTTCTTTGCTGCATTGTCATTACCAACCCCCCCCCTCCCGACCTCCTCTGAAAGCTGCTCAATTCATTTTTAAAGGCCACAGTGCACAACCCTAGTGGAAACAATCACCAAATATGGGGAAAAATAGTCACACAACCACTTCAGACCTTTGTCTCTGTGAATTCAACGACGGCAGCCTGTGGATTTGGCCCCTGGGTGACTCCGCCTCCTACCTGCACTGGGCCCGAGGGACTGCTACACATGGAGCCGGCCAGGCTGGACTCGACCTTCTTTCGTGGCTGTGGAGCACGAGAGCCCACGCTCTCTACGGGCGTACAGCTAGATTATTTTTTTTTTGGAGCAATTCAGCAGGAGCGTTGTGCAATTCGGACAAATCCGTTGGAGCACAGGAAAATGTCAAACAGACAGACACAAAGACACAAATGGGAGACAGAAAATACATGAATGAACAGGGGATGGACAAAAGGATGAACAGGCAGGGACACTGCCAAGGACAATTTAGAAGACACTTGAGCACATGAGCTTGGCGTTGGTGGGGTTAAAGGTCATCTCCAGTATTTCTTGTGTTTTGAGCCGTCTTATATTTTTATGTGGCACTCTCTGCTGCTCTCACTGTCATGTTTTTGACAAAACTGATTTCAGCTGCATAGGTTCAATATTTCAGTAACATTAATCATACATTATGAAATAAAGCTATTTCTTCACACTCGTTCTGTCTCTGAGCGAGTCAAATAGAAAAAGTAATTACATAGAAGAATCCTCAATCTAAAACTTTTAGGGCAGTGGCTACCTTCACTTTGGCTCTGCATTATTGACAATAGCTCAAGTCCCAGTCGCCCAGTGTTGGCGAGAATCTGCTTTGTTTATTTCTGGTTGCCATGGTGTTGGTAATAAGTGATGTTCAATTAAAAAAAAAAAACCCCACCATTTCCTGGTTGGAGAGAAAAAAAATGAATTGAAATGAGGTGACCTCTAAAGAAATGGAAGACTTTCCCTTTGTGAGGAATTGGTGAATTTCACACAATATCCATATTTAATCTCTCTAGAAATATCTCAAAAATTGTATATCTTTGGAAATTGTATGTCACATTTTCACACAGACTACAAATTTGCACATATCATTATTACTTTAACAGAAAGTAAATAAATACGACGGAATAGTCACTCAGCTCTACCCGGAAAGTGCTTGTACAACATAAGCTTGGATCTCATTGTTAAGTGTAAGTTAGGATCCGACCAAAATATCGGATTTCCGACATATATATCGGGCCAATATTGGCGTTTTATTAGATATCGGCCTATCAACGACATAAACCTAAATAACAAGCTTTTTACGATATATTAACATATTTTCGAAGGAGATATAGGATGAGACAATATCGTTTATCTCAATATAGTTTGATGATGTGTTAAAACACATAACCCGTTGCTTCTGTAAAGCCGTGCCAGCGTCTCTCTCCCTCTTCTCACAACCCCGCCCGCATGCAGAGGCAGAGTGGGGGCAGAAGGACAGAGGGAGTCTGCTTATGCGACTTTGGGCTTAATTTTTTGTGGAGTCGCGCGAGGAAATAAATAAATAAATAGATAGATAAATAAATAGATAGATAAATAACGGGTATGGGTTTTTTGGGCTTGATTTAAAAAATATGGCTGCTTGTTACCAAAATCTGACAAGCGACTTCATATTTTGCAAATGCAATTTAATTTTCTTTGCGCATTCTATTTATGAAAACAAAATTAAAAAAAACAAAGCTCTTCATTTGAAGGCAGTAATGTGTCCTGGAATTAGCATATTGGTCAACCCCTAGTGTAGAAATTGAAAGAGATTTCAATTTTATTTCAAATTCCTGTATGTCAACCTCATATGCTCTCATTTTGAAATTGTCAGATTTTCTATTTTCCATCAGTAGCTCTTGTTACATGTTGGAGACCACTGCTCTACATTTTTAAATAAAACTTCAAAGAGTGAGTCATTTTAGTTACTCCGTCCCACTCGGATACGCAACCCACACCTAAGGGTACATCTCTACTAAACTTGTACCAAATGCACATGCGCTTGCAGACGTATGTTTGTGTCCGTATGTGTGTGATGTGCAGGATTGAAGTGTTACAGTTTTTGATAAAAGTAAGATGGAAAGGCAGTTAGTGGTCAGTTTGAAGATGATTAATTATGTGGTGAAGCAGCTGGTGACATGGAAAGTGACAAAAGTGGAGAAAAGCAAGATCAGAGGTGATTGCGTCAACGTGGGAAGGGGGGAGGGGTGACTGGCTCCATTACAAAACCGCAAAACCGCTCCCATTCTGTTTGATACGGTAATTCACAAGCTGCCATGCAATCTAAATTGCTCCTGGTAGATTTGAAGTTACGTAACACAGGCAACAGCAATGGGAAAAACATTGATCCACTCACTGAATAAAGCACTTTGGATTTTATTCTTTTTTTTGAAGAAGAAGAATTCCACTTCCTGAAAAAATCAAGCAAATCTCTGGCCGTTTTTTACCCACAGAGTCTGGTTACATCACTTCACAGAACAGAACTGCCACTGCTTCTCTGCCAACGGTGAGCTAAAAAGAAGATATTAGGCTTGGGCGATCGTGCAAAATTCCAATCTCCGATCACTAGTGGGCGGCGATAGATGATTTTAAGACCCATAGCAACGGAAAGCAACAGGGGACAGTGGGGAATCAGGTTTTTTTTTGGAACAGTACAGTCCCTTAAATCAATTGTGTTTAAAACATTTGTTTCATACATGTAGGAAACAAACAAAAATAAAATAAAAACACAGGTACTGTGCACGCACGGTGAACTGCTGCCTGGAGGAGAAATAAAAAAAAAATTCCGCTCCAATTCTCTGAGTTAGGTTTACGTTTTTCATTTTCCATTTTCCATACAAGTAAGAAACAAAGAAAATAAAATAAATTCAAATCTTTATCGATGAGATTACTTTATATATTGCTATATTATAATCACAAGATTTGCATATAGAACAGCAGGCACGTGCAGGGGGTGCTGGAGAGAGCCTGAGCTCCTGCCCTTGATGCCCACTGGAGGCCTTTTTATGAAGCGCATTTTTGTTTTGTTTTTTGAGCGTGAATGGGCAACGAGGTAGTGGACTGTCTGGGCAAGATATTCCCATATTCCCACATTCCCCATATTCATGGCGGCCCGTTTGCTCAAAGCGGCAAAATGCCTAGAACCGGAGCTGGGAGTCCAAGTGCAGCTCCTGTAAAGATTGTGGGAATAAGAGAGGAAGTTTGTCACCCGCCAAACAAGCAAACTTCCCCAAAGCAGTGACAATCAACCGCAAGCATGGCATTCAGCAGACGATAAAGGGAACCCCAGACACTAGTTGCCGGAGTACATTTCTACCAAGAGAAATAAATGATACTGTGGCTAAGACGGCAACAGCTAACTCTGCAATATGACAACCGAGTCTTCATCTACTCTGACTACTTAGCCGACGTGAAGGATCAGCGGAGCAGGTTCCGTGAGGTGACCAAGTCCCAGAGAGACGGACGTCAAATACAGCCTACACATCCCACCAACGCTTCCCGTTAAGCGCAACAGCCAGACCAAGGCCTTTACCTTCCCCAAGGAAGCTGCAAAGGTTGCCGATGGATTGAAATGCACGGGATAGCCCTGTAAGGATGCCTTTTTTCGAGAGACGATAACCTTTACTATGATTCTAACTTTACTGAACCTCAGAAGTGGCCGTTGTTGTTGGCTTTGTTTTTTTGTTTTGGCATAGCGAGGAGACTCTTTTACTACTATAGTTCTAGCTTTCATAGCAAGGAAATACTGATCATTCATTTTGGGAAGAGTCAAGGAGGGGAGAGAGGTGGAGGGGGACCAGGGAACTATTGTTCAATGCTTGGAAACGTTTTTCAATCTACCAGACAAAAATCGTGCATGTCTGAATGAACCGTCAAAGCAGGTAAATCGAAGAGGGCGGTGAGAGTGCGTTAGTGTCGTGAATCCCAGGTTAAAGACCGCTTGAAAAGAGTTTATTTTCAGTTGAGAAAATTAATCAAAATAAGTACGAATTAGTAACAAAGACTCATAGAGTGTGACCAGCCAAAATTCAGTGGTGTTGATTAATAGAACTCTTGAACAAAGCTGCCATGCAGGAGGAGTTAGCAGAGTGTTTCAGTCAATGTAGACAAGTGACTCCGTGATGAAGGGCCAGAAAGACAGGAATTGTGAAGTCGTTTGTTTTTCATATTAATGTGGTAAAACAGTCTTTGTACGTAACAAAACATTTTGCTCTTACCGAGCAGCTCGACCGGGCGCTCAACACCACGATTCACTTACCCTTCGTACTCGTGCCGCGAGTGATGCCTCCTTATGATTAGGTAGGTCACCACGGCGATGAGGATCAGGCCAATCACAGCCCCGCACACCGCCATCACGATGACGGCAGTGCTGTCTTGAGGAAGAGATTCTGGACAAAAATAAATAAACAGTTAATTAATGAACCAACTAAATAGTTAATAAATAACTTAATTTACCTAGAGAATCATAACAACTATCCCTGATTGACTTTTTAGAAAAATAAAAAATAAATAAAGCCACATGCCAAAGAGAGATTAAAGCCCTGCTGTTTTGTTTTTTTTAAGTAAATTACGACCATCCGGCATTAATATATCACTGGTATGAAAACAGGAAACTCAGAAATAAAATCAGTTAACAAGGAAATTACATTCTGCTATACTCAAAGAACCCAATAACATCCCTCCCAGAAGTCTTGAAGGGGACTTATTGGGGGTGTCATGATTCCGATTTGAAATCGAATATCGATCTAAATGAGCATTTCATTTCGAACTTTAAATCACAAGCAGGTTTGCCATTCTCCACATATTTTAATGGGTAATATTGTCCATACATCCATGACATATTGGGGCAGTCAAGATCTGTCGACTGCGGCTCGTCTGGCTCCAAACCGACTTTCATGAAGTTTGGTTCGGAGTTGGGAGAGCTGCGGACACTGTACCTGCCCTCCTGGCACTAGGGCTGCAGGAACAAAATTCTAATAGAATTTGAATATTTAAAAAAAAAAATGTATAAAGTTCAATATAAGCTCATCCAGTTTGTTTGCACAGTGAATGCACATTAGAGAGAAATATTCCTGGTAATGGTTTGCGAAGTTTGCATCAGCAGAGAGACACGAATGCAGCATTTCACTCTGTGTACAAGGGAGAGTGCGCCTTTGACCAGAATGTCCAGTAATTCCACAGATGTGGCAATGAAAGTGGAAAATAAATCTGACCATCACCAAGGGAATGTCCTCTAGTGCAGAGGTTGCCAACCACTGGCAAGGAGCATTTGGCGTGAGAATGCAGGCGGATTTTTTCAGGAGCGATTTGAGATCTGCTCCACACCAGAGCAGACGCAGGAAATGGAGTAAATTAAATCCATCTAGAGTTTTTATTTGCTTTATTTGGAGAAAAGATCGCTTTGATCAGAACTGCAGGTAGTAAGTTGCCTTTTAATACCAGGGCTCACCTGGACTCGATAGTCTAGCAATGGCATAGCCGTCAGCGCTGAAAAAAAAAAAAGTTTAAATCAAAAATCGATCGAGACCTTAAAATTGAAAGAAATTGAAATCTAATCGTGGATTTGGAGAATCCACCCCTAGGACTTATAATGAAAAACTCACTTTTTTAGTGCTTGCGCACATACATTTTGGTCTCTAACACACAAACTGTGAAATAAGACAACTCAGCCAGGACTTTGTGAGCTGTATTTCAGAAAACATGTGGTGAAACAACCAGTTCAGATTTCAAGCCCCTTCTGACGTCAAATGGGTCTTCAGTAGAATTAGAACCGCCCTCCATCTGAGTAACTCCACCCACAACTAGCGAATAACAAGCGCCGCTGGGAACTGAAAGAGGAATTAATACTAACTGTACATGAAGAAACTGCAGACAATGGAAATGTAATTATTTTAAAAATAACTATGTTGTGTGTTTCTTTGAAAAAAGTAAAAAAATACTAAAAAGTATAGATAAACTGGAGGGTGGCACCGCGTGATCAATCAAACAAAACCAATAAAAATAGTGTTTTTATTGTAGATGTATTTATATTACTTCCCGACATTTCTTGAATGAAACAAACAAAAAAAAAAAAGCCTGGGGCGGTGTCCCGTGTAGTGCAACTGGCAGTGCAGCAGTGGCCTTGCCTTACAAAATTCTGAACAAACTTTCAAATTAGCTGTGTATTGCAAGCAGCAATACACAGGGTCCAATTAAGTCAGGGTTTAGATAACTTCTCTGAAATGCAGCAAGATTTTCAGAGTTTACCTTGAACGCTGCATCGGCTCCCTTGGTCTGTCGTCTCCTGGTTGATCGCCTCGTGGAGCGATCACCATGTGGTCTACACAGTACAACCCTCCGAATGCGAATGAACACAGAGACTGAAACTGGACTTACATAACATTGGTTCATGCACTTACAAGGCGCCTCCCTTCATAAACTAATCAAGGTACGCCAACATTCTTATACTTCCAGTTAATATCCAAGGTTTTTCATTAATTCCTGCTACATATGTAGATCAATATGGTTAATTTTGCGCCACAAGATGTCTGAAACACCCTGGTTCTAACAAAACCATGTCCGTTGGTTAGGTAATTGTTGTTTTCCAGCTACTTTTAGCTAGAAAAACGGCAAGATGATTAAAAATAAAAAATCCCGGCAAATCTTCTAGGTTTGTTAAATGCGGCATGAGTTACAGTTTTCAGAGTGTCCTTGAAACGCAGCATCGGCTGAAGTTGTCTGTCTTCGTATTGCTAGTGGCTGCATGCAATGAGTTCTGAGAAAGGAAGCTTAGACCTATAAAACTTCTGATGATCTCAAAAAGCGGCCGGCTCCTGAAACAAATCAAATTGTCTCAACGTTCTTCTACTTCCGGTAAAGGCAGTTTTTCCACAAATTTCTGCTCCAAATAATATTGATCAATATTGATCAAACTCGAACGTCAAGGCGGCTGAAACATCCCGGTTCTAACGAGACGTCAACCATGTCTGCGTACTGCGATTGTAGTGTTTCAGATACATTTAGTCCAGAAAACGCAAGAGAAGATTAAAAATAAAAAATCCCAGCAATAACAATAGTGATCCAGCCCTGCAGGCTCACGATCCAATAAGGATTCTTTTTCATGTTGGTTTTGCTTTTGGTTGGAGTATTTTTCAAGTTACAGAACAGTACAACAGAACTTATTTCCCTATTTAAAAAAAATATATATAGCCCTACAAGGTAAAAAAACCAAAAAGGAAAAAAACTGCTGTTTGCTATTATGGGTTTATTGGTGTGTCTCAAAGAAATGGCTTAATTTGATGGATCCTTCGTCACTATCAAAATCTGTAAATACATTTTGTGTAATGATATTTCCCATTTAAGTTACTAGTAAATCACCTGTTTGCCTATTTTGGATACATTTTTAATCTGATTAAAAGAAAAAGACAAAAGAAAAAAAAAAAATTAAATTGTTTTCCGTTAATGTTATTACCAATAGTCATTTATTACCAAAGTGAGACATTTCTGAATCTATTTAACAAATACGTTATAGGATCATCCTATTATTTTGTCTTGTGTTAATTTACAAAAAAATAAAAATAAATAAAAATCTCTCAGGCAGGATTCGGCTCCCATCGTCAAAGCCGCCAGAGCCGACTCATATTCCACCGGCATTTTGATCTTCACAATCAAATTTTGTCATATCGCACACCCCTAGCATTGGAGCAGTCGAGATCCGCTGGTGGGCGGTGCAGTGTGCGTTGAGGGATTTGGCGCAGCGGACCCCTCTATGGAGCCGACCGCAGTTTGCTGGACTCCGAACTGACTTCCATGAAATTTGGTTCGGAGTTGGACGAACCGCATTCGACTTTGCAGAGGCCGGCACCCCCTGGCGCCCACTGCATTTGTTAACCGGTAGATCTTGACATCCCGAATATGGTGACTATGTCGGACAATTTTACCCACTCAAATATGGGGAGAATTGCTTACCAGATTGTGATTTCAAAGTTTGAAATCGAACGCTCATTTTGATCGATTTCGAATAAGAATCGTGACAATTGTGACGTGGCACTGACCATTGTGGCTGCCTGCACAGGCGCTCCAGTTGATTATGCAAATTTTTAGTATTTTTTTTATTTTTATTTTTTATCTATTTTATATCACTATGCCCGCCAAAAACTCATCGGCAGTGATCTCCTACGGCCGCGATACACTCGTGAATATAAAAAGTTCCCTGAAAGATCAACTTTGGGACTTGTTATCTGCGGATCCAGAGTATCCCCCGGAGATTTTACGCACCAATGCTTTCAACAACAACAACAACAACAACAATGTAGCTGCTGTTCCACGGCACCGTGGTAAACGTGTCAGCATTCGGGTCAGAATGAGGATGCAAACCTGACTGTCCACCTCAAGCATCATTCTTAATAATTTCCAGTCCAACAATTCCAACAAGATGGACGACCTTCGAGTGAGGATTACATTACATACGATAAACTGTTGTGTCCTCTGCCTGACAAAGACATGGCTGAACCCACTGGTGCCAAATGAAGCCATTCTTCCAGCCAAGTCCTTCTCCGTGTTCCGCGCCGACAGGTCGGAGGAGACGGGGAAATCCAAGGGCGGAGGCGTCTGCCTCATGATAAACCCGCCGCTAGTGTAATTCTACATCAAGACTCTCTCACGCTCCTGCTCGTCGAACCTGAAACAGCTGACCATCTCATGCCGTCCATTCTACCTCCCCCGGGAATTCAGCATGGTCATCATCACAGCCGTTTATATTTCAGGCGGGCGGTGCAAAGGGTGGTGCGTTCACTGGACCACTGGAACCACTTCCCCTCTCTGCAGGAATTATACACCAGGAGGTGTAGTAGCAGAGCCTGCAGGATCATGAAGGACCCTCACCACCCCACTAACGGACTGTTCCAGCTGCTGTAGTTGGGCAAGCGCCTCCCCAGTCACGCAACGAGGACAGAGAGACAGTGACGGAGTTTCTTCCAAGCCATAAGGACTTTCAATGCTGAACTCACCAGGGGCCCTCACTGAGACACTCACATAGGCCCCACTGCCTTACTGTACTGTATGTAGCATACTGTACCTCAAGTTACTGTATCACTGTTCTGTGTTACTGCATACTGCCCTGTATTGCTGTTTTGTTCAGTGTTACTGTATTGCTGTGTCGTACTGTTATATACTGTACGGTAAATCTCCATACACACTTTAAAAATAGCCTATCCCATACACATAACTCTATTCCTTTCATTTCTATTTTGTACCCCCACTCTGTATTACCTTTGTGGGTCTTATTTTATTTTGATTTTACTTTGTTTTATATGATTCTATTCACTAACTGCATTACGTTTTAGGAATCAGTTAGTTTCAGTTAGTTTGTTGGTATGAATTAGGTTAGCTATTATGTTTGGTTTAGTAACTATTGTTCATAGTCTCCGGGTGCGTTGCAAAGACATTTCACGGCACATAGGTATGAACATATGTATATATGTGACAAATAAACCTCTTGAATCTCTATTAGGTTCTGTACCTCCCAATCAGCAGTGTGACATCACAGTGCTTTGACACTCCAATCTGCATAGTGACATGGTAACGCTGTGTCATCACAAATCTGCAGCAACATTGAGACATCCAAATTGACCAGTCGGACTAACACTACTGTACATTTGGGGAAGGCAGCATTGTGGCATCTCCTTCCATCCGCCTCGTTATTGCCCTTGAGGAAGCAGAATCTACGTTTATTTGTTTATCCACACATTGTAAGAGTTACGACAGCTTATTAACAAGTTGTTTTCATTTGCATAGAGATTGATTAGTTTCATACCACGATCATTAAAAACACCAAGTCAGATCCGGTCTTGGGTACTTTTAAGGAGAGTGTTTAGCTCGCTGCATAGCTACCCACACATACACGTAGTGAGGGCAGAAGATACTCAAATCCATAGAACACCTTACCCGCTGGAACAATCAACACATCTCACTAATTGGCAGGATAGCAGCAGTAAAAATGAACTACTACTACAATAAACAACATTTTCACAGTGACGTCAGTCCAACTGAGATCAAACCGATTCAATACTCTGAAAACAGTGGCCCCAGGCGGAAGGCAGGGCATCTGGTAGCTGGTAACACTGGATGACAAGCTGAGCGGCTCACCTTTCAGGACCACCCGGAGCACGGTGCGGGCTGGCCTGCCCGCTATGTCGGGGGGATTCTTCACATCACAGAAGTAGGTGCCATTGTCGCTAAACTGAGCCTGCGACAGCTGGATGGAGGCGTCCTTCTTGTTGAGGTCGCCGATAAACTGCACTCTGTCTTTGTACTCGTCTACTGGGAATGCTGTCCCAAGGCTGAAGTACAAAATCTAAAGAGGGGAGGGTGGGGTGATACAGACAACTAAATTAAATAACAATAATGTGGCAGTGATGGATAAATACATATGGTCCCTCTGCAGCCACTGTGTCTAAATTACATTTGTTACAATGACTATTTCACTGAAGCTACTGGACCGACTCTAGACTGGAATAGTAAAATTCTTTAGAAACCATGCCAAGACCATAGCAGTGAAATAAAATAATCAGAAAATCACAGAGGCAAACCTGGAATAGCAGCAACCCTGCGCCACCCAACTTTCATCCAGAGCAGAGGCTTGACCCAGAAAGAATTAACTTTCGCATGAAACCGCCTCAAACACTTTAGAATTATGTTGGTGTCGCTCTGTGTTGCTTGGATTACAATTGTTTTTCCATGACAACACTGCTCATTTTCCGTGAGCAAGCAGCCATAACAAAAGGAAATTCAGACACAGCCATGGTTTGGAAAGAAGGAAACAGCTGAAATGTGTTGGGGGAAGAGGTATTGTAGGCTGGGTGACATATCTTCATGACATTGTGATATGAGACTATATATCATATGGGATTTTGGTTATCATAATGGTCATAATCTGAAGATCATATACTGTTCTGATCACTGCACCTCCTTGGATATAATATCCACATTTCTACTGATTCATTCTGAAATATTTCTTGATAATAAATATAAATCTTATGAATGCATCAATATCCCCCAAAATATCAAATCAATTCATCAATATTGTCAAAAAATAGTGATATTTGATTTTGTCAATTGGGCCCAGCCCAACAGTAATGCACGCCATCTGACAAAAGAAAATTGGAGTTGAGAGAGAGAACTTACAGAAGACGGGGCATCGTCGGACCCGGTCCGGCGGAAGCTCCACGCCACCGTGGCGGCACTGCTCATCACCTCTTTAGACCTGAAGGAGCACTTCAGGATCCCTGTGGTACCATTCTCCACGATGACTTCGGCCGGGGCGCGGACATCAATCGCTGCCACTGGCCATGCACCTGTGGATGTGGATGCAAGCAGTGAGTGGAAAGCAGGGGCGAGGGGAGTTCCTGGTTAGAGACACTGATGTTCAGCCCCTTGGCTAAAAACAAAAAAACAGACGCCTCACTTGTTAAGTGAAATGTAGGCCTGAATTTCATTGTGTGTATCACAATACCCATTTTAATCCAGCTATAGTATTTAGGAAATGAAACATTCATGTAGTTTTGGTTGAATACCAATTTGGTTAATAATTGCCAATGTGAAATTATCCAGATGATCTGCAATCACTGCGCAGATTATGGCCAGTAATTTGTCATAGTAAAAATGGAGGCTTTTGCACCATCAGTTTTCTTGTCTGTGCGACATTTTGCCCTGAAGGAAGTTGAACCGCATGCGATTCCAAAAAATGCTCACTGTACCCTCCATTCTACTATTTGTTTAGGCGTCACCTCAGTCCTCTGCTCAATTATGAAAATCGTAAAAACGGTTAGATGGAATACTTTTAGTATGCAGGCACACAAACACACGTACACACACAGGTACGTACACACGTGCGTACACACGTTCCATCGACTGTCCATGGGAGCCCAGAAACTGGCTTCCCCACTCCGTTTACTTATCTCGCATTGAGACAAGCACAAACTTGTATTCATAGAGATTTTCAGCTGAGGTAACATTCAACTCAAAAAATACCAACCCACCCTTCCATTGTGTTGTTGTACAATTCCAGTGCTCATTTAATTACAACAGCCAGCATACAACATGCACAATGTATTTACAACTTACTGCACTTGATAGGTCTAAACTAGCACTAACGTCAACAGCAAAAATTGTTTTCATCCAGTGCCAGGGGACTGTGGTTGTAATATATAGTGGCATGTGTTACGACAACCAGCTTTTTCGCTCAGAAATACTGCGTCCGAATACCTTGGAATGCTCCGCCATCGGCTTTTGCAAAGTTACCAAAGATTGAGGGAAGCAGCTACAGAATGAACAGCTTTACCCAACCCTCCCCACCCCAACCAAACCCAACCAGACCCCAAAACAGGAAACTGTTGAAACGGTACTTCTCATCTCCATTAAAAATGATCTGACTGTGTTGCCAGGAAGCTTTGCGTCAACATTTTGGTGGTTCTGAAATCGCTTTCATCCTTGATGATTGGATGTTGTTGAAAAGACTATTGGGGCACGCACATGGTGGTACACAAACAGAACACCTCCAGCTGCAGCTTTCTTCTGGGTTACAGTTAATCCTGGTTTATCGCAGATGCCATGTTGATCTAAACAAGCCACTAAATGCTGTCCTTTTTTTTTTTTACATTGATTTGATATTGAATAGGATTATGGTGCCGTCGTGGCTAAGTCCATACTAAGCTCCAGTCCTGCCAAACAGATATTAAACAGGCCAAACATGACAGATCCGCCCTGTGGTGGCAGATTCTACTTGTTTTGCCATTGTTCGTTAAAAGCCATTTGTTATAAAGACTGTACAGCTCCTCCCCTGGCAGGTTTGAGCTGGGTGACTTCAGTCAGACAGGTCGATGTTAAAACGCTCATCTTTTGCAATCCTGTTTATATTACATCCGTTTTGTTTGTAGACACAGTACATGTGCAGATTTAATTTTATATACGCATGCAAACTAACACACACACACACACACACACACACACACACACACACACTTTGGACAGTTTCAGTTGTTGACACAGAATACCAATGTTATTTTTATTGCATATTGCCCTTTTTTCTATCGTGAAGCTCATTTTCAAGATAAAGCCAAAAGCCAATTTGACTATTTTTGGCTAAGTTTTAAATGTAATACATTTTACCATTTGTTTTTTTTCTATAATCACTTCGTAACAACGACATTTTCCTTCGGGGACAAATCTTATCTATCTAACTGCCAGTCAAGTAACGTTATCATCACACAAGTCAGTGCTGTCAGGCCAAAACCAGAGTACGTGACACAGCTGTTACGCTTCTGGTGCGGTGGATCAGTTCGGTATCGTTTTTAATCAGCTAAATTAAAAGTTTCCCAGCCCCAGATCTCCAGCCCATTCGGAGAATAACTGGTACCCGCGGTAGCTCCGGTACGGCGGACAAGCTAGCGTTAGCACCGAAGCTAACTGCAAAGCAAACAGCCGCAACACCGGAGACGTTGCCCCGAAATATCACCCGCGGCACTTACCCAACACCAAGCACAGCGCCAGTCCGCTCAGAAGGCCATTGCTAATGGCAATTAACCATTTTGGCTCCATAATTTTGTAAACACGAACGGCTCCCCCACCCTCTTTCTTTCCTTTTTTTTTCCCCTCTTCCGTCCTCCCCTAGATAAGCGAACCAGGTGCTTCCTTCTACGTTTACTTTACGTCAGGAGGTTTTGACGGATCCGGGCTTCGCTGCTGCCCCCTTCTGGACCACGGTTCAACACCTGTGCCGCGGGACGAGAACCAGGGTTTTCCAAACCTCCTTCACCCACGTCCCGCCACGATGCTGTTGAGCACCAAACAAACGAATAACGCACGTACAAGTGGGGGAATTAGATACAAATATTTACAGCGGAATTAGCCCAAATACATGAAGCCCTGTCCCATTCATTGTGCCATTTATTCAAGATTCAAGATTCAAGATTCAAGATTTGTATTTGTCACATACATATACATACTTCCATACATATATGCAGTGAAATGTAATAAATGTAATAATGTATTATGATTCAATGTCAGACAGTATTCGTATTTATTACTTGTATTATTATGTATTTTTAGTCAATGTTATTTCTTTGGTTGTATCTGTGGTTTATCATTAGATTTATTGGATATTGGCATTTTCTTTTGTTGTGTACAGTCATCTATTTTCCAATGTTTCCATATCTTTCCATTTCCTTTTTTCCCAAATTTCTATTATATTGTTTCATTTCTGATATTATTGTTTCGCCAAATGTGTTGATGTGAGCTGCTCGGACACTGTCTATTTATCTATCGATCTATCTATCTATCTGTCTGTCTATCTGTCTATCTATCTATCTATCTATCTATCTATCTATCTATCTATCTATCTATCTATCTATCTGTCTATCTATCTATCTGTCTGTCTATCTGTCTATCTATCTATCTATCTATCTATCTGTCTATCTGTCTATCTATCTATCTATCTATCTATATATCTATCTATCTATCTGTCTATCCATCTATCTATCTATCTGTCTATCTATCTATCTATCTATCTATCTATCTATCTATCTATCTGTCTGTCTGTCTATCTATCTATCTATCTATCTATCTATCTGTCTGTCTGTGTCTATCTATAATAATTTTACAACCACCACATAGCAGTGTCACATAACTAAATCCGATAGTGACAATATGTAAATGTGCACCTTATGCCTGTTTCCTTTATAACTACATCTTGCGATGCGCCTTGACACGTCATCAGTGTTGTATCCTGGGTTCATTTGGTGTTTCGGGTCTTGCATCGTCCTCGTCCAGGCGACCCCGCCGGGATTGGTCGAGTCCCCGCTTGTGTCCGGGTAGCACTACCTCGCCCACGCATCTTCCCTCCTGATCCACAGCCACCTTGAGGCAATTTCAGCTCTCTCTGTCACCATCTTTATGGCCCTTCGCTTCCTCACTCCTGTGATGCCGAGCATGTTATAGGCCCTACAGAGGGACTGGCCAGCGAACCCTCAGCTCCCTACTTCAATGGGCTCACACCTTGCTCACCACCCATTGGTGCGGCACTGCTCCACCAGCTCGGCGTACTTGCCCCTGTTCCTCTCGTCGGCTTCTCGTCCTGTGCAGTTGAGAGAAGGCCGGAGAAGGTCCTGGAAGCTGCTGTTGGCCTCTGACCAGTTGTGATGAAAGCGATGGTTTTCTTCACTGCGTGGATGCGCTTGCAGTGGTTAATCCCACTGCAGATGGTGTTGACAATGACCCTAAGGACTTGGTCATGACGCCAACGGTAGCGCCCCTCCCGCAGGGCTTTCGAGCAGCAGCTGAGAATGTGCTCCAGGGTCCCTTTCCTCCGTCACTGAGGGCATGCTGGTGACTCGACCTTCCCCCAGGTGTGCAGGTGGACCTGCTCGGTGGACCATCATACACAGCCTGCATCAGGAACTAAATGCGGTGGGGCTCCACTTTCCAGACCTCGGCCCATTTCACCTTTCACTCCACCGCCTGCTCCCATCTTGTCCGGGCTCCCTGCTGTCGCATTCCAAGCATCCGAGTGGCATCCTCTCCTCCTCAACTGATGCTCGTACGTCCTCCTGGATCATGGCCCTCCTCTCCTTCCACTTCGCCTTGTCGCAGCATGATTTGAGCTACTACCAAGGCCAGCTGTTCCACACGTCACCGTGCCCACTAGTGCGTTCTGTCTCACACGAGACTCAGCGACCCAGACGGCCTCTGCTGCCTTCCACTACCGACCTGTTCTGACCTAGATGCTGGGAGACCTTTGGGTCGTTCAACTCCCGGTATTGCAGGACCTCCCTTGTACGGGTCACCCTAAACTCTTCATTCAGGCTGCTGATGGGGAGCTTCAGCATGTTGTTCTTCCCGTACAGGACAATGTTGCTCAGGCGTCGAGAAAGACCCAACCACGTCCTTAGGAACCTGCTGACTCTCCTCTCGAAGCCCTCAATGGTGGAGATCGAGAATTCGTAGACCAAGAGGGGCCAGAGGATCCACGGAAGGATGCCGTGCTGGTATATCTAGGCTTGAACTTGCCTGGAAGGCCTGACTTGTCCACCCTCACCAACCACGCTTCCGGTTCTTGATTGGTGGCTCGGATTGCTGCTGTGTCCCGCAGGCTGCTGTTAAACACTTTTCCCAGGCTCTTCACTGGTTTCTCGCTGATCAATGGCACCAGCATGTTCATGGTGAGTGCGAAGAGGATCACTGAAATTGTACATCCAGTAATGATCCCTTTCTCAAGCTTGATAAAGTCTGATGTTGTAGTCCCGGAAGAGACGCTAAAGCTGAAGCTGTTGTAGTTGTCCAGTATGAGGTCTCTGAACTTGCCTGGGACATGTTAGGAGCCAGTTAAGAGCCACCTCAACCGGCTGGTTGGGTATCGAGCCATAGGCATTTGTGAGGTCCAACCACAGCATCACCGGGTCCCCTTGTTCTCCCGGGCTTCCAGTATCGGCTGGGTGACCACACCTGTGTGCTCCAGACATCCCGGTACCTTTGGGATCCCACTTTTTCTTCTAAGTCCAGGGTTGGTGCAGGTGGATTAATCAAGGACTTGCTTCGGCCCAGATCTTGCTCCCTGGTTGCATCACTAAAGTGTGTCTCTGAGGTTGCTGTCAATCTCACTTTTGGAGGAGGTGAGCTGCCCACTACGCTTCAGTCCCAGCAGCTGTTAAGTAAACCCGAACGGATCAGCTAGAAAGGCAGTCCGCTTTCTGGCCCTCTCCTTCCTCCGCCTCCGATGCCACTCGGCTCTCGTCTAGGTTGTGAGTTTCTTGTGGAGGAATTGGCGCAGCTCTGAAAGGGCGTCCCTCTCTGTCTCTTCCTTGAACTGGAGCCCCTCCTTCTCCTTGCTAGCTTGGGACCGCTTGACCCGACGATGTTCTGAGATGCGCGGGGCTGAGACTTGTGTCACCCGGAGGTTCCGAGCAGTGTGGCTTCACTCCGTGCCTGGCTCCTCCTGTGTCTCACCAGGAATTGCACCCGTGCGCTGTGACACTTGCACCGTCTGCATGCATCCCATTTTGGTCTGGCGGGTTCTTGCCAACTTTGCTGCAAACACAAACCGTAATCGTTGTCGTATAATGTTGCCATTTGTTTTCATTCTTTGGTCCGCCCGGCTGGAGTGCTCATCCTCCCCCCTGTGGGCCACCCCTGGGAGCATTTTTTTCGTAGGTTGATTCGTAGCTTAATTTGGGTTCTCCCTCTCGGGAGATGCAGGTTGGGCTGCTAACCCTAACTGCCCCGGTTGCCGTCTCTCCGGGGTGTCCGCTGTCTCTCCAGCTGTCGCCACTCTGTTCTTGGTAGACTACTACTACTACTACTACTACTGCTACTCCTTCCTACTGTAGGCAAATATATGTATTCTTATTCTTATTATACAGTATGTATATTTTACTGTTAAACTAAATACAACACTGAAAACAATTCATAACTTTATTTGATGTATTCTCGCTCAGCAGTTATTTGCTCACCTGACCTTTGACCTTCCTGTGTCATTTCCTTTCATTGCAAACCAAAGGTACGAGTGTTGTACACGTGTTTACACTATTTGCAAAAGTCTTTCACTGAAATGAAACTCTTAACAGTTCAGACGTAAAATAGGAGCTGTCGGAAATGTATCAAATGGCGAAATGGGAAGAGAGAGACATCTATTTTTGTGCACTATCCATCCACTGGAAAAAGTGTCTTGTGTCTATGTGCATGGGTGATAATCCTTCCACTTGGGCACCAGATAGTGCTGCGATTCCCCAAAGTCTCAGCTACAAGAATCTCAATGTTTTATTGTACTCATCAAAATATACCTGTTTGGCATTTTCACTTTTCCACTGTGTACTATACTTAATTTGTACACATAGAATGAAGACCACACGACAAACTCTTACAAAAACCCAACGACACACTTATATGATAGTATATATATAATTCTACTCAGCCTGAGTGAATATGCCTTCAGCGTACAGTAAATCTTCGGTTCCGAATCTTATTTATCTTATAAAAATAAATACCGTAAATACCGACCAACCAACCCCACCCGACCTTTCGGCATCTTTTGAAAAGGAAGAAAGACAAAAAAAAAATCAAATGAAAGGGTTACAAAAAGGGTTAAACAAATCAATCGAATATACGAGCGAGATAAATGAAAGGTGTTTTCGTTTTTCTGATAATATTTAAATCTGAGATCATCTTTTCGGACAAATGCTCCCCAAACGCTAACTATTTGGTTCTAAATTAGACAACCCCACCCCTACTTCCTATACAGAACTCATATCTTGAGTTCATTCTTATTTTTCGTCTTGCACTCCTGTAAAAAGTTTTTATTTTGATCTGTTGACTGTGTGGTGACCTGCCGTGGTTGACTTGTTAATAATTGCATATTCACTTTTAAAAACTATTGACATACTTGAGACTTGTCACAATGGGTGGCAGCGTGTGACAGTTAAAGGGCAATTCCACCGTTTTTCGACGTAGACCTAATATTCTCAACTTTTCTGCGTGTGATTGATCCTCTCTGACCAAATTCGTATCAAAACCGTCCAGTGGCCTTGGCCCTAAAACATTTAGAATGAGTGTAACTGGCTTCTTTCCATTAATAAAACAGGAAGAACAGTTACTCCAATGTTCAAAAGAATTGTAGTCAACACTCAAGAATTTTGTTTTCGCCTGCGAATGGTGTGGGTGTGCGGAAGTGGTCGCAATTCATAGTTCTGGCAAGTGTGCTTCACAACTAATACAAGACAGCCATATCTTAGAGATCTATATGTAACATTGCGGAATGATTTGACATGTTACGGGCCATTTTTGGATCATTTTGTGTTTTTTTGTGGAGATTCAGTCACTATGAATGGAAGCTTTTTTGTTATTGTTTGGTCCGATGCGGTGCTATGGTTGGGAAATAAAACTGCCAGATTTATCATTCAAAGATATAGGACCACTGTTTTGAGGGTCAAGGGTGTTTACTTATTTTGCCTAAGATTTAGAGTCTTTCCAAACACAGCAGGAAAACACAACTCTAATTTTAATGATATAGTGTTAATTAACAGTAGTCACCCTCTTCAATTTTATTTCATGACACCAAATGATAAGTCCAAACGAATACATATATTCTACGAGTTATCTTTTTTTAATGTATTCTTGTATCAAAAGTATTTGGGGAGTAGGTAGAATAACTAGGCTGCGATCAAAGAGTTTGTGAGTGTTTATGAAGTGTTTAAGGATTTCTATAGGGGGGGGGGGGGGGTGAGAGTTAAGCAATAAACTATTCAGTACATCATATGATTAGTCATTGAAGGGGCACATGGAACATCCAACCAGACCCTAAGCGTACAATTCAATTCAGGACATACATTTTTTCTCTCAGAACTGGCTTGGCCAAACTCACTCACCAACTTATCAGCTGTCCTATGATAAACATCAACACAAAACTTGAAAGGACATATGCAAGTGTAATACATGCAGTTCTAGGGATCAGTGATTGACTTATATAGAACTGAAAATATATTATTCTACCCAAAAATAAAAAAATAACAATGCTGAAGAGCTCTTGACTGAACAAAGTTTTTTTATGGTTCACAGTAGATGGACATTATGAGTCATGCTTAATATTTTCCAAAACCAAACAGAAGCGCTGCAGTGTAGCCAACCACACAGAGCGTTACCCACACACTTTCAACCTAGAGAGATGTGATTTAGTCAACAAACTTGACTTGAATTTAGCGCTTTAAGGTACGAATACCTTTTAAGTGTGAAATGTTTAAAAGATTCTACAAAATAAACATTGTTTAAAAAATTTGCAGGGTTTCAAAATCCAGTTGTCCACCAGAAACCTGATAGCAGATCAGAAAGAAAAAAAAAAAAAGTACTAGTGGTCACCGTAACCTTATTTTTTTGTCAAGTGATTACAGCGAGCATATTCCATCACCCTATTAGGCCACAGATATGTTCTGAATATGTGCTTCTGCATTTCCTATTTATCGAAAAACATTGGAGGGGTGGTGGGGTTTCCATGCCTTGGCAACTACTGCCCTAGTGCCATTGAGTTAGTCCTCAAAAGTACCCTCAAAGAGCTCCTAAACCAACAACTTAGTGCTGCAGCTCTGGAGTCAGCTGCGGTCATTTGAACCCAAAACCTGTGACGCCACAAGTACCTCTCAGAGCTGAAGATTGAAGGTCTTCGTTAATATGCCAGGTTAAAGTAGGAATTTATCCCTAAATTCTAATGTGGCTAAATCGCAGTACTGTATTTTTAAATACGAGTCGTACTTCAAACTTTTTTTTTTTTTTTTTTTTAAAGCATGCCTAGTGTGGTATTGGGGTGACCCGACATGACATGACTCGAAACTTTCAAACAGGAAGCTATGACTCGAGAAAAGAAGGACAAACCAGGCCAAAAAGGAGAAGACAAGGAAGATAATTAATCCCGTTTGTCCTGTTGAGTAACGTGCCGACGTTACTCAACAGGACCTTTTGTCAAAACTTCCCGGGGTGTGGGCCGTCACGTGACGTTTTCTTGTGTGAAAAGATACATAGAGGGTGGGAGGTATAATTATTATTGCGATTATCAACCGCCTGAAGAGGGGGAAAAAAAACGTCAGAATTATTAGCTTTGCATCCGCTTGTTTCTATCTGGGCGGAAGGGGGGGAAAAAAACCAAACAAACAAAAAAAAAATAAAAAAAAAACAGGTTGAAGAGTTTCAGATGAAAAGTGCTTTTGAGGACGACAGACTCCTGTTTTTGTTGTTTCGGTGGCGCTTATACGCACAGTCGTATGCACCTACAGTAGAAACAGGACAGACACAGACAGTCGTTTATTTACACCGTTATTAGCGTTTTATTCTCCGTTCCTCCATCGAAACGAGTGTCCAACAGTCTCTGAGCTGTTTCCTGCTCGGGTCCCGCCTCTTCCCCCCCCATCCCCCCGGCACCTCTCCACACACACTTCTAGGTCGTTACTGGTAGGAGGGGCTCGAAAAAGGCCTAATGTTATTGGGTCAGTGACACGCGAGGTTGGGAAGGGGAGGGGATGGGGAGGAAGGGCGGAGTCGTGCGGCGCAGTTTTTTCAGCCAACGGCGTCATGTCTCCGGGAGCTGGTTGATGTCGGTCAGGTTGGTGTCGTTGAGGATGGTTTTAATGCGCTCTAAGGAGTCCGCCTGCCGTATCCTCTCCAGCTGCACCTGAGGCCAAAAGATTTGTTTCAGTTAGTTAGTTCATCTTAAATAGATTGTTTGGACTCTTAAGACGGATTGTTCGATAGATTTGTCCAAAATATCAGCTTTGAAAGTAATTGCGAGAAGCAAACAGATTGACCGTTGCATCTCTCAAACGTTGGGACTTCCAATGTGCCCAAGTTACCCTGTTCAGCTTTTACAGAGCAACTATCAGGTTAAATCTTTGAATTAATTTACAATTTTGGGCTTATGGAGAAGATGGTTTGAAAAAAACAAAACAAGCAAAAAAAAAACAAAAAAACTTCACAGGCAGCAAGGGAACGATTTTCCTTGGGAAAACTGTGTGTCAGAACGTCTTCGTTTTTGTACATCTCAGCCGCTGACGTCACACAAGGCAAACAGTCTCACTGACTGCCACAGCAGAGTAGCAGGGTGGTAGTCAGTCAGCTTCACAGCTATACTCTAGCTTTAATAATGGAAAATAAAACGTTTTTTGTTTTTTTTTAAAGATCGCTCCGTCTCCTCTCTTTTTCTTCTTTTAAAATCATTTTAAAATTGAATTGCAACATATTTCCCCACACATTATATCACTGGTGGTGCAACCTGCAAGTTTCTCTCTAGGGGCCAGTTCCAGCCAATTTTCACTTCCTGCTTTCCCCAAAATTTAAGCGGAAAACGTTGGTAGCTAAGCCCACAATAAAAATGCCATGGCAACCCATGATAAACAAAATAACCATAAACACTCGACCACTAGATAGTTTCAATAGTAAAGAGTGATGGTAAATGAAGCGACAAACTAAAGTTTTGAGGTGGAGGACTTGCCGCCAATGGACTTGCCGCCAAAAGGATGTAGTTGCCCAATCACAAAGAGGCAGAACGAGTGTAAAGACATTTATTCCAAGTTGAGTGGAAGCGAGGATAATCATACCCAAGTTGAAAAAGGGCTTCAAATGTTTGACTTTTGGTGCTAAAATCAGTTATTCGTCACAAACGTACTTCTGTCGTCGTCTCAACTCATCAGTTAGACCTACTTAACTCGCAACTTAACCCGACAGAAACACCGGGTAGTCGGGAAACGTTGTCACGGCGGTCTGATCGTTTACCTGTAGCGTCTGAGACAGCTTGACAAAGTCCTTCTGCACCTGCTCGCTGACGTCCAGCTCCGTCTGCAGCCGCTGGGCCTTGTCCCTCTCATCCAGAGCCTGGCTTTCCAGCGAGCTCTGGAGCAACACACACACACACACACACACACACACACACACACACACACACACACACACACACACACACACACACACACACACACACACACACACACACACACACACACATCAGAGCTAGCACCAAATGTGTGCGTTTGGAGTCAGTGTTCCAACGAGTCAAACCTTTGTTTCTCCAAGCTCCTTGAGTTGCTGCTCCAGCACAGCATGAAGGCCCTGCACGCTCTCCAAGGTCTCACTCCTCTCCGCCAGGCTGTGCTGCAGCTGCAGGCGGCAGACGCCGGCACAGATGTGGAAATGACAAAAATGGAATGAATAAAAAAAAATGGAAGTGGATTTTCCTTGTGTATATTTTCAAAGGAAGTTCTTTACTTTTACTCATTTTTGTGATTTTACTCACGCCATTTCCAAAATGTGCTTTTTTTCCTTTTCTTTTAACTGCAGTTACTGTTCACGTAGAAATAAAGCTTGTCCCCCACTTTTGATTGTTTGTTGTGAATGGTATCTGGGTGAAAGCCGCATTACACACTACAAAGTAAACAATGCTCTTACCTGCTCCTTTTGTGCCTTTACGCGCTCCAACTCAGCCTTCAAACTGGAACAGGACGCTGAAGAATGGTGAGATTATGGGATTGTTTACACAATTTGGTCAGAATGTCAAAGCTCAGCGAAGCTTTTCTGGCATATAAATGCGCAATTTGTGCTTGTGTGTGCGGGTGGTATAATTCAGGTGAGACAAAGTACTTTAGTTAAAAGTCCTAACGTGTACACGTCTGTGTGTGTGTGTGTGTGTGTGTGTGTGTGTGTTGAGTTTGAATGAGGCATGAAGAAAACTATTCTGTAACATTAAAAAGCTGTTAGACTTGACACATGAAGCTGTTAAAAAAATACAAAGATGCAACATGGAGAAGTCTCTACATCCGTGACAACGTTTAGCTTCAGCTTAACTGGTTAAGGTTAGAGCGTCTGATCCCACATACACACACAGCTGCCTGCCAAATAAATCTTCTATCAATATGAAACACCAGCAACTGCGGATTAAGTCTAATCTTTAAGCAACCCTCCAGGTCCAATTTTTTTGTTAAATACTATTAAATTAGTAGTTGGACACTATTATAATGTACACATACAGCTAGACAGTTAAAAGTCTATTTACGCCAAGTGCTCATCCTTCATTTAGTCCTCCAGTAATTATTTTCAGGTTGTGAGTCGATTGACAGTGACTCCCGAGTCATTTCAACAATTTGTTCACTTTAAATGATGCAGTTATGTCATAATAGTCTGTGATGCAAGTCTTGCATCTCTGACTATTAGTAGGCCAGAATAATAAGCACAGTTATACATGTTTTTGATGTTTTTAGTGAAATAAAATTAATAAATATTAGTCGGGTGCCGTGGGATTATTTCATTGTAAAAAGTAAAAGAAAAGTAGATATTATTGCCAGGTCCCAACAGGAAACATAATTTCCTCAAAGTATAATCGTCTTATCTACGATGTTAGAGGGAAATTTGTGTTTTTTTTCTCATTATTATTATTTTTTTTTCTTTTCCTCATTTGGAAGGTGTGGTACAGAATTTCAATGAGCTTAATTTTATGGAGATTTCTTATTGGACTGAATATTTGTAACCCACAGAAGACAATCAACAAATGTGTACCATGATCACAAATATCTAACTATCCACAAACATGTATTATGTTTTGGTTGTAAAGTCATATCCACAAAAATACAGAGCAGTTTGCAAATATGCATAACTTACTCTGTAAACACATATGTTAATTTTACATAAAATGTTATAATTTTACAAATGTAAATAGTTTTACCACAACAAATACATGTAAAGTCATATTTACGCATTTGTGGATCCATTTGTAAATGTCCAACAGGTTTTGCACAATTGTTGATGGCTAACTGTCAGTTTGTGGGTCACGTGACATTTTTGACTTGCCTCTTATTTATTTGTAGAATTTTGTCCAATTTGTACCTCAGCAGATCTGCAGAACAAATCCAAAAATGTAAGGTGCAGTTACTAGCTACATCAGCAGGTGGTGATCTCACACACACACACACACACACACACACACACACACACACACACACACACACACACACACACACACACACACACACACACACACACACACACACACACACACACACACACACACACAACTTTTAGTAGTCTTGTATGAACAAATGATAATCAAAATTATCATAAACTTCTACTTAAGTTGTAGAGTATACATTTATTTATATTTAATATATGTTACACTTTCCTGTTGTAAAGTTTTTCAAGAAAGCTTTGTAAAAGTATATAGTCTATTAAGTATAAATTAAGTATATTAACTTACAACATAGTTTGATGTAAAATGATTTAAGCATTCTTAAAACAAATGCACCTTTTGGTATTTAACATAAAATACAGTTGTAATGAACACATTAAATTGCAACTCAAATACTAGCCTACTGCATATTGAATTATTTTTTATGAGTGCAAATAAATACTAATGATTAGAATTTACATTAAGTTCATTTATACAGTGCATTTAATAGTGTATCACAATAAATTCAAAGTGCACTAATGTTGTATTTATTTACATTTTCACATGAATTCCATAAAGCCCACTTCAGAAAACTGAATTCCAGTTTCCTTATACTGTAGCCATTAAAGTATACGTAATGGTATTGCCCTTGTACACTTTTTTGGTATTAAAAAGTAATACACTCTTTAATGAATACATTAAAGTATAAAGGTAATGCATATTAATGTACTTATTATAAGAGTATTTAAATACTATTACTCTTCAAGACAGTACATTAAAACACAAAAGTGATTACACATTTTTTCATATTTAAATGTAATACAAAAAGTAATTATGTGCTTTAAATGCATTTATTGCTGTTTTTTTTACACTTTTAAGTACACTAAAGTGTATTATATTTTTTGCTCAGGCAAAGCTGAGGAAGAGTCAACTATGTGTGTGTGTGTGTGTGTGTGTGTGTGTGTGTGTGTGTGTGTGTGTGTGTGTGTGTGTGTGTGTGTGTGTGTGTGTGTGTGTGTGTGTGTGTGTGTGTGTGTGTGTGCATGCATCACCACCTGCTGGTATAGCTAGTAACTGCATCTCACATTTGTGGATTTGTTCTGCAGATCTGATGCAGTTAGCATATTTGTAGATTGTTATCTGTGGGTTACAAATATTAAAGTCCAATAAAAATCTCCAAAGAATGAACACACACACGCACACGCACACGCACACGCGCACACGCACACCCCCCTCTATTAACATCATAGATGACACGATTACTACTTTTCTTTTACTTTTAACAATGAAATAATCCCACGGCACCCCACTAATATTTATTAATTTTATTTCACTAAAAACGTCAAAAACATGTATAACTTTGCTTATTATTCTGGCCTACTAATAGTCATAGACTTAATAATAGTCATAGACTTTTATGACATGACTATCATTTGGAGTGAAAAAAAAATTTATGAAATGACTCCGGAGTCACTGTCAATAGACTCACAAACTGAAAATAATTACTGGAGGACCAAATGATGGATGATGGACCGTAATTCATATTGAATGTGACTGATTTACACTTTGCATTCCGCCAGTTCTAATTAAAAATTTCTCCGTTCCACACCTAGCAAGCTCTCATGGCACACTAGTGTGCGACGACACAGTATACTGTCCTAGAACACACTTTTATAGTCTTTCCCTAACAAGGACGATGATAGGACATGAATGACTGGGAAACAAAAATAAGTAAATAAACAGCCCGATCAATGTGGGGGACTCACCAATCTCCTCCTTGCAGCTCTCTATCTCCAGCTGGAGCGTCTCCTCCAGGTTCTCCTTCAGGCACTGCTCGGCCTGGATCTGCTCCTTCAGGAACAGGATCTCCGCCTTCAGTTTCTCCTCCAGGTGGTCGGCGGCCGTGCGGGCTGCCACCGTGTCCTCTCGCAGC
This sequence comes from Zeus faber, assembly GCF_960531495.2. Taxonomy (NCBI): domain Eukaryota; kingdom Metazoa; phylum Chordata; class Actinopteri; order Zeiformes; family Zeidae; genus Zeus; species Zeus faber. The sequence goes on from NC_137200.1 coordinate 12,209,687, forward strand.
CGCAGAACCAGAGGTTGGAGCTCCTGTATAGTTTGCCGAACGGGGTCAAAAAACGGACACGATTGAAGAATCTTTCAATTGTTTATCGTGGGGGTTTTTTTTGTTTTTTTTTCTCCTCCACGCAGTGAAATGATTGATAATGGATTTGGGGTTTGTATATTATGGAAAAGTACAGAAGAAAAACTTTCCATCCACATGCTGCTTTCTCAGTAAGTTTTATTTGAGTTGACAATCAGACGCTGTTTTCCACACTGATTTCCAGTTTGACATTGTACTCTAGGGTTGCACTCTCGGATTTGCCTCGGCTTAGTTTTGAGCCAAGTTGATCACAGATCTTTGGGGTAAATAAATAAATGATGCCATAGATGAGAAGACAGTCCCATTCCCTGTTCTGATGGGTATACTAGTTGAAATCAGCCGGTGCAGTGTGGCATCATACTTGCACAGTGACGGGCATCCTGAAGTCCTCTTGCTGCTGCAGCTCTGTGTGCAGCCGGTGTTTTCCCTGCAGACTGTCGTTGTCCCGCTGCAGTCGGCTCAGCTCGTCTGCCACCCGCTCCCTGGACTGCAACAGCACTGCCTACACGCACGCACGCACGCACGCACGCACACACACGCACGCACGCACACACTTTTTAAGTAACTCATGGATGGAAAATAAATAAAAATAAATCGGGTCACTTGTGGAATGAGTGGCCTCTTTGGAGGGTGAGTCACAAAGGAAGAAGCGTACAACAGCATCCTGTTTGTGGGGGTGTGGGCCTCTGGGGGGTGCGCCACTTACCATCTGTTCCTGTACGTTCCTCTTAGTGTGGCTAAACGCCTGCTGAAGTGTGCCGAGGAGCGCTTCCGACTCCTGGACCCGCTGCACTAGAGCAGACACCTTGAACGGCAAAGACAGAAACCACGCTCTATTTAGATCAATAAAAAATAATAATACACCAACAGTGAAACATGGAGCCAGCCCTTAGTAAGTACCCAAGGACCAATTACTTACTCTATGGAGTGTGCAAATAAATAATTTAAAATGAGGTGCACTACATGCGTTTTTTGTATGCTAAAACTTTGGCACACAATATAAATATCTCAAAATTATTTAGAATGCTGCAAGCACACCATAAGTCACTTGACATGAGGTAATCAAACGGCCACACAGGTCTCTCAAATCGCTCGCTTTCATTTTACAACTCTGCAACAAACATCATGACTTATACGTTTGTCCTACTGTCCCTGCACGACGCAAGGCATTAAGTAAAACCGGCTAATTGCGGCGACGGAACAGTCTGGGTAAAAGAGAGGAAATGCAAAAAAAAACATGTAAATGTTCCGTCATGCTCCAACTACTCTGCGGCTTCTCTTGAATTGACTGTTTATTATTGACCAATTAAATGTGTGGTGTATTTTTAAGCGTTAGCTTTAAGGATAACCAAGCCTTATAAAACTTTGGTTCATTTACTGCTGCTCAAAGTACAACCTGCTGAAGTTTCTCTCTGTGCATAAACGCACTCAAACGGGGCAAATGTAAAAAAATATATATACAGTGGGGCAAAAAAGTATTTAGTCAGCCACCAATTGTGCAAGTTTTCCCACTTAAAAAGATGAGAGAGGCCTGTCATTTTGATCATAGGTACACTTCGACTATGAGAGACAGAATGGGGGGAAAGAATCCAGGAAATCACATTGTAGGATTTTTAATGAATTGGTAAATTCCTCAGTAAAATAAGTATTTGGTCACCTACAAACAAGCAAGATTTCTGGCTTTCACAGACCTGTAACTTTTTCTTTAAGAGGCTCCTCTGTCCTCCACTCGTTACCTATACAAATGGCACCTGTTTGAACTCGTTATCAGTATAAAAGACACCTGTCCACAACCTCAAACAGTCACACGCCAAACTCCACTATGGCCAAGACCAAAGAGCTGTCAAAGGACACCAGAAACATAATTGTAGACCTGCACCAGGCTGGGAAGACTGAATCTGCAATAGGTAAGCAGCTTGTTGTGAAGAAATCAACTGTGGGAGCAATTATTAGAAAATGGAAGACATACAAGACCACTGATAATCTCCCTCGATCTGGGGCTCCACGCAAGATCTCACCCCGTGGGGTCAAAATGATCACAAGAACCGTGAGCAAACATCCCAGAACCACACGGGGGGATCTAGTGAATGACCTGCAGAGAGCTGGGACCAAAGTAACAAAGGCTACCATCAGTAACACACTACACCGCCAGGGACTCAAATCCTGCAGTGCCAGACGTGTCCCCCTGCTCAAGCCAGTACATGTCCAGGCCCGTCTGAAGTTTGCTAGAGAGCATTTGGATGATCCAGAAGAGGATTGGGAGAATGTCATATGGTCAGATGAAACCAAAATTGAACTTTTTGGTAAAAACTGAACTTGTCGTGTTTGGAGGAGAAAGAAAGCTGAGTTGCATCCAAAGAACACCATACCTACTGTGAAGCATAGGGGTGGAAACGTCATGCTTTGGGGCTGTTTTTCTGCAAAGGGACCAGGACGACTGATCCGTGTAAAGGAGAGAATGAATAGGGCCATGTATCGTGAGATTTTGAGTGAAAACCTCCTTCCATCAGCAAGGGCATTGAAGATGAAACGTGGCTGGGTCTTTCAGCATGACAATGATCCCAAACACACCGCCCGGGCAACGAAGGAGTGGCTTCGTAAGAAGCATTTCAAGGTCCTGGAGTGGCCGAGCCAGTCTCCAGATCTCAACCCCATAGAAAATCTTTGGAGGGAGTTGAAAGTCTGTGTTGCCTAGCGACAGCCCCAAAACATCCCTGCTCTAGAGGAGATCTGCATGGAGGAATGGGCCAAAATACCAGCAACAGTGTGTGAAAACCTTGTGTAGACTTACAGAAAACGTTTGACCTCTGTCATTGCAAACAACGGGTATATAACAGAGTATTGAGATGAACTTTTGTTATTGACCAAATACTTATTTTCCACCATAATTTACAAATAAATTCTTTAAAAATCAGACAATGTGATTTTCTGGATTTTTTTTCTTCTCATTTTGTCTCTCATAGTTGAGGTATACCTATGATGAAAATAACAGGCCTCTCTCATTTTTAAGTGGGAGAACTTGCACAATTGGTGGCTGACTAAATACTTTTTTGCCCCACTGTATATATATGCATCTACTTTTTGAAAACGGAAAACTCACATTATAGTCACACGTGTCCTATTGACAGGTTTTAAATGACAGCACTATCACACTATATTTAAAAGTACCTTTTGCAATTAACACAGTTAGTTGACTAACTAACTAATAACTTCTCGATTCTGTAGTTACATGTAAAACATAACCACTGTCTCACAACATCGTGAGCTTCCTGTTTTTTTTTGTTTGTTGTTTTTTTTAAGGAAAAGGAGATGCAAAGGAGGTGCAAAGGAGATGCACATTACACACTTATTTTTAAATTTAAACATTCACTCTGTTGGACAGTGAGAAACTGCAGCAGAGCGGCTCCTCAATGGTAAAGAAGGGTTCAGAGGGTTTTGTCATGAGCAGTTATAAATGATGGGAACCAACGTTTTATTAAGGCCTGGATTGAAAAATGGCAAACCTGTCCTTTTAAAAACGAGTGAATTTTTCGGGAACTTTGTGAATCTGCTGTTGCTGACTTTCTAATTAACGCAGAGATCCAGTTCACAATAATTCTCAGTTTTAACCACAACACTGTGCACACCACTACCTCAACTGATAGGAATTATGAGAAAGTCATGGTGGATCTGAAGGAGAATGATTCATTGACTGCTAAAAGTGCTTTCTGTGCTAATTCTGCTTTTAGACAAAAACCTTCAATACCTATAGACCTCAACGACAGTTTGTGGGGTGGGGAACTGTTTTTGGCATCCGAACCTTGGCGGCACTTTCCTCGTTGACCAGCTTCACAGAGTCCTCCAGCTCCTGTTTCTCGGCCATCGTTCTCTCAAGCTGGTCGTTTGCCTGGCGGAGCATCACCTGAAGTTTCTTCACCTGCCACACACACACACACACACACACACACACACACACACACACACACACACACTTCCGTCAGCTCCTCCTCCCCAACTGATCTAGAATAGGTCTAGAACAGTAAGTCTGATGACGCATTCGGCCACTGACACCATTTGATATGATTTTTTGTAATTATTGTACATTCTCTAAACGGTGCAGTATGGAACCTCTTGAACACTCCGTGGGAGTTGTTGAGAACCACTGGTCTAAACTAACAACAGACAACTTAGAAGACATGGAGCGTTCTACCCCCTCTCTTCAGCTCACTCGACATGGTTTGTATCTAAATTGACAGTGAGGGTGTGTAGGATACGAAGAGGCCGACACGCTGGTTTCTACACCAAAGCAACCAATGGGTAAAGGCACCGTACGCCGTCTCAATTCATAGATGGAGCTCCAGGTATTATACGGCTAGTCACCTACGCCGAACGGAAATATCACCTGATCTCTGGTCTCGGCCTCCTGGCCCTGGATGACTTGCAGCTGCTTCTCGTAGTTGGAGCACATGTCACAGCGGCGGCCCAGCTTCCTGCCAGCGTTCTTCACCTGGAGACAGACGGCCAAAATTATCCTTCTCTACTTCCTGTTATCACTTTCCCTGTAACCAGCAAAAAACCCTTTGTAGGTATATTTTTTTTTTCCCACCATGCGCGATTCAATATCACTGTATATTTCAGAGGTCAGAAGACCTTCTGCCTTAAAATGTATTTTGATATACTTCCTGTCAAGGGTGTCTCTTACAAAGAATAAAGAAAAACACATGAAAATAAATTAAGATAAATGAATGAAGGCACAAATTCACAAATAAATGTGAAAATAAATATAGTGAATATATAACAAATAGAAAAAACAATAACTTCAAATTGAACATGTTCTGTATTCATTTACTGATATTTCTGTATATACAGTATGTTCACATGGTTTAAGTTAATTCCTTTTATATTTCCACTTGGGGTGCAACGGTACTGTGTGCCCACGGTTTGATATGTAACACTGTTTTGGGGCCACCGTAACAGTACAGTATCTGTATATTTAAGAACATTAATTGAAAAAGAAATGAGAAAGTGAAAAGAAAAACAAAATAAAATCTCATAGTAGTCTGCCAAAAATAACTAGCAGGGCCGGCTCTCCCATTAGGTGAGACAGGCCTTGGGCGCCATACCGAGGGGGGCGAGGAGAGGGAGCGATTGGGTGGCTCCCTCTCTGACAGCACTGACGTTGTGCTCGCCAGTGATGGGGTGCCTGCGATCAGCGCGCCCAAACAGTGTGTTTTTATGTTATTTTACGTCTCCTTATGGAACGCAACAACTGTGTATGGAAGGGTATTGAACGAAAGCGTGCGTAATGGGGACACTTTCTCCTTGACTCTCTCTTAGGGACCCAGCCATCGCAGGGGGTTCTTTTCTGACTGGACACCTTAATTGATGGCACTCTTTACAGAAACATTTCTATGTAGTTTTATCTTGTGTTTCCATTGAAAAGGCTGCTTTCTCAGATGAAAAAAAACAAATTGACCTTTCGCCCAAATAAATACAGAAATGCGGACTCCACGCAGCGGCTAAGACGTGGTTCATGGGTGCGTATTGAACAGTTCGATACTGAACGGTTCGATAACTTTGCATCCCAAATTTCCATTTAGTATTATGGCGCTGCTCAACTAGCTGGCCAAATTGCTAGTTAAGAAGCCATAAATCATAAATTTTCTTTTAACAAACAGAAATTTGGACTTAGCCATGCCAGTTTATTTCACTGGACTTGGTTTGCCAATTATGCAAGCGGTGAAGAGGGTGAAATTCTTCAAGCCTGTTACTTATTCAAAGTGTTTCCATTCACTGCACCAAGGGCACAGTACAGTAAATGTAATTAAAACAAATAAAATGTTGGTGTGTTTCAATTACAAAAAAAACGCTCCAAATTTTAACCAATAAATGCAAATCTTTCCTTTTTTTTTTTACTCTCCATCATTACTCATAACTTATATCCTTATTGTAAGTTTTCCCTTCTCTTGAGAATATTCACAAATAATCAATTTGGTTAACTTGACATCTTTGGAGTGCTAACAGTATTTGATTCCTAACCTGACCCGGGAAAAAAAGATAAAATAATGACACATTTTCTAAATATATTGTGGCTGGAATTCCTTGGAAAAAAAAATGCCATCGGGCTCCACCTCTTGCTGAAGCAGGTTCCACTCGCTATCGCTAACCAGCCGGTAACCCGAGGGTGGCAGGTAGGCGGTGTCGGGGGCTTGGGAGATGCTGGACAGCAGCGAGGCCGTCTCCTCCTGTTCAGGCGTCATGGCCTTGATGGCCTTCTCCTGGTCTTTGGTCAGCAGGAAGTGGCTGGCCGTCAGCTTGATGGAGCTGACCGAAGCAGTGTCGCTGAAGCCCTCCCCAGCCCCACAGTCTGCTCCAACCAGGGGCCCGAAGTCTGACTCGTCCAGGTGGCTGGCTGACTTGGCCTTGTGGCCGCCCAGGCCCAGCTGGGCGCCCGGAGAGGAGCCCAAGCTGTCCGTTGACTGCACCCGTCGCAGGCTGTCCCTGTAGGGGTCCGACAGGACTCCGGCCACCACCTCTGTGTCTAAAGAGTGCATGGATCCTTGGCCACTGTGATTGGTGTGTGGCTGAGAGAGAGAGAGAGAGAGAGAGAGAGAGAGACAGAGAGAGAGAGCATTGAAACCAACAAAGAAAAGGCGAAACGAAAGAATAAGGTACATGCCAAGAGTAAACGTCCTAAAACTTCCCATCAAATATTTCTTGGGTGGCTTTCTGATTCAAGCTGTAATATCAGCGCCACTGGAGAAATGGCAGTGAAAAAATGCACAAATTTGCTCTGCTAAAGGTTTAGAGATAAGGCCCATTGTTCTTTGGGTGGTTTGCCCGAAACCCTGAAACAATTCATTTTTGAAACTCACAATGTGTAATACAACAGAACAAAGGTTAAGGTTTCAAGTTGCCTGCATTTTGAAAAGATCCCGGATGAAAGATGGATATATGATATGACACCAGCCCACAGAAGCCTTTGTTCCCTCCGGCGGGGGGGGGGGGTGGGGGCTAATGAAATGACACCATCCTCATACCTCTTCCACACTCAGCCCTAAGAATAAGTCGTCCAAGGGTTCTGTGTTGTCTCCACCCTCTTCGTCTTGGAAGTCCTGCACCTGGCTCAGACGCTCTTTCTCATCCTCCTCCTGGGACAGAGGAAGAAGAATAAATAAATAAATAAATGAATATAAATAAATGAATATAAATAAATAAATAAATAAATAAATAATGCTCCTCAGTACCATTCCCCCACTCCTTAGGGGAATTGCACCCACACACTTGGTTGTTTACTAATAAATGGAGGCTTCAGAGCGCAATTTATTTTGTTTATTGTGAAATGCGGGTTGAAAACTTAATGGCTCTTTACATTATGAATGAACATCTTGGATTGAGTAACACTATGCAACTTTACCTTAAAATAACAGCGTCAGTATCATTTTGATGCTACAATAACTTGTAATATGTAGAATGGCAACTCTTTCATTCCTACCCACCCCCCAAAATGCCTCTTCTTACATGATGTAAATTTGGTGTTCAGGTACGAAACCGTGGTAAAGGTGTGTTATGCTTTATGGCACTACATCACTTCCTTGATGTTTGATGTTGTTGGTAATTACCATTTTTTAGCCTGGTTAAAAAAGCGCTGTAACCTAGGTGTACATCATATCTGTGATTATAACAGATTGTTATTTAAAGGTGACGGATAAGGTTCAAATTTGTCCCGTAAAAATAAATTATTTGTGGACACTGGACCGAGTTTAATGACAATGGTGTAAAAGTGCAATTGCACTCTGCACACTTTTCTCTTGAATGACTGCCTTCCTGTGGGTTTCAGAGAAACATTTTGTTTTGCTCTGCGACCGGCACACAGGACTTTCAAATAGGGGTGCAAAGGATCACAAAACTCACGGTTCGTATCACGGTTTTGAATCACGAATCGGATCATTTTTCAGATTAGCCAAGAGATAAAAAAATAAAAATAAAATATAAAAAATAAAAAAAGCCGGGCAAATATGAATTTGCTTTTGATTTATTCAGTAAAACACTGACAGTAAGGAACTTTTGGTCCTAAATGAAAACAACATTCAAGACATCCAAATGTTTAAGTAAAACCTAAAAATACATAAAATAATATACAAAATATTCAATACTCAGTTGTTAAATGAAAGTGCAATATGAGGCACTTATGATACCTTCCTCCTTTAAACATGGCAATGAATGAAAACAAACGAGTAGATCCGACCCAAGTAACTGGATTTAATTCTAATAAGTAACCAGTTTCATGTTACATTTTCACGTTTATAGCACACCAAATTTCATGAAAATCAGTTCAGACGTAAGCGAGTTACAGTCTATTTTGTAGAGAAGTCTGCATCTCTCAATACGCTGGTATTTGTTTACGAGCGATCTTGATCACTCCAATGCGGCGGACTGACAGACGCATAGCGGGGGCATTGACTGTATCCACAGCTCATTCCCGACATGTCATAACGTAGCAGCAACACAGCACAGCGTACCGTAAACCAGTCATTGCGCTTCAGAGTAAAACACAGCGCACATCTGTTTTGTCTATCTTCTTTTCACTGACACTCTGCATCAAGATTAAGAGAATTATTACTTTAAAAGTGACAGCGGCAGTAAAACTGTATTTCACTATGACAGTTCCATTTTGCATCTTCGGTTCAGATGTATTTCGAACCATGGGGGGGGGGGGGGATGATCTGCATCACAGATCATCCATGTTCCGTTACACCACCAGTTTCAAATGTTGGTTGGCTGTCACTTTTGGACACTAAACATCACATTAGACGGAAGCAACCCGAGGCCCAGGCCAACCTTTTTGTGAACGTCAGCGTGTTCGCTGAGAAGTGTTGCAGGCCTGCAGTGTGTACACAACAGCAAGTTGTCTACAGACATGTATGATTCAGCCCCATGCCGCCAACCCCCAAAAATATCCATTTGCCATTTGTCTGTCAGGCAATTCTGCTTTGTTGGGTGTACTTCAGTAAATACACGTGAATAAATATGAATATTTGTGTACCTGGTCTTTTTTCTTGATCTCCTCCACCTGACGGAGTTGCTCCGAGGAGAGCACGCTCTCTATCCGCTGCATGTCTCGCATCAGCAGGCGCTGGGACTCCAGGAATTGGTCGTTGGCCCGCTGCCACGTGTGCTTGAGCTGGTTGTGCTGCTGGCGCTCCAGCTCCAGCTTGTGACATACTGACCAGCCACCCGAGCAAAAAGAAACGAGAAAAGACAGCGAAAAAAAGAGAGAGAGCGAGTCAGTTATGATGGTTGAAAGGACACTAACCGGTCCACTGAGTTAAAGCTGTATTAAGTGATATTTTGGCTAATGAAATTCAATCACAGGACTTTTATTGTTATTTAGGTGTCCGTGAGAAGCTGAACACATAGTTCCTTATTTAGTGCAGCCACAACAATTTACATTAGAAGAACTCGTCAGACAAAACAGATCTGAATATGATGGAGCAAAAATGTCTGGATCACAATATTAGCCCGAGACGGAGCCACATTCCTTCGAAAACCATTTCTTGTTATTTTCACAAATCGATAATACAGTTTGAAAAATCTGAATCCCAGTGAAATCCACATATGAAAATAGATCTCATATATATATATATATTATATATATATATATATATATATATATATATATATATATATATATATATATATATATAAAAATAAAGAGATTCATAGATTTTAATTACATCTTTTGCACTGTTATCCAGAAGAAATTGCGGGTTGGAAGAACCTTTTCTCTTTGCAAGAATGTGCATTTTTAAAAACCTGTATTAACTATATAAAGATAAATGGGTTGAAAATGAAGAGATCGGCGATACCCTCATGGAGCTCTTTGCGGAGTTTCTCAGCATCTTCTTGCAGGACAGACTTCTGAGTGTTGAGCACGGCGACATACATCTCCAGGTCCGTGCGACAAGACTTCTCGGCTTCCAGAACGTGGTTGAGCTCCTTTACCTGTTAAAACCAACCAACCAACAATGCGCAAATGTGCAAAACATTGCACAAGATTCCGGATTTTTTGCACAAGAACTTTAATCTGGCTTGGGGATGTAATAAATGGGAAGGCAATGATGTCAACTTTTGCGTGACAGTGCCCTTACGACACCTTACGCATCCGCTACATATGCTGCAGTGGCAACAATAAAGTAGACTATTGTCAGACATTGTCGTGCATCTATTGTATTACACTACAAATTCAGATTTGTTAAAGAATCTAGGGGCATGAAATGCTGTGGCTGTAAACATATTCCAGAATGCAATTAAGTGTAGGACAACATCAAATAGCGCGATATTTTTGACAGATATAGATAATTTGGTGATACTTTGGGAAGACTACTGGTGTTTTCATAAGATACAAGAAATATGTGGATATTATAACCCAGCAGGTAGAGGCGGTGATTAGCACAGTCTATGAAGTTCAGAGAACTGCAATATTTTACTGAAATTTTGTCTTGAAGACAACATTTAACTATATCATGACATTACAATCCCAGACTATATATGGTCTCATATCACAATATATATATTGAGATGATATCGATATATCGTAATTATTATCCAGTGAAATACAACTAGAACAGCCAGTTACAAGTGAAACAAACTGTGTCAACTCAATTCAGTTAGTGGTTGAGCTTCATCTTTTGTTTTATTATTGTCATAATTTTTTTATGCACCTTGGAGGCCTCAAGCTCCTTCACTCTGTCCTCTGAGGTGATAAGCCTAGCTTTCAGGGCAGCGATCTCCTTCTCCATGGGCATCACCACAGACCGCAGCTTCTCTGCGTCCTCCTGGGCCTTTATAAAAATTTAAAAAACGATTTGTTTCATTAAAGATTTTTTAATACTTGGCCATGCTTCAGGTCTATATTTTAATCTTAGCACCACTAGTAGGCAGTGGAAAAGGTGGCCTACTTTCTTCATCTCGTCCTCCAGGTTCTCCTCCTCCTGGCCCTCATCAAGGCAGCGCCTCAGCTCCCCCATCTCCCGCTCCATCGCCTCGCGGTACTGGTTCCACTGGGCACGCTCCTGGTCCAGACGCTGGTGGAACTGCACCTCGTACTCGCACACGGTGTCTGAAGTGTTTGGCAAAGTGGAGTGAGGGGATTCATTGACAACAGGTTCTTCACGACATTTTCAAAAACAAAAACAGAGCATAACTGTAATTGGTCGTGCTGGAGCGGACCTTTCATGATAGCCTGCAGCGAGGCCACCTCCTCCTGCCATTGGCTGCGGACCTGGTCAATGGCCTCTTGCTTAGTGCTCTCCGATATGGTGGCCACAGCCTTGATGTTCTCCATATCGGCCTGCACCTGGGCCAGCTGCGCCTGAACCGCGCACAGCTCTGCCTCGGCCCCCTCCAGGGAGGTCGCCTGCCTCTTCAGCTCCTCTGGAGAGAGACAGACGGCGGAGAAATGGATAAGGGGGTGGGGCAAGAGGAATCCAATAAATGGCAGAAGAAACACCACAGGACAGACAAAGCTGCAGTACACCATGCTTGCTTGGTCATAGTACCCTGACAATGAAAAGCACTTAAGTGCTTTTCATTGAAATAGACCTGGCCATCATGCCTTTGTTAAATGGTTTAAAGAAGTTCATTTATTTCCCCCCTGTGTGTATGGACAGTCGTTTTATATACAATGACATTATTTTGTCCTGCATATTTTGACCAGGAACCAGAACAAGAAATTCTTAATATCAGATGTGTGTGTAAACAGGTTCTAGACTGCAGAGCACTCACCCTCCTTTGACATGAAGAGCTCTTTGAACTTGGCCCGTTTCTGGTTGAACTCTGCCTCCAGCTGCTGCTTGAGTTTGATGAACTCAGCCCTCTCCTGCTCCAGGGCCTCCACCCGCTGCTGGAGCCGCCCTGGGTCACACAAGGGGACAGAGCAGGCTTTGGTATGAGTTTGTTCACTAACCCCAAAATCTTCATTCACCTTATAGACGTGTGTGTGTGTGTGTGTGTGTGTGTGTGTGTGTGTGTGTGTGTGTGTGTGTGTGTGTGTGTGAGAGAGAGTTAATATCCAACAACAAAAGAGAGTACAGTACATTCTTGTTGAGGTCATTAAAGGCAAATCCTTACGAAGAGTGTTAGATTTACATGTATGGATCATTTAAATTCATAGTTCACAACCTGAACACCAACAACATTCTATTTATTTTTAGTCAGCAAAGTAGTTTGTTATCCAAGTGAAAAGGGGCTGTTTTTTCCTAAGAATTAAAGTTGAGACGGAAATGAGGCAGGGCAAGCCTTTCAATATCAATAGGGTTTATTAGCACAAAAATAATTAAAATAAATTGGACTTTATTTTGCTTCAGGTCTAAGCCTCTTCATAAAGAGAGAGTTATGAAAAGGAACTCCCTCATATTGTGATCTCTCATTTGTGGAAACAGAATGCAGTTTTATTTTCATATACAGTATATATCCAACAGTTTGATTCAATTACGCCTTTAACGAAGGAATGCACAGATAACCTTTTTATCATTTGGAGCAGGTACCAGCACTCACTCACAACCCAACAACAGCTCCTGACTTCATGGAATACTTTCCTCAGAAAAATTACCTTATTAGAGAAGAGATTAAAGGCATTCAACCCCAATCGAATCCTGCCAGTAGTGAGACGGAAACAGGCACTAAGGCAGATTGTATAGAAAACCTCTCACACCTTGATGCAGTACATCTTGAAGCTCATCACAGTTGGCAAGTGCAGCCAAACAGACAACGTGCTTACTGGACCCACTCCCTAGAAAACTCGTTAAAGAGCTGTTTTTCCCAATTCTAGGACCCTCTATTCTTAACATTATTAACTCATCTCTCTCCTCTGGCACGGTACCTTTGGGTTTAAAGACAGCCATGATGAGATCCTTACTTATAAATAAATAAATAAATAAATAAATAAATAAGTAAGTGAATTAATTAATTAATTAATAAAACCTCGACCCTTAGAGTCTTAGCGACTATAGGCCAATCTCAAATTTCTCTTTAATCTCCAAAATGCTTAAAAAAATAATAGCACAACAGATTACCGATCATATGTCCTCCAGTGATCTATTTGAATTATTTCAGTCCAGATTCAGAGAGCTCCACTCCACTGTGACGGCCCTCACAAAAGTGGTTAATGACTACTGATTAATTAGTGAGTAGTACTATTACTTGACCTCAGCGCTGCCTTTGATACGGTTGATCATGACCTAGTGCTAAATCGCAGTAGGTTATGCATTGGCATTCGAGGTTTGGCACTTTTGTGCATTGCAATTAGAGTTTTGGGACTTTGCTAGTTTAGATCTTATCTTTCAGAGAGGACACACCATGTAATTCATGGCAATGTGACCTATGAGTATTGTAATGTTACTTGTGGGGTCCCACAGGGATTATTACTTGGTCCTTTGTTGATTAGCATCTATATGTTGCCACTTGGAGATATCACACGCAAATATGGCATTAGCTTTCATCGTTATGCTGATGACACCCAACTATGCCCTGAGAACTAACTTAGCCGCACAATTGTCGTACCCGAGAGGTGTGTCTTTGAAATGAAACGGTGGATGTCTTGTAATTTCTTGCTTCTCAACTATGAGAAAACGGAGATGCTGGTTATTGGTTCTGCCAGACACAGGCTCCTGTTTAAGTATGCCACTCTGAACTTTGATAGCTGTACTATTACCCAAAGTAACTCAGCAAAAATGCTAGGAGTTATATTTGACCCCACTCTCTCTTTTCAACAGCATATTAAGGACATTACCAGAACTACATTTTTTCATCTTTGCAATATTGCTAACATACGACCCATTCGATGCATGAGTGACGCGGAGACTGTAGTCCATGCATTTGTAACATCCCACTTAGATTATTGTAATGTGTTGCTCTCTGGCCTTCCTATGTCTAGTATAAAAAGCCTCCAGTTAGTAAAAACGGTGTGGCAAGAATCTTGAACAGGACTAGAAAGTTTGACCATTTTACCCCAATACTGGTTACCTTGCAGTGGCTCCAGGTTTACCTCAGATGTGAGTTTAAGGTTTTGCTACTTAACTGTAAAATACTACATGGCCTAGCACCTTCCTATCTCACTGACTAAGTGGTACCTTATGTACCATCTCAAACCTAATGCTCACAACACACTGGTCTTTTCACGATTCCGAGAGCAAAAAAGAAGTCTGCAGGTTCCAAAGCATTCTCACTCTGGACCCAAGTACTGTGGAATGCCCTACCTGCAGAAATCAGAGCTGCTGTTTCTGTAGGAATGTTTAAAGGAATGTTTAACATTTGAGATTCATTTTTACAGACTTGCATTTGGTTAACCACACCCGTCCTGTTAGCTTGCTTCACACCATGCCTTCACCCCTTAGCATTGATACATGAAGTCTGGATATTAACCCACTGTGTTCTACCCACCTTTTTGCTCTGAGAGAGAGGTGGGGCGGGCGGGGGGGGGGGGGGGGGGGGTGTCAGGCTGCTGCAAGCTACCTGGATGGTGCCTGATGACCACTCCACTGGAGGCGTCTACCTGCGGCGCTCTGCACCAGCAAATTCTCTCTCATATTGTCTAGCTTTGAAATTTCATAGTTCAGAAGTACAATATCCTATGATTTGTCATATTATTATAGTTGTTGCCCACTCGGCCTCTACTGCAGACCGGTCATCCTGAAAGGGGGATCCCTCCTTCTGGGGCATCTTCTCAAGGTTTCCTCCTTTTTTCACCCCCAAAGGGTCTTCTGGGAGTTTTTCCTTGCCCGGATAAGGTCAGACTAGGGGACACCATGATTTCTCTTTAAAATGTGGGTTTGTGAAGTCCTTTGAGACTGTATTGTGATTAAGGGTTATATAAATAAACTTGACCCGACTCACGGTTACTTGCCGATATAGAACGTTATGAATACTGAAATTTTAAGTCACCCTAATAGTAAATCGCTGATTTTGAAGACACTACATTTATTATTTTCAGTTACAAACATAAAAGAGGAACAAAATTCCAATTTTTCAGAATTTTCTTACATGAGAACAGTATCAGAAGCCAAAACAGAAACCTATGCTTTTATGGTCCCTTCTACCAGTGGAAAGCTACGAATTTGTATTAACATGAAGTTTTATCATCACATTTACAATTAGAAATAAATAAATCTTGCTGTAGACAAGTGCATTTGTTAGGCGACTATTTTTTATTTTTTTACCACTAAGCTTTGTATTTCAGCAGTCAAACTCCGCATTCCAAACCACGCAACTTCAGCTCAATTTAGCCTGGAAAGATAATATACTAAACTGACTTTAACTTGTGAAATTAGGAGACACACAGTCGAAGAAATATCATTACATTACAATACCTTCGAAGAACGCTCAATACAGATACCTTATCAAAAACTTATCTTCACTTAGATTAAGCTACAACTCTATCTTATGTCTTGATTTCAGCTGTGTTTTTTTGTACCTTTGAACTACATTATGCAACAAAAATGCATATAAAACTGCATGTGCCAGACATTTATTGCGGATTTATGTAATTCAGAAGAGAAAAACTAAACAAAACAAAAAAGCCACACAAAGAATAATCTTACAAAACACAAAGGGCAAAGCAAAGGTCAAGTAGCCAAGGATTACAAATGATCCTGCCCTCATAACCATAGCCATTACCATACTCACCCACCCACCAACCCACAGCGAAATGTGAGAATGCTGAAACTGCATAGTGCAACAAAGGTTCACTTTACTGTAGCATAAAATTATAGGTTTTGCAAGAGAATAATCTATAGATCCCCGATTATTATTTTGTCCTCAAAATATCCATATCATTAAATAAGCCATTGTCACACTTGCTTGGAGTTTAGAACGAATCCTATAGCCTACATGTGTTAAATGAACCAACTGCACATACAACAGAGTTGATTTAGAGGGGAGCTATTATGCAAAACTCCCTTTTCAGTGCTTGTGCACATGCATTTTTGTCTCTGATGACTAATAATGCACAAACTGTGAAATAAGAACTGTGTGTTTCTTTCTATGTATGTGTGTGTCCACGTTAGGTTGACTGTATTGTAGGCTGCAGCGCGCAATGCACTCTGTGGATTATCACGGTGGGGGGGGGTGACACATTCCTCATGAATATGCATATCCTACCCAGAAAATACGCTACCTCGATGCCCATTTACACTTAAAGAAAAAGACAAAAAAAAAAAAAGACAAGAAAAACCCCACGTCTGATAAAAAGGCCATCATGGGGGCAAAGGGGCAGGTGCTCAGGCACCCTCAGCCCCCTCCTTACACCACCCCTGCACCTGGTCCGCGGTTTGTGAGTGAGGCCCATTGTCACAAGTTTAAATGTACAATTTTGACATTCTATACCAAATAAATGGCTCCCCTTGGTCTGTATTTCATGTAGTTATAGGCCTATCCTACATAGATATTTTAGTCTGTAGTACAACTTTCTAAGTAGATTGCATACAAAGAAACCCCCGCAGTTCCAGAGCATATTGCCTTATATTGTGCCGTGAAAATTGGCATGAAAGGTGTATACAATTTTCCCACAATCCTTTTAACATAACCACAATTAACCTCCCAGATTTTTATTATAAAATTTTTATTAATTGCAATTACAGCAGCACATAAACAATACAATTGCATCTTCTCTGCGTGTGGCTGCAATTCCTGTCTTGCAGTGGAAATTCCTCTGAGCGTTGTTGGCAACATTTACACAGAAACAACTCTGCTGATACAAACACCATAAAAGCAGCCGTGTTGCAGACGTGGTTCCCATTCGACTGGTGTCTTTAGTGGTCTTTTCAGGCTACAGTATTCTTTGTTGGCCCTTTAGTGAACCAAGTCAACTTCGCCCAACACGATAGGGACCAGGGACGGATGAACCCTGATATTTCACAACATAAATAGGACGATCTGCATTGGTGAGCAAAAAAAATAATACAAATAATCGTGACACTGAGGATTTCAAGCAGAGCCGGCCAACTAGTTCACAACTTATTAATGAACACAGCCAAAGGGAAATACTGCCACACTTTAGCTACAGTACAAGACAGCGAAAAAGACAAGCCTCTGAAACGACGCCAATTTGTAAACAATGCTTCGAAGTTTGTCTTGCCACACGCTTCAATACATCCAATCTGGCTAAGCAGCTTAACTTATGCACAATCCATCCTCTTCAGTAGATGTTGGATGATAAATGACTCCTCGTCAGGAACAGGAATACATGAATCCACAAATGAGGAACACATAGCCGATTACTAGCATTAAGCCCCAAGTATAGAACCATAATAAACTGTGGTCTTGCAATTCCTCTTACTAATTACAATTTGCAGACACCGCATTTTAGGGATTATTAGGCCCATTAGATGCGTATGAGAACCTATACCGATTTTTTTCTTAGGGCTAGGTCCTTATGAAGGAACTATAAGGTCCTTTGGGTTAGTGTTAGGAATGATTGGGTCCATACTGGGACCTCATAATATATGGACCTAACCCTCAGAAAATGATTTTTGTCCGGGTTATGTCCGTGTATTATGAGAAGGTAGCAGAAAATAACTTCAGTTCAAGGTGAGGTTCTTATAAAGGAACTATAGGGTCCTTAAGGGTTACGACTGATAAGGTCCGTATAAGGACCTCATAATATAAGGACATAGCCCAGAAAGGTTTTAGTTAGAGTTAGGTTCTTATATTATGCGGTCCCACAATGTCCTTTGGGTTAGGGTCGATTAGGTCACAACTTATCGGGGTTTTTGGCCGGGCATCCATTTGAGTAGCTCACAATACTAGCGCCAGTGCCATTTCTTTCCCATCAGCCTGTGGGAAAATCACCCTGTGAGGTGACACTTGGGAGAGCTGCAAGGCCGTGGACGTTGGGACACATCGACCGGCTTCCAAAAAAGGTTTCGACACTGGGATCCGAGGCTGTAAATGACATTAACGTCAGGCGGCCCGTGATGACACCAGTTTATTTGGACTACACACTGCCTGGGCTAACGTCATCGCGTAGCTAGCAGGGCGAGTGCTAATGCCAAAACAAGCGAACATCTTGCGAACACCACGAGACGACACCGCGAGTGCCAAACAGAAATTTAGCAGAAATCACCAACATCTGCGTGGCTGCCACACAAACCATACACGTTATTGAATAAATCCCCCAAGTAGCGCGGAAGCATCGCGGCTGACAGGCAGTGTGACACGTCGCCCGGTGATGCTAGCTTCAGATAAGTCGCGGCGGACGCGGAGGCCGCCGGCCTCCGCTTCCCCCGGCCAAGCGATAATTTACCGTCACGTTGGGACGACCGGGGAGATCCCGAGACCTGCTCGGCCATGGTTCCTCGAGTGGTCGTCGGCGGTGGCGATAACCGGAGGAGGGGGGGGGGGGGGGAGGAGAGGGGGGCGGGGACGAGCTAGGAGCGTCCAAGAAAACAGGCTAACATCACAACTGGCGTCAAGCTAGCAGCGGGGCAGCTTGGCTTTCCGGTCTTCAAAGTAAAAGTCTTAGGAGCCGAACGCATAAAACCCAGACGGGACAGCGCGACAGAAAGGTCCGACGTTTTGACAGCAAGGCTTTGACAGGCTCCCGAGGGTTATCTTGTCTTAAACAGAAAATTTAAAATAATTGATAATCCTCCAACATCAACCATGCATACTGTACAGCATGCATACAGTCTTCCCCAGTTTTACTCTAAGATACTTTCGTAGTCAGACACACACACACACACACACACGCGCGCGCAGGCACACGCACACACCCACGCACACAGACACACGCACGCACGCACACACACACACGCATGCACGCACACACGCGCGCGCGCGCGCACACACACACACACACACACACACACACACACACACCCTGAATGAAGTCAACGGAGCATAGCAAAGGGAGGGGATGACGGTCAGCCCAAAGTGCCTTCTGTTTTCTGAGGAAATGAGCTCATAACAGAGGCAGACACGATTATAATGCTCTATCTCTCAATACACTCTGCCACGCCAGGGAGTAATAACCCAGTCCTCTTTTTGGCCAAAAGGTAAGGCAGAAAACAATACAATACAATGATTTATGTGGCTGTATGGTTGCACGGTCTCAAATGAGATTAACTTGCTGCCAGTTTACATGATTGTACTAATCCTCAAGTTTTGTTGTGGGATTATACAGTTCCTGAGTTAATGACAGTGAATAGCTCATCATTTGATGTACAGGGGCGACAGTTTACGAGAGGAAACTCATATGAGGTGTGTGTCCAGCACATGGTGTTTTGTCTTTTAATTTCCTTCTCTTGGATCTTGACAGGAAACTCTCGAGGCTCTTTGGACAATTTTGCCAGGAGGAATAAAAGATAAACAAAAATAGTCCTTTTGTCATTCTGCCAGAAGAGATAAGGGTAAATAATAAAAGCAGCACAGTGCACAGCGGCTCAAGTAAGTCAGTCCAAACACTTTGTACAAACAAAGCATATTACTGGCTGATAGGCTTGATTTTTATTTCTATAGCGATGAATAATATTAATGACACCAGAGACCTCTACATCACAAACAGTCATTACTGTTTCTCTCATGGTTAGTTTCCTTCTGAGATAGCTTCCACATTGCGAGAAAAGAAATCCTGAGAATTCGTCAGCTAATAAAAAAGGAGAAGTGGCAAACTATCTTTGGTAAATTTACAGAACTATGCCGAGAAACAAAGTTTCCATCACCTTTATCTGTATTAACAGTTTGTTCAACGGTATAGTGTTGTTTCGTATGTTCGTTTGTCATCCTGGGTGTGATTTATTTTTATTTATTTTATAGCGTACATCGTTGATCAGCCTCATGGATCTTTTGCGGAAACACATGTGGTTATGCATCATAATCGCATCACTTTTTGCATCTTTAGTGATCTGCATTATCTTCGTTTTAATCAACAAGTGTATAGCCAAAGAAGGTAGGTTGGATTTTCATGAATCTGGATCACAGCAGCAGCCAGATAACATTACAGTGACATACTGTATAGCATAGATAATTCAACAAATTTCAGCCGAATATATATATATAAATAACATTATTTTATATAGTCTTATGCATCAGAGCATCTGGATTTGCCATCCCTAGGCTGTGTCATTGGTAAATTCTCTGACTTGTTACCTGGGCTGTGCTGAGTCCCATGTCTAAACCACAACACCATATGATCTCCACATCTTTCTAGATTAAAAGCAACAAAACCATTTTCTCATTAGAATTTATTCTTTCCATTTCAGCTTGAAATAAAACACGCTGCCTTTTTTTTCACAGGTGAATTGAGAGCTCTGAAACCAGACGACAGCCCGGAATTTTATGCCCAGTGAGATATATTCATTATATATCCTGAATAGAATAAACACAATTCTATATCTGAAACCCCAATTAAGGTCTTGAAGGTTGAATATTTTTTTCCCCACTCATAATAAAACAGGAGCGAATACCTTCTGAAAGGCCTTGAGTTCGGAATTAAAATTATGAATGCAGGCTGGCATAATATATTTTCCATTCAGTGTTGATAAAACGGTTCTCCTTTCCTTCTCTTCCCAGGAGTAACAAGTATCACCTGAAAGATATTGAAGAGGATTTGCCACCTTTACCTCCTCGGACCCAATTTCTTACCTCTGGTACAGTCCTAAGTTTATCAATATACAGAACTCACCATATACATAATTTAACCCCTTTTAGGCAGGGGAATATAATGTGATTAGGTTTGATGGTGGAGCAATGAAAAAGCAACAAGTTTCATCATCAAATTACAGATATGATCATTTGAAGTTGCATGACTCGTGCAAAACACATTCATCCAAAATATTTTGTGTACAGTTCCCCATACCTCTATCTCCTGGCTTCATACGTTTATTTTTTCTGTTCAAAAAATTAGCGAGTTACGAGAACCTCGCTGAACAGCCAGACTATGTGAAAATGGAAAAGGAGGCGGCTTTGTTGTCCCGACCACCGCCAGCACCGTTCCTACAGCCAGAGAGAGCGAAAAGCTGCCGTTCAGACAACGTCTCTGCGGAGCACTACGACAACCTAGGGACGGATGAAAACTGCCAAGACGAAGACTACGATGATCTAGGGGCGGATGAAAACTGCCAAGACGAAGACTACGATGATCTCGGGGAGGATGAAAAGTGCCAAGACGAAGACTACGATGATCTCGGGGAGGATGAAAAGTGCCAAGACGAAGACTACGATGATCTGGGATGAATCCTGAGGAAATCGCGCACAAGATTCTGATCCTCAGAGGCGGTGTTCTAGATATCTTATCTGGAAAAAAATGATGTAGACGGAGAGATTTTTGATCTCAGAAAGGAAACTCTTTATAAACTCTCAGTATCTATTTTAAACTGTAGGAAGGCAAATATTTTGTCTGGTTTAATGACAAAATGAATTGATTGTGTCAACACATCTTGGATAAACATACAAGTACTGAACAAAATGGGTTTTGTTGGTGTATGGATTCATCAGTGGCAGTTGGAGCACAGGTACTTTCGATGTGCATCTTTGGGTTCAAGTGGAAATGACAATTGTGACCTTTTAAACTGGATTGATATTCATTTATTGGCCATGTGAGAATTAAGTGTTGGACTTAGTCGCGGCAATGAGGCTCTATGCCTTTTTACTAGATGTAAATACAGATATTTATTTTAATATTCCTACCAGATTCTTGATTTGACATTAAATAAACCGAGAAACTAACTACTGCTATAACTGGTAAAATGGTTATTTTGAGGTGACCATCAATGAGTATAATGTCGAATACCAGCAAGGGGCCCTCTGTGATCAGGGCTCAGACACAATGAGATACTAATACCACTTACTTTGGGGAACACTCAATTTCCTGAGTCTGCAAATTACATCTACAAAATGATTGTCTCGTCTTCTAGGATTACATTGGAGGGTTGGACGGGACTTTGCTCACATCGTGGCAGAGGTACCGAAAAACGGACCAAAGGATTAGCGTTTAGGGTTAGGATTTAGGGGGCGGTTTGGCACAGAGGGATGAGACTCCGCTAATGTTGTATGTTATTGAAGGTTTTGTTGACAATGACTGTTTAGTGTGGTCGACCACCACTGATAAATGTGCTTGGTATGAATCAGTTTGGATTAAGGTGTCTGCTCAGTGAAAATGTAATTGCCACTCATGGGTGGTAAAAAAAATCGCCACCCAAGTGGCCTTTTCAGGACCCTCCAACACAGAGACACAGGCGATGGAGTAGAAGAATACCAGGTTATTAGCAGTGAGTGGGCTAGGTGAAACAAGCAAGTGTACAACACGTCATGGCAAGGGCTCCTCTCCTATGTGTGTGTGTGGGGATGGGGGTTTTACCTGTTGCTCGCTGATTACTGTAAGGGCAACAGGCGTACAGCCTCAACCCACACCACAGTAATATAATGTTATATATGAATAAGAAATGTTGTGTAGAAGTCCAGGTGTCGGTAGTAAGAGCTTTTTCAATGTATCAACGCTATGGTTAATCGGACATGCTAAAATCCACAGTGTATAATCTGCTTGGTATTATCCATGGAGTAAAATCCTGTCCAAATCAAAGTGTTTCAAAGCCAGTGTTAATGAAACATATTTTCCAATTTTACTCATTCCAATTAATCTTGTTAATCTTGTTTCCTGCTCTGGGCGTACTTGGTGTTCAATGGAGGGGGGGGCATTTTTGCTTTTTTTGCTTGAAAAAGTGACAGCGGAAGAAGAAGTGTATTATGAGTTCAATGGCATTAATATGAAATAGGTAGACATTTTAATCTGTTTTAATATGTTTTGGAGTCAAAATGTGTTATTAATGGTGGACACAGCCTTCAAATGATGAATAACTTCCTCCAAAGGAAAAATTACTACGTGTGTTTCGCGGTTCCATAGTCAGTTTTGCCTAACACCAAGTTTCCAGAACATTTGTCTCATTCTCTTTTGTTTTGTTTGCAGACACTGCATGCCACTGCAGCGGTGGTTAACTGCTGCATCTTCGTATTTGATATTATTGTATTTTATGTTACACCTTGCTCTGGTTAAACTGCCATCTTTGGCAGAGGGCAGTTCAATGATTTATTAATAGAGAACTTGCACGTAGTTCAAAACATAAGCGCTGTCACATAATACATTGCGAACAGCAGTCAGTGTGTATGTCCGTATGAGTGTGTGTGTGTCTGTGTGCATTCGCACACATTCACCGTTGGTGTAACCTGCTCAACCAAACCATTTGGCAGGGTTGGGGGATTGAGATGTCAGGATTAACTGTGTGGAAAATGGTTTACTCGGGTCAAGTTGCAGATTTTTGTTTCAGGGCCCCAGGGAGGTCAAAACCACGCTCAGTTGATTTTGGATGTTCCACCTCTTCTCATGGGCCAGTGCTCGTCACTAATGCCAGTGCAGTACAGCGCATGTACAGATGCTTGTAGAATTCAGAGTGGAACCGTGGAAATGTAACCCTATTCCAATGGACATTAGAGAACTCAACACATAGCCGGTCATTTAGCTCTCATCTGAAACACTGGCTCATTAATACTCATACGTTTCTGTGCTGAATAACTACTCGCATTCTGTCCTCACATGAACATTGGCTCCAGTAGGTTGCCAGGAGGAAACGGCACAACTTCCTGTTTCTAGTCTCTTACGTTGGTACGGGTTGAGCAAAAAGAACTGATAAGACACACGGTTGGATACTGTATGAGCCCCGAAAAAAGGAGATTTAAATGGGGCTTTTCAAAGCTTAAACATTTAACCCGGCGGACTGCATTTTCAACCACAGCAAGAAGCTGCGGCAAAGCCTTAGCTTTCTCAGTAGCAAAGCCAAAGAGAGGTTGTTTGACGGACATCTATAAATGACGGGAAGCAACATTTGAATCTGGTCTTGGTTGAGAAATGGCGAATCGATATACACTTCAATGTTGTCCTGTAAAGTTGTAAATCCTAAGTGTAGGTTAAATGTATTCCAGCCTTGTTGTGATGGCTACAGTTGAACAATATGTATGTTTTTTTATATGATTTAATAAAAAATAAAAAAAAGGGTCCAACTCTGTTTGCTATTTACCGTCATTTGCACTGTGCTCGTGAAATATACAAAATTAAAAAAAAAAAAAACCAATAAAGTGGGGAATGCTGTACCGAAGGTCATTGATATTTTTAGTCGGGCGTCGGAGGCGAATCTCCCGAAAGGAGGCGAACTTCCCGTCACTACGGACAAAAACTCTTACTTTGAAAAGCCCCGAAGCGGCACGCCGGGACTCCCGGGGACCCGGATGTCGGTGGCTCCAGCCTTGACGCTCGCGGACTCCGCTCCGCCCGTGTGACTGTGAGCGGCGCGCGGCTCCGGCGCACTCGCCTTCCGCCGCGGACGACATGTAACCGGGCGGGCTCGTCGTTGCCCCGAACCTTCTTTCGCCGCAGCGGAACGGGCGGGCGCCGCCATGTCCAACTTGGTGACGGAGGCGGGCGCGTGCCCCGACGGATACCGGGCTCTGAGCGCGAGCGAGCTGCGCGAGCTGCTGCGGAGCGACGACAAAATGGACCAAGTCGTGCGGCTCAATGAGAAGGTAACGACCGAGCGCCGTCTTCCGTTTCTCTCGACTTCTGGCTTATTTTCTTTTGTCCCCCCCCCCCCCGTGTAAAAACTGTCTGTCGGCTGTCTGTTATCAATACGTTACGACTGGATTCACGTTGGTGAGTTAATGCAAAGAACCCCCCCCCCACACACACATGACGAGCAATGTGTGTATAATGAGCAACGGTTGTCTGCGTGGCGAGCCTTGTGATTTTATTTGATTTAATTTTTTTCCCCCAACATTTTTTTTTTTTTTTTTTTCCCCAATATCAAAGATTTTATATGGATCGAACCCATCGTCCGCTTTTCGCACGTGTGCGTCCTGACTGACCCCACTCACGTGGGACGCGTTGGGCGCGACACCCCCGACTCCGCCGTCCAACTGTAATGTCCTTCACAGCAGAGAAGATGAATCGCGTCGTTACTCCCCGTCGAGGAGGCGAGTCCCCCCCCCCCCCCCCGCGTCTCAGCCCAGAGCGACGGGGAACAGTTGGCAGCCTCAGCCTCCAGCTCCCAAGCCAAAGCCTTGCCCAAGGGCACCGGCAGCGGCGGGAAGCTAACATGCGTGTCTAAACCGCGGCACCCGGAGGAAAAGCCCACGTGACCCCCACGGTGGGGTTTGAACCCAGAGCCTCCTTGCTGTGGGGCAGGCAGCACAAGCCTGCTGAGCCACGGCCGAAAGGCTCTGGGTGACCGTCCGTCAGAATCCACATCGAATGCAGTTGAATCTAACCGCCGGACGAGACCCTTTCCAAGTTGTCGCCGAGAAAACCCGCGGCGAGAAAAAACGCGCCCCTGTGGACGTGACCGCGCTTTTACCAAAAGCGGGCACATCTCCCGAAGAGGCCGACGTGATATGCGACTCCCTCCGATGGAAGGAGCCGCAAAATTACCGGCGGCCGATAAACCAAGAAATGCCTCAGTCATGTTTCAGAGACGGCTCTCACGGGCTGTGGTGCAATCTAGTCAAACAACCATGCGCGGCAGAGACATCTCCCCCTCAAACAGGCCGTCCCCGCTTGTTTCCACATGGAACGTGAGTGTGGCGTCAGCTGTCTGTCTCTCCGATTGACAATCCTGCAGATGACACCGCAGGGCCTCTCCCCCCCCCCCCCCCCTCCCCCATTCTCCCCAAGCTCACATTATTGCTGCTGTTAGTTTTGTGACTGCAGCAGTGGTGGTTGAGCTCATTGTATTCCCGCCTGGCTCCACAACCCCCCTAGGAGCCGTTTGAGCGCTGGCCTTCATTAACGTTCTGGGGTCTCTGTGGGCAACCGCGGCATCATCGATGGAACAATTAGAAGAATGTCTCTGGTCGGCCGCTGGCACTGACTGAGCTGGTGTTAAGGCATTGGGGGGGGGGGTTCAGCAGTAATGTAAAATGTATGAGCTGTCGAGTCAATGGGCTAAAACTCAATTGGGCATCGCTATGGTCCTGGGAAAACTTCTCTTGAGTAGCACCAGATGTTTATTTTATTTATTTTTTATTTAAGCTTCCTGCATTTACTCTGCCGACTGAAAACCCCTTTTCAATTTTCTGAGTGTACTGTGGACTGCATAACGAAGAATTCACTCCCTGGCAACTGTCTAAAATTGAGGGCTTGGGGTTGCACAGGGCTAATTAGGTGTGGACCTCAGTTAAGAGAAACGGTCCTCAAGCTTTCAAAGAGGGAGCCATAAACGCCACTTTACTGCATTTTCTGTGGGCACACGCACGCCGAGGGACAGCAGAAAACCCTGTCCTGTTATTGTCCTCCCAGAGAGACCAGCTGGTGCTATCGCTAAAGCTCTCCCCAAATGTCATTTGTCAGAAACTGTAAACACTGTCGGCTCAGCGTCGCAGTGACTACATCACATTGCACGCCTTTTTGTCCCAAGGGCTACAAAGAGCTCTGCCTTTTGATAAATGGTTCTGAAGTGGCCGTAGCCAGACAGGAAATGGAAGGGCCTGCTTCAGGGTCGCTTTACTTTTGGATTTAAACTGTCCTTGGCTGCTCCGCAAAGAGCCTTTTTCCAACCCGGAGCCACATCCTGCAAAGTGATACAATAATCGATATATTCTATTACACCACTCCGTCCCGCTGGCGCAACATGGCTTTTTATGCTTTTGATCACAGCTAACTAATGAAGGTATTCTGTGCAAAATGAGAGCTTTGTCCCACAGCGTCGAAAGTGTTTCTGTTTGGGGTCTGGAGAATGTGACTGTGTGGAGGGAAGAACATGGCAAGAAAAAGTATCTGACTCAGCGAAATCCATGGAGTTTCAGATTTTACACTCCTACTCATCGGACGTTGACATTCTTTCCTGCTTAATTCAAGGGAAAGGCCATTCACTCTTGAGAATCATTGCATTTTCCTTTTTTTTTTTTTTTTTTTTTTTTTTTAACGTCAAGAACAATCCAGGCAACAGATGAGGTTAACTACATCCATCCACAGCTGTGTTTTGAGTTGCTGTGTGGCGATGTGTGCAAGCCGCCCCCCCTGCGCAAACTATTGACCAGTTCGCAAACTGTTTGCTGACCCTGTCCCCCCAGTCTGCAATTGGTTCCTATATCACATGATTGGTTGCGTCACAAACAATCGGCCGAAAGGCATAGTTCAACTTTCCTTTTTCATTCCTTCCCTGTACCGTCATGAATACATTTTGCGGTGATGGGGGGGGGATGTACACCGGCGGTTCTTTTATTTGTGCCAAATTCTTTCCTTGTTTTAAGTATATTGCCTGAGTTATACTTCCATTTGATTTAACTTGGTATTTAACAGGGAGCTAACAAGCCATGCATCCTTTCAAGTCAAGCATTTGTCAAGTCGAGCATTCCTTTTTTCCATTTATTCCAGGGAGGGCTGTGGCAACTCGCAGATGTTGGGCACATGCAGTGTGCTGCTTATATACCACTTCACGTGAATGCACATGAAATGATGAAAGTGAGCAGAGTAGTAGGGCACTCCTTTCATGCATGTTGCGCAGAGAAGGGGCCACGCGTGTATGTTTTCAGATCTGCGTGAACCGTGGACAAGCTTGTATCTTCAATGAGGGGGATCAAACCTCCCAACAGCAGAAATCTATCCAACAGACTTGTTGTGTTCTGTTTAGGAGCACAATTTCCAAATCTATTACAAATGCTGTTTGATTTAATTTCAGTATAAATTTTTATTTTAATTTTTTTTGTATGTGGTTGTTAAGAGTTAAGAGTATTTGTTGTAGTTACTCTTCAATGAATATGCGAGACAAACGGAACATTGCAAGCTAATTTCCATGTTATGTAAGTGTGGTCATTTCAGGCCATAAATTGAAATTACTCCAAAGTCTTTAGCATTTGGGATCAGCATTTAGTCTTTCCCTGTATCATGACTAGAAAATCAGCCATGTTGTGTTTATTGCATTTATTTATTAAAACTAATCCTGTTTATCTGACCACACTCAATCAAGATTATTTAAATGTCACAATTTATAGTTTGATAAGTGTTTAGAGTGAATGTTTTTTTTTTTTTTTTTTCAAGATTATCCTGATAATGACCCAAGCCTGGAGAAACCAAAGGGTTGGGTCAACGAATGGTTTAAACTTAATGTATTTTATTATAATAAAAAAGGAGAACATCTAAATGATCAAGTAATAGTAAAGTCAACATTGCTTTGCGCAAAGAATTGCCTTATTGTAAACTTATTGGATCTACTCATTCTTATTTTTCTCTCTTCATCCTGTAGTCCGCTGCCCACTTATTTTTATTGGTATCATGTTTGTTGTAAGTATTGGCGTACGTGAGCACCTACAGCCTAAAACATGTCGAAGAGAACATATCGAATATCGAATAATCTCCAGAACTTTATCATTGTTATCAAGTTTATTTATTGTGATGTGTTATCAATGTTGTTTAATCGCCCAGGCCTTCTTTGCAAACAAAATGTTTTTTAATTTTACATTTTGAAGTCTCCATTCAAGATATGGTTATTAAAAGTTGGCTCTTATTTAAAAAAGTAAAAAGTATATGATATATATATATAAAATGTTTATGTAAATTGTTTTGTACGCATCACACCAATGGACATTTCACTGTTAAGCAGGGCTTAACAGTATATAAGTATATAAATCAAATTATTTCCACTAGACGGCTGATGAAATAGGATTTTTTTGAAATGCCTATTCTTGTTTGATGTATTTATTGCAGACTACAAAAATCCCATCAAATCAACTATGCAGATATATTCCTGTCCTACCATCCTGTTCCAAGACAGGCTGTTTTATGTGGGTGGAGCCCCTCTCCTGAGGCCCCTAGTTCTGAGCCAATGGGGTTTCAGCACACGTTCAGGGTTCTCTGAGCCAATGAGGTTTGAGCTTTACTCCAGGTTTAGTCTGTAAACGTTCACTGATTTCAGCCATCAGTCCACCGAAATCTGTTTCTAAACAAATTTGAGGTGAGAAATAAGCAATCCAGTTGCTGAATCTTCACTCATATTAGATCTACAAGGCCTCATTTAAATGTTCTTTTCAACTTTCGTTGCCGACACCACACTGGAGATTTTTTTTGTTTCATGTAAATGTCGGAAAATGGAAAAAATCTCCAATAAAAACACACAATTTTTATTTGTTTTGTCTCAAGAAACACAGCCTGTGGGAGCCTACAGTCTATCAAATGTATACTTTTTCTTTTTAGAAAGAAACAGCAGAATTATTTTTAAAAACTTCCATCATCTGCAGTTTCTCCATGGACAGTTGTTCATAATTCCTCTTTTAAAAGATTTGTGCAGGTCTGCATTACAACAGAGCACTGCCCATGCTTAGCTCTTAGCTTAGCTCTTAGTCACCGGACCCGCTGGCAGTGGCGCTCAAGCCGTGGGTGGAGTTACTCAGATATGGGGCGGTTCTTATTCTCCTGAAGCCCAACGTGACACATGGTTGGGCTGCAAATGTGATTGGGTTGTTTCAGAACATGTTTTCCGAACTGACACCTCACAAAAAAACGGACTGGGTTTTCTTATTTCACAGTTTGTGTGTTAGTAGGCCCATCAGAGACCCACATGTATTTGCACAAGTACCGAAAAAGTGAGTTTTTCATAATGGGTCTCCTAGATACGTTCCTGTCCATGTCTTTAATGTTTGAACATGCCAAAATTCTTTATTGTGCAGGTAGAGACATTTCTGTTGTTCCCTGCCAAACCTCTTTATTGGTTCAGTTTCAGGAGCTGCAGCTGCAGAGGGAGACACTGCTGACCTCCAACCGGGGCGTGGCTGAGGAGACCCTCGCCCGACGGCCCCGCCTCAACAATGGCAAACTCAAGCTGGCCGACAAGTACAGCGAGCTGTCCAACCTGACAACGGCGTGCTGGGAGAAAAGGAGTCAACTGGGTAAGTTGGGAGGAATTAATTGAGAAGAAGGTCGTCTGGCTGATTCTTCAGTGGCACCATGGTATTGGTTGAAAACGTTTAACCTTGCGTTTGAGTAAGGATGTCGGGCTCTTCATTTAAAGGCTGTAATATATTTCATGGACATACCTTGACGTATTTGGAGTGTTTGTGGGCTAGGGTTTGTCTTTGACTCCCAAGTTTAATACAACATTGAGTCAAAAAGCTTTCATAAAGCATCAACCATATTTAGAAAATTATGGAAATCAGGGCAGGGTGGGAACCGGGTCCGCGTGGCCGCCGCCGGACCTTCTGCAGCCCTGCGTAGATCTGGTTGTGCTTCGCCTATCTCTTCCAGTGCCAGAACTCAAACTCAGTACATACACCACACAATAGACCTAGGGTTTGCGGGACGGGTGGGGTGCGAGCTATGTGGGTGGGGATGTGGCCGGGCGACTGTGATCTTGCCTGTCACGCTCCTGTCCTGGCATGCTTCGCCTCTGTCCTGCAGTTTTAATACCACTCATATTAGCTTCGAACACATACACTCCCACTCCTAATCCTACTCCAAGCAACACTCCACCAGACCAGGGCCTGCAGGGCAGGAGGGTTGGTAGTAATTTGGGTTTGACATGCTTGGAGGACTTGCACCCCCACAACCTACAATTTTAACTGCAATTACCAACAGTGCACATTGAGCACTGGGGTTTCCGGGGTGGCCGGGCGCTGGTGGCTTGGCCGGGGGGCGACCAGGCGTTTCCCTGCCAGCTGGGTCCCCCTCCCAACTGGGTCCTCTGCCGGCTGGGTCCGGGTCCTGTCGGCTTGCGCCTGGTGCCGGGGGGTTTCTGGCCTGCTGTGACTCAGCGGAGCTGCGGGGAGTGCCACCAGATGCTCTCTAGGGCCCCTTGGAGCCTACACGCCCTTGTGGGTGTGGTTTGGGGTGTGGGAGGCTGCTGTCTGCCTTGCTCCCGCAGTATGGCTTCTCTGCGGCGGGTGCCGGGAGTGGTGGAGGGCCCACATATCTGGCTGTCTGCGGGCATCGGGGGTCGGGGTCTGACATCCGGGTGTCCTGTGGCAAGCTCACTCGGCCAAGTGGGTGAGTGCCTGGGGCTTGTGGCCGGGTGGGGCATCTAGCCGGTTGCGGTATGGCGGCCTCACCTATGCGCAGGGTGTTCGTGCATTGGGGCCCTGCTTACGGGGTGGACGGTCCTGGGGGTGGTGTCTGTCGGCCCAGGACCTGGCTCCAGGCCTAGGGTCTGTGCCGTTGTCCGCAGCCCAGGTCCTGCGCCTATGATTGCGTCTTATGCCTGCGTGTGAAGGTGGGAGGTATGTGTGCGCTTCGGGGTACAGGGTCTCCTTGCGCTGGAGGGGGGGGGCTGCGGGACCTTTTCCACTGCTTGGGGGCGCTACAATATAATTCTGACCTCATACACCAGAGCTTATTGGGACAAGTCCCGTGCACTCACTGGTTTCTGTGTGTCGCTTTAAATGTAAATGAGCAGCTAGGCCCCTAGTTTTGTGAGCCAATGGGGTTTGAGTTTTACTCCATGTCCCATTGTATTATCTATTAATAATAATTATAATTTCATCTCTAAACTTTGGCTGGTTTTACCTTATCAGTCCACCAAAATCTGTTTCTGAACAAACTTGAGGCGAAAATAATCAATCCAATTGCGGAATCTTCACTCATATTAAATCTACCACGCCTCATTTAAAAGTTTGTTATACTTTTGTTGCCATGCTTCAAGCTTGTGGGGGACACTGCACGTTCCATATAAATGTCAGAAAATAAAACCTACCATACTGATGGAGGGCCGTTCAAATTAGAATGAAGGACTTCAATGACATAGATCAGAGCAGCAAAGCTGAACAGCATGTTTTGCGACATGTTTTCTGACAGACGGCTCACAAAAAACTGACTGGGTGGTCTTATTTCACAGTAAAGAGCGACATGTAAAAAATATCTCCTTACATCAGGAATGTAAATATTGCTCACCCTCTCAACATCTCACCTTCACAATGTGAACAAGAAAATAAGACTGACATGCTTGATTTCCTCCACCCTGTGGTTTCTTGATTTAACCCCTCCTCTATAACTCCAATGTGTAGGACTTCTGTGGGAGTTTATTAACCCCCCACACACCCACCCCCATCAGGCTGGTATTCAAAACTGGGAAAGAGCAATGAATTATTTGTTTACTCTTGCCACCCGTCTACTTTCTTCCCCCAACATTGTATAGCGTCATTTGAATGGTGCTACACTGATATTTGATCAAAGCCCCTTTTGTCCTGTCGTGTCAGTGAGGGAAGGCCTCACAAACCACTCTGCCTTATCTCCAGCTCTGCCTTGACTACCAGTCATGGGAAAATATCAAATGCCAGCAGGAGACTTGCAGCCGTTGTCAAGGAATTTGCAAGGGGGGAAGGGGGTAGGGGCTTTGTCTCTGTTTAGGAAAGTCATACTTTTTTAGGGTACAACTGTACAGCACCACCAGAACAAGCCCAGTAAGCCACTTACCAAGACTGGGTGATTCAGCCTAATACAAGGATAGGTTTCACATTAATGGCACAGATTTACTTCAGAGTATTAACTCTCCCAATTCAAAGCACCCAACGACATCCAGGATGCACATCAAGATACCATAATGATAGTATCGCCAATGTGCATAACTTTTGCGTGGATTCATACCCTCATAATATGACAAACCACCAAGCTCTAACTCATCTGTAAATTCTTGCAGAGATTCTTTAAATTGCTTGTTAGAGTCATTAAAAGCTGGTAGTACAGAAAAATCCAGCTGCTTTAATTTTGGCGGTGAGCATTTGGCACGAGTTTTATTTTTTATTAATTTTTTATCAAACACAGCTTTATTCAAGCCCCCGTTCTTTTAGTCTGAATGAGCTTCAGAGTTTACTGTTCCAGCTGCTGTCCAGTGACTGAAGCTGGGTGGAATGTTGCACTTCCGCTTAACTCGCTCTCTCTCACACACACACACACACACACACACACACACACACACATATACATGCATACACACACACCACATGTGCTATCCCAGGGTCTCAGCTCCCCAGCAAAGCAGGATGGGTGCGGAGCGCCTTCCTTCCTCCCTCCATACCATCTGATTCTCATTTTGGTGAAACATGGAAAGCGTGGAGGATAAACTGGTCCATATATCACACCAGAGAATCCAGCTGAGACACACGGCCAATGTTAAAGGAAAGAGGCAGGCAGTTGTATTGCGAAATGCAGACAGCGTGTCTGACATTTTGCAGGGGAAAAAAATCACATATTTAGGATAGAATTTTGGTCAAAAATAATACAAATCTGCCAGAATAATTGTAACCCTGGAATGTGTTTAACACCTCAACACTCCAGGGAACAAGGCCTGCGCCACTACCCTTCACTGGTTTCAGAATCTCGGTTTTCTGTTCTTTTTCCTTGAACCACTGTTGCTAATCAGTGGCATCAACTTGCAGGCTTTGGGCTTCATTCCTGAACAGCTTAAATCAACAACTTAAATCCTGTGTACACACGGTTTAAGCAAAAATTTGGGATTCAAGAATGTGTTCATACTTGAATTAGTTCCTACTTCAGGAGAAAATTTAGAACTGCCTCGGACAACGCGTACCATGCGTCAGATTCCTGTGAAATGATATTGCGGAAGTTTAACTACATGTCAGTGGCATTAAAACCACAATAAGAATATAGTTGTTGTTTTTTTTATTTTTAGCAAATTAAAAAATGAGTAAATATTTAATATTAGACTATACATATAAAAATAAAGATTTACTACCAATAATAATCCGACACCTATTATTTATCTTTTTTGCATATCTTGATTTCTGTGTGATTTTCTATTTGTTTAAGTCTAGGATCCTTAAATTAACACAGATGTATGTGCAGTTAAAAAACGCAAAAAAAGACGCAACCACGAGTCACAGCGGTTCAGAGTAGGCTTGGGCAGCGCTCTGTACCGTTCCCCAAAAAAAACAAAAAAAAAAACGTGTGTCCCCACCGTCAGGACAGCAGAGAGCCCAGAGCGATAACATACCAGTACAGGACTGTGCTTGTTGCATCTCACTTTTGCACATGTCAGGGGCTGAGTGTCTTTTTCAAAGCGGGACTACGGCTGCAGAAGAACAATGGTTGAAACAAAGGCTGTGCTGCAAAGCTTTGATGCTTGATTTCCACAGGGCTACTGCCAGCAATCTCCATCCAGACAATGTCCTCTACCTCTTGAGCTGTACAACAAAAGCTGTGGAAACAGTCCATCAGGAATCAACGCTGCTTTTATAATTTTCTGTTTGAATGGGACCTCCTGATGCCCTAGCATTCAACAATTTACCTTTTTGATTTGGATCTAAAGTTGAGAGTTGCATATACTGTATATTTTTATCACCATGACAAATTCCTAGTGGGCTTCGTTGCAGTAGGATCGTGCAAAATTTCAAGAGCGGTTGGCGATTTTATGGGGGGGCTTATGTAACATAACGTAATGTAATGTCGCAAATGCGGTCTCCCCATTACAGAAGTACAGGATTTATTATTTACAAGTAAAGTATTTATAGTAAATACTTACAAAGTATTTGTAAGTATAACATCCAGTTTTTACCAAATTAAGTGCCATAGCAACAGGGAGACGTGTCACCACTGTCACATTTTTTTGGAACGGGACAGTCCCTTAACTCAGTTGTCTTTTAAAAAAAAATAGAAATTTAAGTTTCATACATGTAGGAAACAAAAAAAAAATAGATAGATCTAAAATAAACAAAGGCACGGGGGCCGGGAACCGGCGTGCACAATGCACCGCTCTCTCGGAGTTAGGTTTATGTCTTTCATTTTCCTTACAGGTAACGCACACGCTCAGGCTTCCGACCACTCTGAATGCTCTGTTTCCAAAGGTTTGTTCTACTTTCGATACAAGCTGACGTCAGCTCGTCACATATTTCTTTATATGGCCATCTGATCCGCTGGCCGTTCTCCAAACAACACCAATAAAAATGTGTTTTTATTGTAGATGTATTTACTTATTTTATTTTTCAATGTTTACATGAAACAAAACCCCTGCATGCGAGAGTCCCGGTGCGTCGGGTGCGGTGTCAGTCTCCCCCACAAGCCTGGAACTGGAGCATGACAACGAAACTCGGAAATAACTTTTACATTAGGCCCTGCAGATCTCATGAGTTAAGATTCAGCAACTGGATCGCTTGTTTCTCACCTCAAATTTGTTTGGAAACAGATTTTAGTGGACTGATGAGGTGAAATCAATGAAATTTTACAGAGTAAATAAAACGGAGCCCGGAGTAAAGCACAAACCCCATTGGCTCACAGAACCCGAATCTTGAGCTCAAACCCTGTTGGCTCAGAACTAGGGGCTTGGTTGCTCACTAACAATTAAAGCTACACAGACTGAAGCAGCCCATTTTGGAACAGTATGGGTTTAGAGGCATGTCACAATGGCTCAAATGCATAATCTGAGTGATATTTTCAGCAAGAAACTTCAAAAACATGATTTGGGGGCCTCAGAGACCTATATTAACATGTGTAAAAGGATCATAATAGGTCCCCTTTAAGTATGACTGTGCTTGTGTGCCATATCCCTATTGTTCACACATACATTACTGCACCCAGGCAGTTAAAAGTTTTTTTTTTGTGTCTCCCATTGTCGTCAGTACTCTACTGTAAAATATTTCTATTTTGCTTTGTTCCCTGGTGTGCTTTATTCTGTCTCACAAAGTTGTCCCAATTCTAGGGTTATAGTCACTCTGAATTATCAATATTACGGTTAAATTTGTTGACGGTATGAAAATCACCTTCCCTCCATCACTGCCTCACTTTCAATGCAAAGACCTGTACCATTGTCAAACATCAGCATTTGTGATTGTATCAGTCATAGGCCCTATTGCCTACCGGCCAGGGTTCCTCGACTTTTGCCAGCATGGCACAGGCCAGGGTCAGATCAAACCTGATCCACCATAAAATGATAAAATTCAATGAGCTTAGGTCTTATAGCAAAGATAGGCTGTGGTCGTATGTTTCTTCTCCCTGTCCTGTATATCCAAACTAGTCTAACGACCTCCCACTTCTTTCTCTGAACTGATTATCCATTTTACAAGGCTACAGCTAATGTTAATTGATTTCTGCTGGATCATTGTGCCTTCATATTTATGGTAGCCTCATATGGAGCATGATTTTTTTGAATAAAGCTCTGTATTTGTCCCTTTACACAGAGCCTGGTTGCGAGGCAGCATAGAGCCGTATGCAATCTTTGTCTCCCATGTAATAATGCCTTAACACCATAAAATCCAACAACGCAAACAGTTTCTGACCATTGGCATGTTCACCACAGGGAGTGCAGATGGGTACATGAAATCCAGTCAACATATAGAAATCCCACATGAGGTTGGACTGAATAATGGTTACATTATAGCCATGACTGAATTCAAGCCTCAGATTCTAGAATGCATTTCACAGATCATCTGCAGACGGGTGACCTACTTGTGTACGATCAACAGCAGATAGCATGTGCAGTATGTTTTACAGCTATTCTTAACTTGAATCTCCATGGCTGTTGTGCCTTAAATGCCAGTGAGGATGTTGGTGCTGCGTCCGTCGAAAGCAGTGAAATGGGCATTTTGTTCATCTGGACTTTGACAAAAGCAACATAACCAGTAGTTCCACCATTAGAATATGGATAGTTGTGTTGCTCATTAGCTGGCATGGATGCTGTAGCATAAGCCAGACTTTAAAGATGCCACACAACACGTCCTCCTTATATCTGTCCCAGGGTCTGCTTGGTTGTGTCACCAATCCATTCCGAGACACCATTTACACACACTGTACTAGCTTTCATTGGCCTGAAGGGCCCACTGAACTATTTCCACTCTCACTCCCCCGGGCCCTAAAATGTAGGTCACATACAGATGCTCCAGGATTGTTGTGTTTGCCTGGCTGTCACCTCTCATTACACCCCAAACCCCTGCATCTGCGGCCTGAGAGGTCATGCATAAGGCCATTCCTTCACGCATGATTAGATTTAGTTGTGTATCCAAAGTGCGTAACAGAAGCCGGAACCTCCAATCCTTACTGTGTAGTGCAAGATTATTCATGTGTAAATGATGGAAATGTATATGAAGTTGGCACAGAGCTGGCAGTGCCAATCTGAGACGTTACCACGTAAATTTTCTTTTTTTTCCTCGACACAGGAATCACAAGGAATGTCAGTTTTTTTTTATTTAGAGGTCCATTAGTTGGTGGGTTGTCTGAATGACAAATTGACTAGTATGTGTACTAGGGGTGAGCGTTTTGAACTTGGAAATCACAATCAGGTTTGCGGTTCTCCTTGTATTTTTTTGGGTAATGTTGTCATGGTTGCCATATTGGGGCGGTCAAGATCCACCAGTAAACAAATGTAGCCTCGGCTGGGGGGTGTCAACTGCGTCTCACCCGGCTCCGAACCGACTTTCATGAAGTTTGGTTCGGATTTGGGAGAGCTACGGTCGGCTCCGTGGAGAGGTCAACTGCGTTTCATCCCTCAACGCACACTGCACCCGGCCACCATGTGCTAGGGCCGGGGGAACAAAATTCTAAATAGAATTTGAATATTACAAAAAAAAATAATACTAATAACAAATTCCCGGTAAAAAGCTATGCAAAGTGGGCGGGGAAGCACGAGTACACCAGCGCGTCTTCCTCTCCCCCGGCATTTCACTGTGTGTACAAGGGAGAGTGTGCCTTTGACCGGAATGTTTAGTAATTCCACAGATGTGGCGATGAAAGTGGGGAAAATAAATCTGACCATCACAGAGGGAATGTCCTCTAGTGCAGAGGTTCCCAACCACCTGCTCGTAGACTGTGCTGGGCGCGAGGTTTATGCCACCCGGCAGTCAGAATGCGGGCGGGATTTTTTTCAGGAGCGCTCTGCGATCTGCTCCACAGCAGAGCAGCGGCAGTAAAAGGAGTGAACTGCTTTGTTTGAAAGAAAAGATCGCTCTGATCAGAGCTGCAGGTACTAGTTTGCCTTTTACTAC
This sequence comes from Zeus faber, assembly GCF_960531495.2. NCBI lineage: Eukaryota > Metazoa > Chordata > Actinopteri > Zeiformes > Zeidae > Zeus > Zeus faber. The sequence continues at coordinate 12,247,694 of NC_137200.1, forward strand.
CAGCGTTCCCCTCTGGCAAAAATATTATCAGTTTTTCTCCACTTATTTTGGTCAGTAACTTAAAAGTATTTTAATAATTAACTTATCGTTTATTATTCTAAAGTCTAGTTTTGCTAAAGCTCTTAACTTGTTTAGGTGTGTTATTTAAATATTCTCATATTTTTGTTATCTATCATTTTTAATAATCAAATACAACTTATTTATTGAGAACAAGTGTTTTTCTTTACAAATCGAGACTCGATAGTCTAACAATGGCATAACCGTCGGTGCTGGAAAAAGAGTCTAAATTGAGAATCGAATCGTGACCTTTAAATCGAAAGTCAAACCAAATCGTTGATTTGGAGAATCGGGACACCCCTAATGTGTATGAAAAGCCAACATTTTAAAGCCGCAATCGGTTAAATTACAAAATTTGTGACAAAGGGCGACAAGTAAAGAAAGCCACAGAAACTACACCAAAATGACCTAACGTGATGTTCCATCATCCTCAAGGCAGCTTAGTTTTTGTAGCAAAGGGGTTTGAAGGTGCATATTCATCCATGCTTGCGCAAACTACAATGAAACCGGTTCGGGGAGTATAAGTGCCGTATTTCAGAGACCGTATTGAGCAGAAATGTATAGGTCTAGGGACAAGGGAAAAGGAAAATAAAGGGAAAAATGGGGGGGGGGGGGGGTACAGGTCTAGGAACTGGCTAGCATAGACAATTGCAAACCCCCACTGATATGGTCAGTTGGATCAAAAATCCCAAATGAACTGTCCTGTTAGCAGGTGGGGCATACAACAGAAAGGATTTGTATGTCATTGCATACAAGACAGGTCAATAGTTCTAATTCTTCCACTGCAATCCAAAGTATATTATTACTCTATATATTACAAACTTATTTTGGCTGGGGGTAAAATAACAAATTAACTCAATGGGTAAGTGCTCCACCCCACCTCAGAATTTTATTGTCGCCCATCTCTCCATCTGTCTAACCCCCCCCCCAGGATTATTAGTGTCATCACAGTGACCTCCCCTTACCCCTCACTGCTGATTGAACCGTCTGGCTCCTGGAGTGGAACGTGACTGGCTTCCCCGGGGAGCACAGCAACACATTTCAGTCAGCCGGGTCACACTAATAGATTACGCCTGGCTTCCTTCTCTCGTGCCTATGTGGACATCAATTATTTAGATATGCGTTTGTGTCTCCGGGGAATCCTTACCAAGGCCAGCTTCCGACCTTTTCCCCTTCTGCTGGTGTTAGGACAAGGGATCATTGAGTTGTACAGTAATTCTTCTGACTGATGTCAGATGAAATTGGGGGGGGGGGGGTCAACCTTTCATTTTACATCTATTTTAATAATAATTTGTCACCCCCTCTGAAAAACATCTATTTCTTTTTCCGATTTGTTTGTCTGTGGTGTTTTGTTATTTTGCCTTTTTCTCAGTTTTATTTCTGCAGTGATGTCATCACAGCGACACACACACACACACACACACACACACACACACACACACACACACACACACAAACAACCACACCCTCCGGACAGCATGAATGAGTAATGTTTCTTTGTTCTCGCAGAGGCACACGATCAGAAGCACAGCCTGCTGACGGCGAAGAACCTGCTCCAGGAGGAGGTAGCACGTGCTGAGGAGCAATCAGAGGTAAAAAGAAAAGAAAAAAGAAAGAAAGGTGAAAAGGGGGGCAGAGTGTCGCGTGTTGATGTAAACCCAGATACCCCGGAAATATTGCTCAATCGGTTGTCCACCGTCCAAAAATATCAGTGTTCAAAAAGCCTGAAAAGAGACATCTGCCACTGACTTACTTACTTACTCACTCACTCACTCACTCACACACTCACATTCAATCTGGTTGGTTTCGACCTGGTTCAATTGATTGGGTAGCTAGGTACTGTTGGAGCTTCTCCCATGCTGAAGTAGGGATTTCCCTGTTTTTACCATTTGGAGAAGATTTCCATTATGACTTCGGGTATCAGGTGTATTGTTCTTAAATATTTCTTCAAACAGTCACGTTAGAAATGATTGTCTCTCATTAAAACCCCTGGAAATATGCATATATGCAAAGGCCACATTCAGGCAGCCTGTCAATATTTTCCAAATAATGATAAATTAGATCTGTGATGAATTACGAAGAGGTTGAGAGAGAGATTGTGAGGAGGGTCATCTGACCAAAAAGGTAGAACAAGACTTCCGTAACAAGAACGTTGAATGGCGAGATTCAGGGAGGCCACGGTTGCGCCCTTAGATGTTCAGGAAGGGTATTTTGTGGGGGGCGGGGATAGAGCCGACTCTGTCAACAGTGAATAAAGAAATATAATGTATAGTGGGTACTAGCAGGGATCTGCCTTCCATCCATCTTTTTGTCAAATTCAAACGTTTGCAATAGTAGTGCACTTTATTTTGCCTTGGATTGGCTTAACATAATAAAAGGTTCAGTTAGGGATCGGGTAACACTTTTTAAATTTTATTACAGAGTAATAACTCACAGGTACCAATACAAATAATGACATTTTCAGTTAGAATAATAGCAAGATCTTTGTGTTTATTATTCTATGATTTATTTTATTCATTATTTTATTTTGTTTACACAAAATCAGATAATATGAAGCTGTGACTGATTTACCAAATTCTAACAGGAAACAGGTAGTCAATGCACGTGCGTCTCATTACAATGGTATCAGGTTAATCTGAGAGTATCTCAGAATTTTTATGAGAACATGAGCACATGACCTGATACCTGTCTATCCATTTCAATAAATATTGACTTATAGGAACTCTTTTCTGTATGAGATGGTAGCCAAATCAAATTCCATAACATGCATAACAAGTTAAAAAACAATCTTAAAAATGAAAGTCCCACAATTGTATTTTTTAACTGAAATTGTAGCTGCAGAGTTGCCAGTCCCATAAAGTGGTTGTGGTCGCTTTTCTCAACAATTTTTGCATTATTGCGTTTGCCTCTCTCAAATTTCAAAGGTTCTGGGTAATGATGTGGACTCTGGTTATTCTAGCTCGGTGGAAAACCTTTCCCCGCAGGAACTGTACTGGACTGAACTTGTCCTGCAACGTGCACGACAAGCATGACCGACCTGCCTCTCACAGCATCTTAAACTTCATGATGTTCTACCGTTGTCATATATAACCCATCCATATACTCCATCCACAAATGCATTCATGCATCCATTTTAGGGAGAAAGATTTGGCTCGAAGATTGAATTTTGTCTACGATACAGAACATCTAGAGGCACAGTGTATTTTTATATTTTTTATAAAACTTAGTTAATTAAGCAGGCCTACCAGTCTTTTCCCTGGATCAGTCGCAGAAAAACCTCTCCCTGTGGACTTTTTCCTCAAACCAATAACCAATATTCTGGACAAACATGCGGCCACTAAAAGGAATTTCGAATTAGAGCCTGGGGTAACCGCCTAGCCAACGGTTTACATAAGACCCAGCTCAAGCAATTTGTGAAGGAAAAGGAGGCTGAAAGACAGATGTCTGTCATTGGATTCTTCTTGGTTACATGGCAGCCCTCGCAACACTGGGAAGAACAAATTTGTTAAAATTCTGTCTTACTCTCCTGCAGCCAATTGCAGTGTGCACTGAAAATCTTTAGGTGACTGAGCTTTCCAAGAGAATAGAATTTTTATTTTTTTATTTTTTTCCCTTCATGTATTTTATGCCGAGCTTTTGCTTGGATCAGGGTCAAACTGTCAGACAATACAGTATGTATTACAGGATATATACAATACAGGTACTCCTCACTTAACAACCTACCTGCTTAACGACAGTGATGACTTACGACCAGCTCTCTGACCAGTCTGTATTGTACTGCAGACATTGTACTACAATGTACTACAGCTATTAATTCTTAAAAATAACAATTTCATTAGTCTTTATTGAAATTCCACTAGAGTTGCGGCGAAGAACATACACCAACAATCATTTTAGTTATGCTCTTTTGTCCTGCGAGTCTTGATCTTAAGTTCACATATGGCACACTAGTAAAGACGGGCTGTGCCGGTGGTCCTGCTAATAAAATAAACTGACCATTACATTCACACCTCCTTCCGAATCTCCCGTGACAACTGAGGATGTGTTTTCCAGCCTCAGTTCGCACTGGCCTCTGTAAGCCAGTGCAAGCCAGTGCATTCCGAGGGCAAGCAGGACGCGAGTGAGAAGCTGTAACCAGCCCCTCAAGTGTCTCTCCGCCAAGCACAGCTGTCTGCTCCTGGCGGCCACACCGCCCACGCACAAGATCTGGTTATGATCCTGCTTTCAGGTCTGGCGATGACCCTGCTTTCACATGGACTTCATTGGTTCTGTCTCCCAATTCTTCACGGAGAGAGACTCTGCAAGGCTAGAATGTAGAAATACGTATGAGGTAAACAGAAAGAGAGGGGAAGAAAAAAAAAAAGTTAAAGCATTTGATCTGGTTGGCCTGTATACTGTATGTGCATTGGGTTAATGGCATAGAAAATACATTTGAAATACAAGGAATACAAAAGTAAAATAGGATTGGGAATTATTTGTTGCTTTGCAAAACTCGCCACAAATGAAGACAGGATTGCAATGCCTTCAAGAATTTAATTCAATTATTTCCCAACAACTGAGCTTTCGAGATATGCACTATGTGCGTGAGTTTGAGGAGTGATTAATAGGGATTGTGCAAAAGGCTGTCAAAGTGTGTGGCTGGGCTGCAGCCAGCTACGCCGGCGTGTTTTACAATGATGTGAGGAGTGAATTGAACAGCCAGCGTCCTTTGCGATGGTGCTTCAGGTAATTTTGTACTTCTCCTTTCATTCCCAACAGGTGGTGGCAGATAGAATTTCAATAAAGTGCCATTAAGAGCTGTGCCAGCTGCTTGGTTCAGATCTTAATGGCATTGTGCAGATGTTCTAAAGCAGGGCGAAGAAATGATGTGCAGAGCCAAGTGTATGCTTGTTTTCTTTGCAAACCATCACTACAGAATCTACTCTAATGGTGACCTCATTGAACTGAATAGAGAAGAATGATGGATTGGGTCAAATGAAAAACTCGAAAGCGTATTCTTGTCACGCCACAGTACACTATCACCTGGCCCAGTTCTATACAGTAGGAAAATAACTCCCAGACAGTACAGAGAAACAATGGCAATCAGCCTCAAAATGTCAAAAGTTTTACAAAGTGTTTACCTGACTTATAAGTAAAACTGCAAACTGATTGAAGTGATTAGAAAAACAAATTTATTTAATTTTATTTGCCCCAAGGGCACAATACCAGTCAGATTTTTGGGCGTAGTTAGCCTTAAACAACACAGAAGCTTAACAACTCAGCAAGTAAAAACACAGTTTGATGGTCTTATTGCTCATCATTCATGTGTGCTGGCCAATGTGAGCAAAGCTTTTGAATGACCCTAAACACTGTGGAAAGCGGTTCTAAAACTAAACAGTGCACACAAAAAAAATGCAGACCAGGTCTAAATAAAGAACAGACCTGAAGTGGCAACCTAAATGTGTGCAACTCCACTGCCTTGAGTCGGGCCCTTTGGCGCTGATTAATTTACATTTACATTTAGTCATTTAGCAGACGCTTTTATCCAAAGCGACTTACAAGGGAGAATAACATTCAAGCTACATTGCGACAGAGATTAGTGTAACAACAACATTAGTGTAACAACAATAATAATTAATAAGGCGATGATTCAACGTGATGACAGAAGTTGCCCAAAGTATGCCATGGGTGGGAACATTTGGATACAAGATGGAATCATTATGGAATCAGGCCAGGTTTTTAACTACACTTCTAGTGCAACTATATAGTAAATATTGTCTGTTTAGAGCAAAAAAAAAGTTGAGACTTATTCAGCATGAACATTTTTTTATAGTATTTTTAACTTGTCAGGGTTAGTTTTTCTTATTTTAACCATATTTTGGCATTTTCTAATACCCTCTTTGCTATCGTTAGAGGCAAAATGACGGAGGTTTGATTGCAGTAGGTGTTTTGGAGAACACAAGTATATCTCAAGTCCCTTTAAATCGATGAGAATGAAACTCATACTAGTGAGTGATACTGAGGATGTTGCAGTGCATTTGCCTGTATGGTGCTTGGCTCCAGTGGAATAACTATTCTCAAAGCTTTCCCAAAGGGAAAAGGAAAAAATAACAATTTCTTTGTCCAGTCCAACAAAAGGAACCTCATTTGGAAGCCTCCTTGCTAATTAGGTACTAGATGTCCAGAACAGGTTTGTGAACCCTTCTGTATTATTCATTGTTGCCTTTAACAAGATGATCACTTGTGCCCAGACCTTTACCCATTAAGGCTTCAGCATCAGGGGAATGTAATTGCATGGTTTGGTAAGGGGATGGTAGCTCAGGCGGTAGAGCTGGTGGTCTAGTGTTCTAAAAGGTTGCTGGTTCGATCCCAGGCTCCTCCTGCTAGCATGCTGTAGTGTCCTTGAGCAAGACACTTAACCCCTAATTGCTCCTGATGGCTGCATCCGTCGGTGTTTGAACAATTGTAAGTTGCTTTGGATAAAAGCGTCTGCTAAATGTAAATGTAAATGTAATGGTTTTACTATTTACCTGAGGTCACTCCGTGCTTTCTAAAGTGTCACACTGGGGTGGCCACTCTGTTTGGAGTTGGCAACCATGGGCTCCTTCCTCTCAAGAGTTGTCCAAGGACATCGGAATCAAGACCGTTCACGTCCACCGACAAGGCTACAAAAACGCTCAATGTTTGAATATTTATTTCCACTGTCAGAAACATCATCAGAAAATGTAATGTAAATGGAACAGTTGAATTCAAGCCGAAGTCTGGAAGACCCAAGAACTATTTCAGATAAACGGATCACAAAAAAACCTGAAGTCCACACCAAACTGCATATAAAAAATGTGGTTTCACACTTCAAGTCTTTGGCATGTCTTATGACTTAATGGTGTCAGACTGTAGCCTAAGAGTATGAAACATTCGTCATGACACTCGAGGGGGACTACACTACTTTTCCCTACTTAATTCTAGTAGAACGAACATACTCTAGTTGGCTTTGAAAAACGAAACCACTGACATTAATCCACCAAGTTCCACCAGCCCCAGTTCCAGCCCTCCACATTGACACAATGGGCCTTCCTCCAATCTTTCATATTTCCGGGCGAATGCCGAGCACTAACGAAAATGTAAGACTTAAATAATGTCAAAGTTCATGGCTAAACTTTACAAGCCGAGTCAAATCCCTTTTTTAAACTTGCAAGTTTGTTTGGATAAAGTTTGAGCCACCTTTTTTGCACCATTGTCTTGTTTGCTGACTCTTTTGCTGTTTTTTTACATGCACTCTTTCCTTCAAAGGAGCTGCTGGAGAGATTCATGGAGGGGACTGTGACCCTGGAGAGTTTCCTGGACTCATTTCAGAGCTCTCGGAAGACCTACCACATCCGCCGGGCGCAGGTGGAGAAGATCCAGGATCTTAGCCGGGCCAGTCAGCTGCCCGGCAAAGCCAAGGCCACGGAGGAGCGGGAGGACAAGGCCTGTGAGGTGAAAAGGGACTCGGAGCTGCAGCGGCCAAACGGCTTTGTGACCCAGGGGCCCCTTCGAGTCTTCCAGCTGCGCTACGGCCTTACGCCCGCCATTCTGCTGCCCCACTACCCCGTCTCCCCGCCGGCTTCGGCCTCGAGCCCCCTGGGTGCCGGTACGCCCCCACCTGAACCGCCTTCGGGGCAGAGCCACATCCTAAGCCCTAGCGGCCCCCTCCCTCCGCACGGCCAGCCTGTGGGGCTCAGGGTCATCGGACAGCTGGCGGGGGGATGGCCGGCCGGGGGACGGCCCGTGCGGGTGCAACAGCTGTACCGGCCGAGCCCTCATCAGCACGAGCCGCCCTACCGATAACCGTTGCCCAAGGACGCCAAGCTAATGTGTTGGAAAGAAAAGGAAAAAAACAACAAAAAAAGAAACAAAAAAACGGGAGATCCGCCTGCCTCCTCAGCCGGGGAAACTTCCCCGGACTTCTGTTCTTCGTCCATGACACACAGATGTAAACATGAGGAGTCAAACTCAACTGGAGAACGGAGAGAGCAGTCCGGACGTTTTTTATAAATGGCTCTCGTGTTGTTTTTTATTTAATTCTATTCTATTTAGAAACGTGTTACACTGTCGTGATGACAAAGGGTCGGGAAGCACAAGTGAAGATGTAGAGTGATAGCTGGTCAGGTCACCTCAACGTCCACTCATGCAGCCCCCCAGAAAAAAGAAACCGATTCCAGAAATGTCAACTATCATAAAACTGCACATCATCTTCACTGTAGAGTTTCACACAACAGTTCCTTATAATACATCATGGGCTGTCATATTGAAGTCCTATTCATATTTGGAATGGTTCTCAGCAATATCTGACGGGTAAAGTTGGACAGTAACAGTTTTCACATTTTTAGCTGATAGTATAATTGGATCCACAGAATATGCGCCAGCAACATTGTTGCAAGTACATGCAAGCACATGTATGCAACAAATCCTTGTAAGACTTCTTCCAAAGAGAATATTTGAGTTTCAGCCATTTTCTTGCCCAGTGTAGATTAACATCACTGATAGAAACACAGCGCCTGAAACAGTTTGCCACTAGCTCTTCTTTGATTATTATAATTTTTTTCTCCCTGAACGTTGCTGTCGCTCGTGTGTGTGGCGGATTTTATTTATTCATGTAAATCCTATTTTAAATGCCTGACTTCAAAGGTTCCTGTTTACCCCAGTAAACAAGAAGCTTGCCTTTCCTTTGCGTGTGTGTGTGTGTAACCACCTCCTTTCTGAAGCTGGGTGGCAACTGCAGGAGATTTCATTTTTTATTTTTATTATTCTTGTTCTAGAAAATTGTAGTTCCTCATTTACCATTGATTGTTTCGAAGAAGAAAGCCTTAGATTGCAGTCATAAAGTGTGTGTGTGTGTGTGTGTGTGTGTGTGTGTGTGTGTGTGTGTGTGTGTGTGTGTGTGTGTGTGTGTGTGTGTGTGTGTGTGTGTGTGTGTGTGTGTGTGTGTGTGTGTGTGTGTGTGTGTGTGTGAATAAGAATTTCAACATCATCAGCAAAACTAACGTCATCCTACGCCCATCAATGTGCAAAGACGTTGTCTGAAGAAACAGTGGACCGCCCGCATCTGAACTCAAATGTTAGCGGTCAAAGCTGATACAACCTTTTTGAGCAGTGTGTGCGTGCGTGCTGAACATGCCTTCTGTAGGTCAGGACTCTTACCAAACATGCCATAATGTATCCACTCAGGGTCGTTTACAAAAACAAAGAACAGATGTAAAGTACAGCTCCACTTTACCACAGTTGGACTCAGACTGAAGGTTGACTCGCGCCCGCAGCTCTCACGGCGGGAAAGCCGCGCTGGAGTGTATCAGAGAGACCATTATGCATTAATGTCCATTCCCTTTGCCTCAAACATGGTTCGTTTTTTTTTATATACATTTTGAATGATTGATTGTCTGGGAGAGAGTATAGATATCAAATATATAACAGTATAAATCTTTGTCGTCCGGCTCAAGTCGAGACTGTAAAATCGGCATGAACAGATTTGCTTTTTTGTTTTCTCCCCCAACCGGACGATTGATTTGACTGAAGATACAACGGCCATGTGCTTTTGTGAGATGGATATTTTGTAAAGCGCTCGACTCCGTGACATTGGTCTTGCTTGTCCAGTCCAACCTATTGTCATATCTTTCTATTTGCGAAGGGCTTGATCTTCCGCAGCAGTCTTTGTAGCTGCTACATCTATTCCCCGGTTTCAATATAAACGCAACGCGTCGCCATGGCGCCCCTTCCACGACGGGAATGGCGGCTGCAGGCGCTGGGTTGATCGGAGCACGAGTCGCATCACGGCGAATCAGTCGCCACAAGTGAAGCCGAGCTAATAATATCCCTCTCCGTGCCTCAGTTGTCCTTCCTCATGCGTGTTAACTGGTGGACTTCCAAAGGTTCAACATGGAAGGTGGACGCTGACAGGATTTAAACTTTTCAGCATCCTCACAGCATCCACGTACGCCAATTAATAAATGGTTCCCCGCCCTGTACAACAATTATTGTGAAATTGCAGACGTGTAAAAGCCATTGCCAAATCTCTCAATGGATCTGGTCATTTTGCAGGTTACATGATTCATACCGTGGCAAATGGTTAATATCAGGAAACAGAAAACCAATGTCGATTTTTTTCACCGCTATGCAGTGTTGAACCAAGTGACATTGCAGAAGTACAGTACATATCTGATGTGTAAAACATGGAAAAGGATTTTCATTGTCCTTTGGAATACATACACAGGACTAGGAGGGCTGTTTTTTTTCAATAGGTTCACATGATTGAGTTAAAACCGTGACCTATTTGAGCATTAGAATTTTAGGGGTATTTTATATTATTTTTAGATAAAAAAAAAAAAAGGACAGCAAATTCAATTTATGATTTTATGGAGCGATGTAATTGCAGCAGGTGTTGACCATAAGTTGGAGGTGTGTGTGTGTGTGTGTGTGTGTGCGCGCGCGCGTGTGAGTGATATTCCAAGCACCAAGCAGGTCTAGTCGGGAGCCATGGTTTCACAATAATCCTGAATATATTCCGTCCGCATAGCCCCCGACGAACCTCAAGGAAAAGCATGAGGAAATGAGTGCCTTCAGATTGGTTTCGTCGACGTAACAAGAAAATCTCAACTTTAAGCAACTGAACGGCATTCTAACCATAATTTGGATGCTGGCTGTTAACCACTCTGTTGCTCTTCCGAAAAGATAGATGAACGCGAGGCAAAATACCTAAAGGAAAGGTCATTCAGACACGCGTGTGACTGAGATGAGCTTCTTGTTTCCGCGGTGGAGGCGCAGAGGACGCCGTCGGTCCCGTCGCCCACCGCTGTAAAGGGGGAGAGCTGTGTGGGAACAAGCCATGTAGCAGTGGAGTTCACGCGAGTAGAGATGGGATCTCCCGCTCGAAACTCTGCCACAGTCCACCTCTTAAGAAATACGCTGAAGTATTGCACTGGCTCTGTTGTCTCTTGGGGAAATTATGCAGATTCATCTTCTGCAATTACCCCAAATGCCCCCCGAGGAGGTACACTACAGCAGTTCAAATTGACCATAACGCAAATCCTCATATGCCTGCCAAATAAAACTGTTTTTGTCATTAATCTACTTTTATTCATACGTAATTTGTGTATATAATTATATCTCAAATGAAATGCAGGGGTGATGTGTAAATGGTCAAAGTGTGGTCAAAGCCTCCATGGGGTTCGAGTCCCTTCACTATACGGGGTCTTCCAAGCATGCTATTTGTTTTGCCGAGTTATGCATGTCACTATGCAGCGAGTGTCGGGGAGTGACTTTGTTTACAATGTGTGACGCAGAGGATGCTGAGCCCGGCAAATGTCGTGTCAACCTGCCGCCCAAATCCAAGCTGGCGTGTTTCATTCTATGTTCGGTGGACGTTATTATTACCGTAGCCTTCTGCAAACCTAAAGTGACATTTTACTTTCATCATGATCAACAAGCGTAACTATGGCTTGAGTCGGCCTTGTAGTGCTCCCCCAACTCAAGGTGTAGGGAGGCTGCTGTGGAAAGTTCTTGTGCATGCTTAAATTATTCTCGGGCGTTCTCTGAAACCGTGAGAACGACATTGAATTATTAAAAAAGAAAAACAATTTTGGCGGAGTGTTGCTGTGTGACCGGCCGTGCTCTCCAACGTTCAAGTGACCTTATGCAACATGTTTACATGTGAATTGACCGTTTTTTGTTGTTGTTTTTTGTCCATGGGAGTTCAAGAGTTGTTAATAAAGTGCATTTGGAACTCTGAGTGGGTATTTCTTTTAAGTCAGCCTGTCAATGGGAATACGATTGCCGTAAACCCATCTATTGTATCGAGCCCAGACTCTGTCTTAATAATTTGAATCCTGGTGGGGAGTTTAATGTACGTTTACCTAAAAGCTGAACTATTCTACTGAAAGTAAGGGCGGGGAGGTATTTATCAGCATCTTAGCAATTCCATGTGAATACATTAGGCATAAATCCTGCGTCTTATGTGACAACAGCATGGCAGCTTAGGCCAGGCACTTTTATCCGTTCTAATCCACGCCGCCGGAGCTCCTTGGTGGGCTGACTACACTAGATGTCTCAACATTAATACTCATTGCAGCAATACTGATGAAGCCCCAGGCCCAAAGTAGCCAAAAGTAGAAAAAAAACAGTTTGAAATGCCTGCTGGATTACTGCCCTTTGAATGACATGGTACAAGACTGAAAAATTTATTCAGTGTAGTATATAGTGAAAAAGACTGAGAGGCTTAGTCAAATACTAAAACTAGTGCATCTGGACTAAGGACACGTCAGTTGGAAATGCTTCTATCGATCCTTAGATGTACTTTCTTATTTACAAAATGTATGTGTCACCACTGTATTACCTGAATTAAATAAAATATTTTTAAATGTAAAATATACATTTTAAAGGTCTTGGTGGTCCCTCTAGTGGCCATATATGAACCTATAATCTAATTGGACTATTAATATATTGGTTTTGGATACTAAAAACTTTCATTTTAATATATTTTTTTTTATATTATAGTTTTTGTGTTTTATTGTTTATTTATTCTTCAAATCCTTATCAAAGTCATTGATTTGATTGTGGACTGTCCACCATTACATACATCATACTTGGCACTATTATTGTTATTATTCGTGGTCGGAACCACAAATAATAATTGTTATTGTTCAGGAAAAATTCTCCTTAATTTTTAAATATGAAACTTTTTGAAACCGAAAAACAGCATAAGCTACGAACACGGTTGAGGTGTCATTTAAACCTGTATGTCACAAACAGCTCGTGGTTTAAGTTTCATCCGAATCGATCCGAATGAGTGAAAAACCGACCAAATTTGACCTCAAGTATTCAGCTGGTCGTGCTTGACTGACATGCCGCTATTCGTAAAACAAAATGAACTAGATGAGATTTACAGTTAGACGCCTTATGACCTCATCATGCTATTTACTATAAATATGCAGGTGTCAGGTTCTGATTCATTGACACCTTGTACAGTGTGCGGCGTTGACTCCGTCACTCTGTAGTGGTTAGAGATTACAAACTAGCTGTTTGCATGTGTATTTGTACATGTGCCTTCTTACCCGGTAGATGTCTGTGGATCTGTTAAATTGATATTTTATCCCTTTGCTCTTTGGTCCCCATTACTTTGCTGGATTCATGAAAAATAGGAAAAAACCTTAGTACACAAAAACTTGTGACCACGTCGAGTCAAATCCACTCGAATGTAAGACTTACTGATGCGTTCAAGATCCAGCGAGCAGTTGGGAAAAATAAAAGCCGTGATATGGTAATTACTCACAGAAATACCACAACATTGTTTTTCCTATTTCATAAAAACGTTACTTATTGAAAATGTAATTCAAGGAAAAAAGTCACCACTAAAATTACGTAAGTTTAACTGCTATCGTAAATCTCCAGTAATTACGTAAACCTGCGTAAATATGTCATAATTGACGCGTGTGATACACAACGTCACCTACCACCTGCACATGTACTTACATATAACAAGTCAGAAATAAACGGTTTGTTTTTAAGAAACTTCATGTCCATACAGTTTCCTACAGCGAGACATAGCAAATTTAAATGAAAAGGCAAAAGGTGTATTGACAAGTTCTTCAATAATAATTCTAATCCCAAATGAATGTAAAAGTTCCATAAATGTTGACTGCATTACAATATAGACAAGTAATCTATTAAACTGAATTTTCCAATTGTAGATTATTAACAGAAAATACAATGAAGTAATTAAAACTAACATTTATTTATTATGTTCATAAAATTAAAAAAAATATTATTACTGCTATGCAAAGTAATTACAAAGTTTGTTTCCGTTATTGTTCCAGATGCCGAAAAATAGCCGGGAGTCTAAGACAATAAAGAAGCAATTGTCCAATTGTCCAAAAATCCAATCCTCGAGATCAGTCCATGTGGATTGGTCCAGACATAAGTCCATGATGTTTGTAACTTTTGTAACTTGTGAAGTTTTAAAACTGTAACACGTACCAAAACAATTAAACTGGACCCTGTGTATCGTTGCCTGCAGCTATATCTATTATAATTGTTATAATTATAATTATAATAATTATCATTATTATTATTATTATTATTATTATTATTATTGTCCTTCACTTATTTGTTTTGTGTGTTATTTCACTCTATTGGTGAAAGTTGCTACCACTGAGTGCCAACAACACTACACAGTAGTTCTTTGCTCCTTAAGCTAGAACGTTCTTTCGAGCCCTGTGTCCTCCAAAGCCCTCTCACCACTGAGCTGTGTTTTCCCACAGAATAGCTGCTGACTGAGCGTTGTTTTGTTTACCAAACCACGCGCCTGGAGTCGGGTCCCACAACACTGCTCTAGACTGCTTGAGGTGATGCATTTTGAGTGAGAAGTTTTGCAAAATTAACTCCCAAGAGTAACAAAGTCCATAGACCGCTGCCAGCAGATGACAAACTCCAAATATCTGGTTTGCGGCCTTGGGACAGTTACATGTTTGTAAATGGACTGGATTTTGGATGCATTTAAAGGATATGTTGTCTGTGTTTCAACCCTGGCCTTATTAAAATGTTCATTCCCATCATCTATAACGGTTCGTAGCACGACCTCGCTGAACACTTCACTACTGAGAAAACTTACAACTCTGCTGCAACTTCTCACTGTGCTTAGATGCAGTCCAATGGGGCAAATATTTAAGCCTTGAACAAACCTATTAAATCCCCTTTTTTGAAAACAGGAGGCTCATAATATAGTAGCAGTAGGATGTAGGCTACTGGGGATGATATAAAAAATAAAAAAAATAAACAAAAAAGCGGTGCAATTTCCTGTTTCTAGTCTCTTACATTACGGTTAAGAGACTAGAAACAGGAAATTGTTGGCTCGTGAAAATACAGTCAAGAGAGCTGATTTGTGGAAGTGCAAATGAGTCAACAAAAGGAGATTTCACAAGTTTATTCAAAGCTTAAATGTTTGGCCCTTCGGATTGCATTTAAGTACAGTGGAGCTGCAGCAGAGTGGTGAGTTAAAAAGTCGAAAAGTCTCAAACTCGAATATGTTGCTTTTCAATCCTAAGGACTGTTATATGTTATATATGGACGGATGCTCAAGGGACAATTTAAGTGAAGGACTGGGAGGATAGCACTGCCTGAGCGCTGCATGGGACATTTCAAATCAAACTGTGAAAATCGGATAAAAACTAACCAAAGATTCATACTTTAAATCTCTGCACTATACGTCAAAGAGTCTACTGGGTGAGGGTTATGATCAAAATCCCGGCCTTTCCCGGCCAGAAACTTGCATGGAATTCCCCCACAGGGGTTAAGGCGTAACTTGCCAACATATCCAGACCCCATATTTAATACAAACAGATGCCCCAAATTACCTACATTAAAAAAGAATGTAGGTCTATATATTAAAAAACAACAGTTTATTTATAGCCTACTACGTTTTTTCACTTCTCCCCCTCCCCCTCTGCCTGCACAGTCCTCGGCATTTCATTATATTGGGCTCAGTTTATAATCTTCCCAGAGGGCACCCGCTGGGCCTTACAGTGCGGTCTTTAGTCATTTTCTGTATCAACTTCGCTTCCAAAGTCACAAAAGGTGCTTTCACTGTTTAATGAGCTGTTCCCTGCAAAACAGCTTGTCCTCCGTACCGATCTTAGGAACACAGTTTGAATTTCATCAAGTCTCCCGCAATAAAAGCGTTGCTGGCGGATCGTTTTGAACGATCGAGAATTTCCGATGGTTTGATGACAATGCCTCGGCGAGAAACCCCGCATCGAGGTGGCATTCCGCGGCGACGCTGATTAGTCCACATCTCTCCCCCTGAGTCTCCCCCACGAGGAGTATAAAGTGTTCGGGATTCACCGACGCTGGATTCACCGCGCCTCCCTTCCGGCTTGAGTCACATCTTAGTGATGTCCAAGGAGTCCTGAACCTCAATCACCTCGAAACCGCGGTTGTCGATCCCCAGCTTCCCGTGCCGACTGCGGTCGGGCTGGCTCTGGTTGCTGTGGTTGCGGTGGTCCACATCTGTCTTGAAGCAGTGCGCGCAGTGTGGCGTGGTGACCCGCACGCTCTTGGAGAAGTTGGAGAAGTCCACCCGGTATTTGCCCGTTTTGGTGCGGGAGATGATGGGGAGGAAGCTGTAGCCCCACTGGATCTCCTGTGGGACGTAGGATGTCCGGACCTGGCAGGAGGAACTTGTGGACTCCGCCATCCCATCGAGGAAGACCACCAACTCAAAGTCCTGCTGAGGAAGGGTGTCCGCCGACAGCTCGTAAAATGGGCTGGATCTGTTGATCACGTGGTAGAGGGTCAGCGGGCAGACAAAGAACAAGTTGTCCTTGCCCGCGTCCATGGTGAAGTTGATGTCCACCTGGTCTAAAATGATCGTCTCTCCATCCGGCGTCACGGTTGTCTGGAGCAGTTTGCCGTAGATCTGGCTCCCGATGAGCAGGGTCTTTCGCAGGTTGGCCACTCGGATCAAGAGGCAAAGGCTGCCCTTCTTCAGGCAGATGACCGCCGTGGCGCTGAAGGTGATCGTTTTGGCCCGTTTCTTGGGTAAGGAGATCTTGGCCAAGATCACCCCGCACATGAAGCAGTTGATGAACACGCCGACCAGCGACTGCACCATAATGAGAGCCACCGTGCCGGCGCAATGCCCGGTCAGCGCCCTGCCGCCGTACCCGATGGTGGTCTGGGTCTCCAGGGAGTAGAGGAACGCCGTGGTCAAGCCGTTCACGTTGTCTATGCAGCGGACGTGTCCGTCGGTGTGGTTCTGTCCCGGCAGATCCCCGTTGCTCTTCGCCACCCAGTACCACAGCAGGCTAAAAACGAACCAGCTGCCCGTGAAGGAGGCCACGAACAGGAGCAGCACAAAGCGCCAGCGGATCTCGACGAACGTAGTCCAGACGTCCGCCAGGAAGGCGTAGTGGTTGCTGTACTCGATGTTGCCAAACTCAATATTGCAGCGGCCGTCTTTGGTCACCAACCGGGTCCGACGGCCTCTGTGTCCGGCCGGCTGACCGTGGATGTGAGTCTGGATCAGCTGGAACATCCTGCAGCTTTAGGAGAGAAGGTGATTTTAGTCATGTGTGAGCACATGACTAAACGTAACTATGTGGTTCAGACAGACGAGCGGCCCTCATACCGCTGTGGAGCGAGTCAGGACGTTGTACATAGTTACACATTTACGGACGGAGGAAGCCGGAGCCGACCGTTGCTCGTTGTTAATATTGGAATGCAAAAAAAAAAACATTTCACATCACTGCCGGTTGTAAGATATACAGCACACCTCAATTGCACTGACTGCTTCTTCAGTTTCTGCTTCTTGCTTGGATGCTTCAAGGACTTTGAATTAGGACTTCATTTTCCACAATTCTCTATTTTACCGAATAACATTTTAAATAGACTACGGGGAATATCAATCCCGTTCTGCACTATAGAACTACTTAAATGAGGATGGCTCGTGAAAATGCGCTTTCATTAAAAGGGACCTTTGATGCAACACTCACTTTTTCACTGCTTGTGCGCATACGTGTGGGTCTCCGCTGGACCTGCTAACACACAAACTGTGAAATAAGACAACCCAGTTTTTTGTTTTTTTGAGTAACTCAACAAACAAATGAATGAAATGTAAGTACAGTATTTCAAAAACAATTCTGCTGTGTGTTCCTTTTGAGAAAAAAAAAAAAAAAAAAAAAAAGTATATGGTAGATAGACTGTAGGCTGCAGCACACGATCCGCTGTGCCTTTCTCCAAACTAAACTGATAAAAGAAATGTGCGTTTTTAGATAGATGTATCTCTTTTTTTTTATTATACTTTATTTTATTTCCCAATTTTTACAAAAAAAAAAAAACACAAAAAAAAAAATTTAAGAAACAGAAACTTCAAAAGACATGTTTCGTGGACCTCAGAGACCTATATTAACTTGTTGAAAAGGAGGTTTATAGGTCCCCTTTAAATATTGAACACCACATTCCCGCTCGTAACATTTGAATGTGGAGTTATGTTGAGAATCAAAATCTATTTTATTTCTCTGAGGTTTTGCGCCACTGGACAGCAATCCCAGCACATTCGAGGGAAATTCTCGACTTTCTCACATTTCAAGCTCGTCGTTGTGTTTTTCTTGTAATTACTGCTCCTCTTGCCCTTCCAGGGCAATGTTATGGCGGGACTAGAGTTTGGGAGAAGCCGGGGAGGTTTAGCCTCTGTGTGGTCCCTCGGGGTCACGCCTCATAAATCAGGAATTATTAAACCGCGCCGGTGGTCACATGTATTATATTAATCTGTATTTCTGATCAGTAGATAAATACTGGACGCACGGAAAGAACAAGAAAATCAGCGTGATGGAAATGGTTCAACCATAATGAATGAACCAGTTATGAATAGTCATGAAACGTAGAATAGGAGGTTGTTTTTTTCCCCATGTGCTCAGTAGAATAAGACATATGCCAAGGTTCTTTTGATATTTTCTTATAAAGAAAATATCCCCAACACCTCAAACGAGCAAGAAGAAAATTTTAAATAAATAAAATAAATGGATTGCTGGTTGCGCATGGTGATGGGAAAGGTCGGCCATTGTTAATTATTTGGTCATTCTTTATCAAACTGTCCGTGGAGCAAGATGGCAACTGTGCAAAAATGTCCCGAATTTCCATTTTGTCCTTTTTTTTTTTTTCTTCCATCGCTCCCTGCAGCGCTCTCTCCTTTCCTCCGAGTCACCGGAGGGGTTGTATGTGAGCGGGTTAGGCGGGGTCGGTTCCTTTTGGACTAGTGTGTTTGTTAAAGGGCGCGTGACGCCGTCAACCTTGGAAGTGAGGAAAGCAATTGATCAGATGCAAGATCCAGCAGATTAGACCCGAGATTTATTTTATCATCTTTTTTCTTTTCTTTCTTTTTTTTTTTTTTTTTTTTCGGAAGATTAGATGATACCCGTTTCCAGATGTGCTGAGTAAGCATTGACTTCCTGCTCAAAAATGCCTCTTTTTTTGGTTGGCAATAATGTGTGAAAGCCTCTGTTATATTGCATTATACATCTTGATGTGTTTACTTTTCTTACTTTCCCAGAAATAAGTGACTTCATTGGAATATGCCCTGACCAAACACTATCGCTCTATATTTGTACGTGCTTGTATGTTTGATGTTTACTTTTTATTTTGTTCGTCTTTTTTCACATTGTTATTCTCACTTTTCAAGGATTTCCACCATTCTGTTTGTATTCGGGAAGAAAAAGAATCAAATATATTAAAAAAATAAATAAATAACAGTTTAAAAAAAAATCTTAAAAATATATGATCAAATGTAACGCGAAAAATGAAATACAGCACATGTTAGCAGATATATAGAAGAATTGGTCAAAACTTGGTCAGATAGTTTGGACGTGCTCCAGCAGAACATCAACTAGACACAAAAAACAAGCTCTTTGTTTCACTTGTTTAACTTTTACACCCTGCGGGGCGTAGGTCACACGCGTGTAAACCTGTATATATATTTATAAAATACCACATACACAGTCATGCTCTCATTCAATAAAGTCTGATTTACCGTTGACCATTACACTGCTATAAGTACATCTCCAAACCCTCCATCCATTTTAACGCCCAAACAACCAGTCAAGAGAGGGATCCATCGCATCCCCAAATGTACAGCAACTCCGACGTACCTGCTTTGTGTGACCATGGGCCCAGAAGTGCAGACTGGAACTGGAACTCTTTTGTGGGCTCAGCCTCTTTCCTCCCCGCGAGTGGCCATGAAGGCGTCGAAAAGATTTTAATCCACAGTGAAATTTCCTAATCCCAGCCACATGCCGCTGTGTACAGCGGCCTCACGCAGACAGTGGAACCAGTCAGGAGCAGCTCCTGGAAGCAGCGTTAGGCCCCGGGCGGATCAACCAACCCCCCCCCAACCCCAACCCCAACACTAACCCTAACAACCCCCCCCCCCCCCATCATCATCATAGATACAACCAGTTGCCCCGGTCCTTCTCAAACACGGGTGAGATTCTCCAAAATCAAACGGTCCCCCCATCAGTACGCACGACTCCCATCTGAGTGGAACCTTCCCGGGATCGGCGGCAGGAACGTTAACATTGGAGCGGGCACGAGGTGTTTCTATTGAAGGGGCCACTGCAGCCCACATTTTTTTTGGGGGGGGGGGGGGTTCCTCACCCCCACCCTGAGAGCATTTGGTATTTGTCTCAGGTCCTCACAAAGAAATCCTTCAATTGCCCCCCCTCCGTATGGTGCCCCCCACCCACACCCCCACCTCAAAAACCCTGCAAGGCCGATTGAGATTTGCATCAAAATGAAGAGTTGCAGGGGCCGTGTGTCCGTGTGCCACATTCCACCCGCAACAAAAGAAAAAAAAAGCACCCAACAAATGCGGCCATTGTCAGTTATTTGTTTTTCATATCTGTGCAACACGCCTTCACATTTTCTTTGACGGGGAGACTGAGAAAAAAAGGTTCATCCATGCAGTGCAAGCTGACGCCACGCGAAGCAAAAACCGTGTAAAATATAGTTTCGGTTGCTTTTTCGGAGGGCTCGGTCCCTGACCCCAACCCACCTGCCGTTTTTCCTCTGTGTTTTTCTACCACCATGTGTGCCCCCCTCCCGAAAAACAAAATCGAATTTTAATCAATACACGATGGAAAGTAACTCTTGTGTTGCAAGATCAAAATTGCGGGGATGTACTTCTATGTAAAAAAAAACAAAAACGCGCCTGATAAAAAGGACACCATGGACCCCACCTTCTGCTGTCATTGTGGTGGTTTTCTGCCGTTCATTTAACTACATCTAATTGATGCTTTTGATCTGACGTTTAAAGATGTATAAAGGGCCCCGAGCAGCCGAGGGCCCATGGAATCACTCCAACCTAATGCCAAACTTTTTCTATTGTTTACTAATTGTTACTTTCATAGTATCTGGTGTCTCTTGGTCCAATTTGTGCTCTGTGATCATTTTGCGTTTCTGAAGAAGACGTCGCACCCCACCTGCAGATAAAAATAGCAATATGATTCTGAACATGTTTTTGGGTTTGATATGTGGCCGTCATTTTGCCTGAGCAAGTTTATTTGAAAATGTTAGGGCTGTCATGTGAACTCTCTCACATTCCAACTGGCTGGAAAAAACAAAACGAGATAATTTGATTTACAAGCCACGTCTGGCAGATAGCTGGTTCACTGTGTGTGTGTGTGTGTGTGTGTGTGTGTGTGTGAGGCGGACATGAGAGGCATTATTTTGTTTTTAATGTCTGATCATTTTCTTACCTTGTGGACAAACCTCTGCTAATTATCTGATTGCTTCCTGGGAAGCGATTAAAGATCAATTTGAGACGCATTTTTTTTTTGTAATCTCATGGGAGTATTAGACGTTTAACAGTGAAGCGGTAGCTTGATACTTAATAACATGGTGTTTGTGAGGCTATAATGTATGTCACTTTTAACCACAAATTTATTCATTTTTTTTTTTTTTTAATCAGTTCATTTCATATCCCATTTACTACCGTGACGCAAAACATGATAATAAAAAATAAAAACAAAATAAACCACCGCCACGCAGTAAAATACACGTGAAAGCCTGTCGACGTACCGTGAGAACATTCTCCTTTATTCGGACTGTGTACATGAGTCCTTTTCATTGAGGATCTCAATACGTTCCAAACAACAATTGTACACCTCCATCGCTCGGCAGCTCTGGACGCCGGGAGGTTGTCGAGTTGAATAGCGCTTCAACATCAAAAACAAAAACAAAAAAACGGGGTGTTTTATTTCTTCTCCTCCTCTTCCTCCTCCTCCTCCTCCTCCTGGCTCTGGAAGAAGCACCTTCGGAGCGCTGCGATGTAGCGGCGCCCATCTGGAGCCGTCACCTTCAGCTCGGCCAGGGGAGGCGACGCCCCGTTGGAGTAGAGTCTGAACGCAGGGCTGCACGACTGGATGGCTTCCAGAAACACCTGCCACCCCAAAAATATACAATCGGGAGATAAGAGACAGACTTTGTCAACCCCCCGTGAAGAAGAGATGGAAATAAAATCAAAACGAAAATGATGTATGCACATCTGTAAACAGAAGTTGGCAGGGGGGCAGCACGGCTTATTATCAGCGCAGGATTTAACATCAGATCCTCGGGCTGGGGGGCGAGAAATCGATATATATGTCGGTATATTGACTGATAGCGATATGAGACCGGATATCGCCCGGGATCGTCAAATCGCGAATATCGTTAAACGTTGTCTTTAAGGCTGCGTGACGACGGTACAGCGATGCAGTTTCCCCAAACTTCATAGACTGCTCCAGATGTTCTCATCGATGGTCATCGGAATCGGTCTCAGAGTGAGTTTACTTCCCCGGGGACATTTGTATACACAAGGAATTTGGTCATGGTGAAAGGTCAAATAAGAAATAAAATAAAAATGTCAATAAAAAGTTAAACAAAAAATATTTTAAAAAAAAAGGCCAAATGTACACAAATAGCTGAAAAATACAAAAGAGAAATAGTCAAATATATAAAAATATACAGAATACACAAAATGTGATCTATGCACAGGATAAATGGGTCCTATGGGTATATAGGGTATAAATGATTGCAAAGTACTGGTTAAGATATTACAGTTCCTACAGTGCGTTATAATGCGATGATTGTTTCTCAAAATATTTCTTGTGTGTAAATATCTTATGAAAGCAACTATAGCCATCCGCCAAATCAATTGTTGAATTATAAATATCGAGGCATTTGCCAATATTAGCTCAGCCCTAGCAGAACCAGTGTATTATTGTATGTCGCCCAGACCATAACGCCCCGAGACCCCAGGCGGCACCTTGACGATGTCCTCGGTGTCCTGCGCCGCGTTCTGGAACGCGGCGTCGCAGTGCCGCAGGTATTCCTCGTACAGGCCCCGCGTGGCGCCGTCGAGCCGCCGGAGAGCTTCCTCCGCGGGCTCCACCTTGCGCAGGTTGTCCAGGAAGTCAGTGTTTACGGGGCCGCACTCGATCACGCTCACGCTGCGAAGGAAGGAAGGAAAGGAGAGGAAGGAAGGGAGGCGCAAATGAATGACCAGCTCATCCGCCTGGCGCATCGTCCTACTGTCCCGGCCGAAACTCACTGGATGTTGAAGTGCTGCAGGATGATGGCCAAACTCTCGCACGCGCCCTCGACGGCAAATTTACTGGCGCAGTACACCGCGTTGAAGGGGAAACCTGCAGCCCGACACGGAACGCAGACCAGGTTCAGGGGAATCTGACGGATCCCGACAACGGTAAAGTGTTCCGTCGCCCCGAAGCTCACCTTGAAGCCCTCCAACACTCCCCGTGACCAGAATGCGACCCTGCCCCCGAGCCTTCATCCCCGGGAGAAATGCCTGGATGGTCTGGATGGTTCCCAGGAGGTTCACTTCCAGCACCTGCCTCATGGTGTCCAGGGCCTGGACTTCCAGAGGCCCCATCAGCCCCACGCCGGCGTTGCACACTGGGAAGACAGGTCACAAGGTCAAGGTTTCGCAAACAATCACAAGACACGTTTGACGCCGAGAGATCGGACGAGATGTCTGGGAACCGACCCAGGATGTCCACCCTGTTCTCCAGCACCCTGTCCCTGGCCGCCAGGATGGACCGCCGGTCCGTCACGTCCATCTGGAGGACGTCCAGCGTGTCTCTGTGCAGGTCTTTGACGCACTCCAGAAGACGCTCCTTCTTGGCCAGATTCCTCATGGTCGCGTACACTGAAATAACAGACAATTGAAAGCCTCTTTAAGTCTCAAGCAACATCCACACCCGGTGATTGATCAGTCGATTACCTTTGTATGTTTTGTTGGGGTCGGACGCTAAACGCACGGCCAGGCTGAGGCCGATTCCGGACGA
Organism: Zeus faber; assembly: GCF_960531495.2. Classification (NCBI taxonomy): domain Eukaryota; kingdom Metazoa; phylum Chordata; class Actinopteri; order Zeiformes; family Zeidae; genus Zeus; species Zeus faber. Next base: position 12,271,588 of record NC_137200.1, read on the forward strand.
GCAGCCTGTGATCAGCACCACCTTCTGTTCCATGGAGGACGAGGACGAGGGATCTTCTGGGCGTCCTGCAGAATGACCCTCCTCGTGGGTGCGTTGCACGATAAGATGGCACCGCGGGCAAAATGTCCTCCTCCTCCTCCTCCGTCTTGTTTTTTTTTTTTCTCTCAACTTCCCCCACAAACACAAGGCCGCTCGGAGGTAAACATCCCACTTTCCCAACGGCGTTGCCACCCCCACACCCCGTGTGAGAAGGCTTGGCTCTTGAAGAACCCGCCACCGGCCACCTGGAGCCATGGCCTTCAGCCGCTTGTTTTAACGCAACAACGTCGGTTAGAAACACAAATGTTAAACATACAGTGCATGTTAAAACTTGTGGTTTTTAGAGGTTAGTTCGGAATACCGCGTTTCTTTTAGATTACTGATAAAGCTGTGGAAATAAAAAAAAAAAAAAAGATAAACCCCGGACCCAAGACACAACACGACGTTGGGGTGGGCGCCTATTTACTGCACCAAAACCAGATCCTGTTGTTTTGTGCGATAGTTCATGCTCTCAGCTGGTGTGGAAAAGGTAAGCATGGTTCTACATTCATATCCAAAAGTTTTTTGATGAATACTGATATAAAATCTGACCATATCATCTACAATAAAACATGTAACACTAGCTCATTATATTATTGTCATATTCAGACATTACAGCAACGTCAGCAATAGCAATATTATCTTTTCAAAAAGAGACGATATATAGCATATACACATACAAGTATAAACATTTGGCGGTGGGGGAAGTATCGATTCTTAGATGCATTGCGACTCCATAATCCAATCTATTTTTGACATCTTGATTATCTTCAATCGGTTCCTGTATGGTATCTTTAAAAATACGATACACTCAATATATCATAATAGACCGCATTCAAAAAAATAGTGACGGCCATGATCTCTACATATTGTTATGTACATGCATTGCCAATTGATTTAATAGGAGTTAAGTTACAATGACATTTCAGGTAATCTTTATTCTTCTCTCTTATACCTCTGCTTAGGCTGTGCATGGGCTAAAGGGAAACCAAACAAAACACAACACACAAACATAGTTAATTAACTGCATTGATTTTATAGCCAACATGGCCACTCCATGTGCCACACGACCAATGTCTCATTTACAGAGACACACAAAGGTTTGGGATTAGTCTGCAATGATATACATATTACCATATACAATATAACGTGTAACGACATATATATATACACTTACGTGCGCGCACACGCACACACACACACACACACACACACGCAAACACACACACGCAAACACACACACACACACACACACACACACTCCCTTGTGTACATACTTTGGACACCAGAGGGCAGAATCATTGTTCCAACTGTGATCCATCAGGGTGTGGACTCCACATAGAAAAACAAAACCCCAGGTTGACACAGGCATTCAGCACAAAGCCTTTTTATTGACATTGAGGATTATACAGTCACAGGTTTGACATATGGAGTGTTTCTTGCTTCAACAGATTCACGCTACCGATGCTTGGAAAGGAGTCATATCATCAGGTGTCTGGACATTCTGCATTTCTGCCATATCATCTGAAGATTCATTTTAATAGTGTAAATGCTGGAGTCAGTTTTGGTTTAAAAAAAAACAACAACACAAATCTAACACTTGAAGACCGATATTAAAATGTTGTTGAAATTAAGTTCATCGATAAATGTTAAAAGCAGTGAGTGGGGAGCAGTGTTTCTGAGCACAGGGTGGCGACAACATCTGGCGATAACGAGAAGGAATAAAACGAAAATGAAAGATATATTTAGGACAGACGTCTTCAAATCCATGACATGAACGGGGGGCGATCACCTTATCGCACACATAACCTCAGACACACATTCACTATAATGTCACAGTTCGGCACGTCACATTTATTTAGCCATCAATTCTAGACTTGGACTTCTTGTCCGCACGCACAAAATCTGCGAGATGGATTCCCCTTTGAAAAGCAGGCCATGAGGGGGTACGAAAATAAATTGCCGCTTAATGATGTGGAATGTAAAAAAAAGAACGTGGAATGTGAAAATAAATCTATAAAGCAATCATTTGGGAGTTAAATGGCATTCAGAGTCAAAGTACAGTGGAAACAAAAAAAAAAATCATATAAGCATAGGAAAAAAAATTAGAATATGCATAGCCCGTTCGCAACTCAAAGACTGGCATAATACCGCCTGAAAAATCGGCAAAAATAAGAAACGCAGAGGTAGATGTGGGGGCAAATGAGAAGGGAAATGTGGTTCTGTAAAGGAGTCAAAAGTGTAAAGAGGTGTAAAAATAAGGTGCAGGGGATACAACGTTTTCAAAGAAAAACAAAAAAAAGAGAGAGAAATGGCACTTCCATAAACGACGACAGAAAGCTTAGTTGATTAAAAAAATATTACAGCCAACCGGGAATTTTCATGTTCCAGAAACAACACAATGTGGAGGAGGGGGGAGACGGGTCTGAGCGTACCACCGAACCGGAATCACTGTCAAAAACAAACCCGAAATACCGTTTTCACAGTAAGAAACCGAGCAGAGCACTGACTTTTGTCGTGGAAATAGGGCGATTGTTTTTCTTCGCCAACTGGTAAAAGAGGATTTCACGACCAAGCACGTCTTACGACATTAAAGACATCAAAGTTCAAGACGGAATGGAATTTAAGATTCGCAGGAGCAGGTTAAAAAGTGGAATAGGGGAGTTCGACGACGATGGCTACAGATAATTGCTATTTGCTATTCTCGGTAACTGATTTAAATCATCGCGTTTTTTTTTTTTTTTTTTTTTAAATACCAACACAAAACTCACAATCACCGAGTTAAAAACATTATAATTTTTTTTTTTTTTTTTTAAACAGGGCACAGAAATTTATGAAGTGCAACTACGCCACGTTATGTTAAGAGTTTGCTTCGCATCGCGTCTGATCCCTAGTTTCAACGTCCATTATAACTTTGCCGCGCCGCGAGGACGGCGGCGCTTTCAGCGCGACGGGACGAAGGACAGCGGGGTCACAAACTTGCACTGAACACAAATTTGGTCTCTCATGCTTTCAACACGGCACACATCACCTCTTCCGTTTGTGTTCCCTTCGGTTTGGCAATGACTTGTAGGTGACTGGAGGGGGGGGGGGGGCATATGTGCGTGTGGGCGTGGGTGAGGATGAGGGCGCGTGTCTGTGTGGGAGGGTGGAGAGCTCAGGCCTCAGTTCTTCAGGACGGAGTCGTACACCTGGTAGACGTACTGGGAGACCTCCGGAGCACGACACTTCAAGGAGAGCTGCAGGAGAAGAAGAAGAAAGGAGTGTGTGTTGTGTGTGTGTGTGTGTGTGTGTGTGTGTGTGTGGGGGGGGGTTAATTAGGAGTTAACATACTTGCAGTTTACAACTTTTTCAACTGTTATTGACAAAGTTGCTCTCAAATTTGGTCCTAAGTTCTTGTTTTAAAGACTTGCTTTTGAATCCCCATCAGACCATTTTTAACCATTCTGTTTCCCTGTAGACGTGAAGAACATCTGTGTAATAAACTGAAAATTGTAGTTGTCTAAACAGGGGGTCTACATTGTGACCGGGCGCCAGCAATGCTGGGACTCAAAAACCCTTTCAGTGTTCGTTGTGAAAGTACGACAAAATGCAAGTACAGTTTTCTCACAAAATGAGACATTTTTTTTTCTGTTTTGTTTCCTGTTTTATTGATATTTCAAAGAGGGAGTTTTTTTCTGAAAAGCTAGATTTAGTCTGATGTCAAATTTTTAATTTTTCAAGAAATCCTATGTGACAAACTGCAAGGTGGATTAAAAAAATAAATAAATAAATAAAAAAAAAGTAAAAATGTCTTCCCCTGTAGTTAATGCTGAATGCTGCCATATTATCCCAGCGGATTTTAATGACGCTGGTTCATATTTCTACAACATTTGTCAACATTTCCAACTCATTTACATCAGTATTGCAGTTAGTCTTGTAGAGTTAGTCCAAACCTCAGAAGCTCAGTGTGGCACCCAAGCTATTTATCTATCTGTCAAAAAAAAATATTGAGATCTTTATTTTAATTTTTATCCCTTGTCTTCATACCTTGAACACATCTAGTCAAATACCTCACAACTAAATTCAAAAATCTAAGACGAAAAAAAAAAAGTGAAATAATGCGCAACAACATTTTAAACCACAAAGAACAAAACCGAACCAAAAAATAAATTATTTTCCGTGACAGAGGAGAGGCGAAGAGGACCACGAATCCCCGTTCCCCTACCGTGTAATTTGGGTTGCCGGGCTGAATCCGGAGCTCTGCCAGGATCCAGATGCCATTAGTGAGCTTCAGGGACTGGTAGAGCATGTCCTGGCCTTCCACGTTCCTCTTGGCGATGGTGTAGATGTTGTTGTTTTGCAGTTTGCCCGACACGGTGTCTGCGAGGCCAAAGTCAACAGTCTCGGTCAGTCTAAAAAACTGGTCTTAGAGAAAGTATCAAGAGGCTGCTGTGAAATGTTGCTCAAAGAAATGTGAAAAATATTTCAGCAAAAAAATAAATATAAAATAAAATAAAATAAAAATAATAATAATAATAATAATCACATCTGTAGATGTATCTACAGGATACTGCCACTTCTTAAACACCAAGTGATAAGTGGTAATCTCATCACCTGTAGACACTGTAATATGAATCGAAGTGGAATTGTGACTATTTTTCATACTTCAAAAAGGCATAAAACCTTTTCTGGATATGTCGGGATCTAAACTCAAGGCGCTGCAAGGGGTGTTCCGTCCGTCCGCCTCCATTTAGTTTGAATGACAGACGGGCTGTCGTCTGAGTTCCCAGGTGTAATGGGTCCCCAGTACATGGGGATAGATTGCGTATTTTCTTTATTTTATAAATCGGTTGAAGCCGGGATATCCTCGCAGCGTCAACCAAAGCCACTATTTTCCCATTCCGAATTGATGGAAGCGGTCAGCTCGAAGTACAGGCTACAAAACACGAAGCGGCCGTCGATAATGTATTTGACCTATAATGTCTCTCGTACCCAAAGCGTCAGTTGGTAACAAAATCAACGCCCACTCGAGAATCCTGATATTTTTCAATAACTCTGCAGAATAGTATGCTCGAATGCCAGTCAAGAACTCAGCGGAATGTGGCAGCTACCATGTCCCCGGTAGCACCACAGCGTAGATTTGAACGAACAGAAAAGCCAGGACGGTCACTACGTTGGGTACTAAATACTGCATCTAGTGGGAAAATGATGGCCACAATACAAATCCAATGCACATAGAGTATATACAGCATATACAGCATATACAGGAGGGACCGAGTAGCTTTACGGGGGTGTCAACAACACGTCACTAGGGCAGCTGTCAGCTACAGAGAAAAACCTGACTGGCTCCAGTGTCCTTCCGGGTCGGGTACACTCGGACACTGATCTTGGGGCAAAGCCTTGGTGGTTTGCGAGCCATTCCGCTTTCAAGCGCAGCACATGTTGGGGATTATGAGAGGCTTCTGAGTGGCTCTTTTAAAGCAAGGGAACAAACAAGAGTACAGTGTAGGTAACTGTGGGGAAGGGTCCCGGGGGAAGAATGGAGGTTAAGTGTCACTTAAAGGTGACTTTCTGCTACCCATGGGTTTAGGATCGGAGGAAGAAACAAAAAAACAAAAGAAGGAAAAAAAAACAAACAAAAACCAAACAAAAAAACCCCAAAAAACAAGGAAACAACTTGTGATAGACATGATCTCAAGAAAGGTCCACTAAATGTTGTTTTGTTAAAATAAGGATAGATGTTTCGCCATTTTGTCCCGAAGTCTGCCGTTGCCTTGAAATTAGTATTAGACTTGAAGAGATCTCCAGAATTTGAATTTGTTTTTCAACACGGTTGCCATGTTGTTTTTTTCAAAGCTATCTCATTAATCTTATACACACAATTCATTTATTCCACTTGAAAGCCAGATTTCTGAATTTAAGTTCCACAAACAGGTCAAAATGACACTCGATGACAAGGCAATGCATCAATCGTTACCTTATTAAACTCACAGTCTGTACCAAACTGGTACAATTATTACATAATTGCCTGATGGCAATCATTTGAGCTAATTGCTAATAATTTTGTAATATGATATTATAATAATGTTTTTCATCCAAATTTTGAGTCAATGATAAAAATTTCCCTCCAGATGTTTTCATCAGTTGGGTTGAGGAAAATTAACTGTCCAGCCAAATTGTTACACTCCAATAACCTTTTTTTCCTTCCTAAGGTGGATATGTATTATTATTATTATTATAATTATTATTGTTATTATTGTCATTATTATTATTAAACTTGAAATGAAAACCATAAAAGACAAAAAAAAAAGTTCTCACAGAGAAATTTAAATGTCACGATCGTGACCATCAATGCAATAGGACTTTGTGTGCCCGAGCAATTTTCCCTTGTGGAGAAATCACTTTGAAACTGAAAATCGGTCACGAGAAAAGCATTTTCCATATCGAATAAGAACCTTGGGTCCAAAAAGGACATACCTGCATTTAGGTGGCATTCCTTAATCTGGTACTGCAGCTCGTTCTCATTGGGAATATCTTTCCAGGTCGCCAGGAACACCTGTCGCTCTGCATAAAACAATAATGTAAAGGGCACATTTATGTGATTTAATGACAGATTGAGATAACCTGCCGCAGAAATCTACAAGCACAGAAATGATTAGGGCCGTTCCCAACTCAGAATTTTGTCAGTCCAATTGGATTTGCCTGGCCAATGCGAATATTCGACTATTCGGTAGCGTGGGGTGGGGGGCACGAACCCTATAAGCAATTGCTCGTGCCTATGGTTGGGTATTGAGACCCGGTATTAAATGGGCCCCGGGGCAAAATTATTAAAGACCGTAGAATTGGAAGCTCCGTCGTTACCAGTGCCATTAACGGTATTGGTGAAAAGAAGAAAAAAAACGTATTTATTTAGGCTGTATAACTAACTTGCAATAACATTAAGATATTCATCTAAGAAGCCTTTTTGCTGTTGTCAAAAGAGACCTCTCTATCTCTCTCCAACTCCATCACCAAAGATATGGAGATATGCGGAAGGTATGGAGATATGTGCGAGGAGGGCGGGGCCGGCTCCCTCTGCCTGGCTCTCACACACACACACACACACACACACACACACACACACACACCCGAGGAGACGAGAGCACAGATTGTGCCCCGATCGCCCCCCTCTCCATGCGTAATGCGCAATTTATTTTAGTTTGTTGTGTTTCTCTTTCACACATATACAAATATGTTTATGATTCCCCTTATTTATAATTCCTCATTGAAATGTCTTCCCTGTGCATTTTTGTAAGCTCCTATTTGTCCTGTTATTTTAATGCACATTAACTTCCCAAAAAAAAAAAAAAGAAATTGCTCGACTTGAGGAATCTCAGTCGACTGACGAGTTTCCGACTGATGATTCCACTTGTTGACTTTCAGCGGGCAGCCCTAGAACGTAGCAGACCAACTTCCAACTTGTGTAAAATTAATTGAAACAAATTCTCAATTTCAAGACAAAAATTTGGAATTAAGTAAAAAAAAACATCAATCCAATCCATTCCGCCCACTTGTTTGACCAAATTGTCCAAAGATGGTTATAATGATTTACTACCATTATATTTTAAAAGATCTATTTTTTTTTTTCCAAATTCAAGCTTGCGAAACCACACTGGTGTAGAAGTGAGTAAGAACTACTTCAAGAAAAACTTAAATCACATACCCATTTTGCCGTCTTCCACAAAGAAGATGTTGAGAGGTATGAGCCCACTAAAGTAAAACACATCTATGTTGTTCTTCACAGCCACCTGAATAGATGAGCACAAAAGCAAGGGATTGGAATTGGACGGATTGTAATATCACAAAACAACAGCGCGTAGAAGTAAGAAGATTGATGTTGGGCGCCATGGTTTCCTGCGCAAAAAATAGCCATTTATTTTTGCCCAAAGGCGTCGTAACGTTACTGGCCGTTTAAGGCATTTCCGACACTTGAATGGGCCAGAAACCAATACCAACAACGTCGATGGGGAAAGAATAGTTTACTTCTGAAGACCTTGAATATCAAAAGCTAAACCAAACCATGTCTGATATTAATCAAATGACCATCGCAATTTCGACACATTACTGGGTTGGAGACAGTAGATGTCACCAAGATAGAAAATGTAATTATTTCTTATGTTCGAATGAGCCCAAACTAGCGGTCGAGTGGATTGGAACTCGGGTTTACATGAATTTAAGAGCTAGAAAGGCGTACATTTGCGTGACTTTCCGTGATTAATGAAAATGCGATAAAGACAGCGATTCCAACAATAACTAGGGATATCTTGGCAAACATGGCAGACAGACATGCTGGAATATTAATTTATTATGATGTCTACTAAACCCAAACCCAGCAAAGACTGGGCATTGGTAATGTGCTCAGACCTGCTTGGCTTTCGTTAAAAAAAGAAAAAGAGGAAAATAAATATGCCAACACGTCTGTACCTGCAGGTTGTTGAGTGGATCCATTTTCATAACTGGGCCGATAGTGTTGAGAGGCAGGGAGACGTCCATGTTCTGGCTGGGCATCAGTGGGGTGTGAATAGGCAGAGGGCTGGTGGGGATCATCCCAAAACTAGATGTGCAAAGAACCAAAAAATAAAATAAAAAGCCAGATCATCAAAAGTGCTTTAAAAAGTATAGGTTCGCCATTTATCAACCCAGGAAAATTCCTCAAAAAAAATGTCGGTTAGAGCTGGTTGTGAAGGTGCAAAAAAAAGACTATAAATAATATAGTGTATATTGTTCTCTCACCTGTTTTTGTTGAACTGGATGGCAAAGTCGGTCATGTGTTGCAGGGCCTTGTTGGTGAAGGTCATGTCCATGTACATGTGTCCCTGGCGTCGAGAGAAGGTTCCAGATATCTCCAAACCCTTGGCTTTAACTGCCGGCAGCCACACCTGACACAAAGAAACTAGACAAGTTTAATTTCATTCCGGTGAAATATATGAATCATCATCTTGCCATCTTAGTTGCAGCATCTCAGAACATACAGGGGTGGACCAAATAACGGAATGATACAATAACAAGGACTTAATAAGGAGATTGGGCCGCCGTCTCCTTATTACCTTCAGATCTATCTGAAATCCTTCTTGGAATGCTGTCACAGAAGTCCTGAACTTTGTGCGGCACGATATTGCACCACCCGTTAAAAAATAAAAACCTCAAGTACTTTGAGGGAGGAAGGAAGTGGTCTCTTGGTGAGACCTTGGTGGTCGCTTTACTGCAATCTTGAATTTCTTCGTGGGAGCGAAGTGCAACTGAACTTGCAAAATGGCGTCATAGAACTTTATTGCAATATGACCATGCGGGGCAATTATTGGACCAATGACTCCCACAGGATGGTCCAGACCAATATGCTCCACCCAGCATGTTTATCCGTTGGCAACAGACATGTGGGTTGAAGACATTGTTTGGTTTTCTCTAGATGTAAACCCATCTGGATGTAGGAAATAAGGGGATTAATGACTCTTCAGAGCATATTACTTTTGTTGATCGCTCAGGATTTGTGCATTGGAGATACAAGCCGTTTCCGAATGGCGTCTCTGCCATAAATTTAATTGTTTCCCGTCAACTGAATTTGTTTCACCATCGCAGACACATAAGTAATTGTGATTTAGCTTCTTCAGAATTTTTTTCATGTCGTGTTTCTGTTGCTTTTGTCCACGGGTGACACAATCCGCTGTATATACTTGTAAGGCGCTGCAAATGTCAAACTCACCGTTTTGGGCACCACGTACCCTCCGGTGGTGACGGCCATGCCCGTGGACAGCTCAAACAGGTCGTTAAGTCCGCTGCTCAGGGCCGCCGGGGCAGGCGTGGGCGATGGAGCAAAAGTATTGGGGACGGACGAGGGGATGAAGTTCTGTCCCACCTGGACGGTTTACGTTCCAAAGAAAAACAAACAAAAATGAGGAAAAGGAATCAAAGCACTCACAGATCTGACGACCAAACAGCAGGCATGGCTAACGAACATGCCGACGATATTGGCAATTCAAATTCAAGGGGCAACCCGATCATGAATTTGGCAATTTTGCTGATCTTGTTCAGAAGCAGTGACTGAAATAACATATAGGTGATTGCATCATAGAGAGAAATTACTAGAGCAAGTCGTCCAGTCATGCAGTGGAGTTAGTTTCAACCCGTTGTTTTGAACTACCGACCCACTTTATCAAATCAAATACAAGCAAGGACAAAATGGGTGAGGCATGCGTCGAGTGCGTTAGAAAGACCCCACCAACGTGGGAGGTTTCGATCTTCGAAACTGCTTTGACATGTTAAGACGGGGAAAACTAGGTCTAAGGATGCATCGTGCAAGCAGCGTGCAGACTGGCGCCGAGCCGGCCAGACTGTTCGGATAGCAGCTAGACAGAAGGGCTTTTGGGACTTACAGCTGGACTTCCCCCAACACCTCCGCCCAGGTCTCCCCCGAGCTACAGGAGAAAAAGGAAGAGAGGCAGATCCCCAACAGACAGCATCCAAACAGGACCGCCCGGTGGACGGATACAGCGGAGCACAAACACAGAGAAAGAGAAAGAGAGACATAAACTTAGCAATAGTGTCCAATAGAGAAGCCCTTGCTTCCGAGAGGAAAAAAATAAAAATACCACATCCCTGTTGGCACGTACATTTGAGGACGAAAATATACAAAGAAATAATGACTAAATTCAAATTTGAATCAAAGATTATCAGTCAAGCAGTTCCTGCACCTTGAGAAGCAAGAATCCAGACATTAAAATGGGTAGAAGTACTCAGTGGCCACTATATTAGTACTGGGAAGGACCCACCTTTGCCCGGAAAACAGCCTGTGGCACGGCTTCAACTAGGTGCTGGAAATATTATATAGACATCCTGGTCCATTTCAACATGATGGCGTCCCACAGTTGCTGCAGATTTGTCGGCTGCACATTCATGCTGCGAATGTCCCGTTCCACAACAGCCCAAAGGTGCTCTCCTGGACTGAGATCTAGTGACTGTGGAGGCCGTCGGAGCGCCCTGAACTCGTTGTAATGTAAGTGGAGCTAGCTTGTGCAGCAGATGTGTGCTTTGTGACAAACTCAATTGGTATTAACGGGCTTAGTGAGCGCCAAGAAAAACATTCCCCAAGCCATTCTACCTGCCAGCCTTAACCGTTGATATGAGGCAGGATGGATCCATGGATTCATGTGGTTTTGGCCTAATTCTGACCCTACCATTTATCATGTCGCAGCAGAAATCAAGATTCGTCAGAGCAGTCTCCCTTTTTTGTTATTATACATCCCCCTCTAATATACCACGGTCAACTTGCACAATGTGCAAATAAATATTGCCGACTGCTCCGTATTTGGGCGGACCTTCCAGGACTGCAAGATCAAAGAATAGCTGCCCGTTTGGCACCTCGGACTCATGTGTTAGTAGTTGAGTGCTTGGAAATGTTCTGCTATTTTACATAATGGTCCAGCAAAACCTGCTTCGAAGAAGGGGCTAGTTAAAGAGATCCTAACATTTTCATAACATTTGGGACATGGTCAATGAAAATCAGTGTGTGTGTGTAAATATATACACACACACACACACACACACACACACACACACACACACACACACACACACACACACACACACACACACACACACACACACACACACACACACACACACACACACACACACAAAAAGTTAAGAGATATTTGGCTTTCGGGTGAAATTTATGGAAAATGTAAAAAGTTCACGCTACAGTGACATTATATCATGAAAGTAGGGCATTAAAGTAGAAGCATGCAATGGTGATTTCCTCATCTCAAACAATGTATTGAAACAAAAGCCAACAACAGTGGTGGGTTTACCACAACAAAAAATGTCAATGTCTCAATAACTTGTCATGTGCCCTTGAGCATCAATTACAGCTTGACAACGACGTCTCATGCTGTTCACAAGTCCACTTATTGTCTGCTGAGGCCTGGCACCCCACTCTTCTTGAAGGGCGGCCCTCAGGTCATTGAGGTTCTGGGGTGCAGAGTTACGAGCCGCTACACGGCCACTCAGCTGATCCCATAGGTTTTCTATGGGATTCAGGTCTGGAGAAAGTGCAGGCCACTCCATTCTCCAGCAGCCGTTCCCTAATGATGCCACCTCCATGAGCTGGAGCATTGTCATCCATGAAGATGAAATGAGGCCTGTGTTGTTCATGCAGGGGCACAATGACTGGATTAATGATGTTATTCAGGTAGTTTGGGCTTGTCACTGTACCATTCACAAAGTGTAGGGCAGTTCTGTATTGACTAGACACACCTGCCCACACTGTAACACCACCACCACCAAAGGCTCGTCTGGTGACAGCAGTGGCTGATGCATAGCGCTCTCCTTGACGTCTCCAACATCGTTGGCGGCCATCATTTCTGCTCAACGTGAATCGACTTTCATCAGAGAACAGCACTGAGGCCACTGGTCCCTCCTCAGCGTCAATGCTCCCTGGCCTGTGCAAGACGATGACGCCTGCTCCTGGTGGTGTGGTCAGGTTCCCTTGCAGGTCATCCAGCACGCAGACCACGCTGATGTGAACGGTTTCGAATGGTCTGATGTGACACTCGGGTGCCTCTCACCTCCCTTAAATGTGCCTGGAGTTGAGTGGCATCATCATCCGCTTCCGCAGGGCACTGTTCACAATGAAGCGCTCATCAGTGTGGGATGTGGCCAAAGGACGTCCATGTCTATGCCTTTCTGTGACTCTTCCAGTCTCTCTGTATCTCTGTTGCAACCTGCTGATGACACTCTGTGACACTCTAAGCTCAGTGGCCACTTCCCTCTGAGAACATCCTGTTTGAAGCCTCGCAATGGCGAGGTACTGTTGATCAATTGTTAGGTGTCGTCTTGGTCTCATGATGTCAAAATGTGAACAGCAATTCTAACTGAACCAGGAAATGTATTGGTTGATTCATGGATCAAACACCTGTTGTGAATTTTGCCGTTCAGCTCCTTGTTAGAGAACAGCAAGTTGTGCAAAAAGTACTGAAACATTGAACAGTTGGACATTATAGTGCATTTTAGGTTCATCCTGAAATTTCACCCGAAAGCCGAATATGCCTAACTTTATGTGAGTTGTGTGTGTGTACACACACACACACACACACACACACACACACACACACACACACACACACACACACACACACACACACACACACACACACACACACACACACACACACACACACACACACACACACACACCCTGCATTGAAACAGGATGAAAAATAATTTGCAACGTAATCTTTATGCAAGCCGCTGTTTTAAAAGAGTTGCACAATTTCACAACTATTTCTCTTCCCCCCATCAACACTACAAATAAGTCATCGTATTCCCTGCTGGTTCAGCTCAGGTGACGGCTCACCTGTTTGTACTCGTCTGCCACCTCGGAATGAAAATATTTAAAAAAGGTGTCAAATACCCATGTTTTATCATAAATACAAACCCAGGCCACCACTGTGCACTGTATCGGCAACCATTATGAAATTGCCACGTTAGCAGTGGTACTCTGGAGTGTTTCTCACCCTAAATGAATCAGGAATGGGACTTAATAGTGGCGCGTCAACAGGGTGTGGGAAGCCAGCTATGAATTCCATTGCATGTGAAGAAAGGTTCATGATCTCATCTGCAGTTCACTATATTATTCATAACTGTGTCCGTTAGAGATGGGAATTGGCAGTGACCTCCCAATCATGAATCCAATCCAATCCTGAAATAAGAAGATATTCAAATAGTTTTGATTGGCTTAGTACTGTTTCAATGATAACATTCATTGCAACTTTTGTTGACCCCCCCCCCCACACACACACTTCCTTATCTTTAAAACTAATATTGTAATAACTAATTAAATAAACCTTTCCTTCCGTTTTCTTTCGGCCATCCTGAAAATAAATGTCTGGGGAGGGAGAGTGTTTGTGCAGAACTGGGATGGAATCACTTTTGTGTTTTCACTCACCAAGCTGTCTAGCCCTCCTCCAAGCAGGTCCACGGCACCCATCTGCATGGACGACACCTGAGGCACATTGACCGGGGGCCCCAGGTCCAGGTTTAGCAAGTCCCCGAGCAGGTCGCCTTGGCTTGGGATGACGTGCGGCTGGTCCATGGCGGCCGCCGGCCCGCCACTCACAGGGCTCTCGCCAGTGTCAGCGCTGCGGTGGAGGGAGAGAGTTTGTCAGTAGGAAGAAACCCATGGGTATTCTTCGGTCCGAACAATTCTGGGGATAAAAAAATATATATATGTTGTCATTTGGCGAATAACTGTTTGGTAAGGGGAGGCGATCAAAAAGACCATGTGAAAATGCATCTCTACATATTTTTGAGAAATGGGACATTTTTTATTTACATTGTTGTGACCAGAATATTACACGCTGCACGAGGATGAAGGAATTGCTCAAATCAAATATGAACTACCACATTAAACCTCTGATTGTTTAGATAGTCATTATTCAAAAGAATCCTAATTCGATGACTCATCCCGCACCTGCTGTGCTGAATGGGCAGGTGTTTGCGGTGGATGCCGTGGCTGCCCTCAACAAAGGCGTTGGGGGGCTTGTGGTAGACCGAGGCCAGGGAGCCGATGTGGCAGATGAGTTCGTCCAGAAGGGTGGGCTCGATGAGGTCGGTTTCCTCTGAGATGAGGGGCTTCTCGGACAGCACCACCTCTTTGGCGGTCACGGGGTCCGTGGACAGGAGGCGCCAGTAGATGTAGCCCCTGTCGCGCAGGTCAGGGTTGTCCGAGTCCTGCGCAGGTATGTGAGGAACAGAACAGAGGGGACAGAGCGGTTGCAGCCGATGGACGCACAAACCGATTTGTGAACCTGCGTTGGCTCCCTGGACACAGCGCTCAACATTTCCTGGATGTTTCACTCATGTTTAACTCGTATCGACCAGCTGGCAAGCTGCCACTAGGTATTCATGTTTGTTTATAAAGATTGCATAGCGATGGTATGAATCTGTTTTTATATGCGTGTGTGTGTGTGTGTGTGTGTGTGTGTGCGTGCGTGCGTTGTGGCACCTGAGTGGCCAGGCTGAGGACTTGCTGTACAAGCTCCTGAGTCTCAGACGGCTTCTTGAGGAACAGTTTGACAATAGCAGTCAGCAGAGTAAGCTGGACCTGAAGAAAAAGGAAGTTCGGGTCGATTAGCAACGCACATTCAAACCACGACCAGGAGCGAATTCTCACTTCAAGTAAATGCAGTAGGAATTAAATTTTCCGCTTGTGTTGCAAATCGGTTTACCCCAGTCTCATGCAAAATATTGTGAAATAGTTTTGCTCAATCTTTGGCAGATACTTGGGCGGTAACGCCCTTATGGTACAAACAATGATGAAGTAATTCTCTCTCACTCTCTCCCTCCCCCCACCTGGGTGCTCTCATCATGGAAACCCTCGAGGAAGCTCTCCAGCAGCTCGTCTGCATTGTCGATCCTCTCTGCGTACTCTCCGACAATCCAGATCATGGCCGCCCGGGCGTCGGGCTCATCCAGAGAGTCCAGGTTCTCGCACAATGTTGCGATGATGCTCTCGTATCTTGGGGGGGGCAAAGGCTTGTCAAATGGCTTGTAAAATCTAAAAGGTCCAAATTGAAAAGTCTCAAAGTGCCAAATTTCGGGAATTCAAAAATCCAGGTCAGCATTAATGCACAAACATAAACAAGCAAAGTGTGAAGAACCGTGACTCTTAATTGTGTCCATTTTTTCTAAAACCCCCGACACTCCTTTTGTTAGATGATGAATGCTACGTTCCTGTGCAGTTCTGAATGCCAAAAGAACCCCCTCAGTAGGGTTTAATATTTTTCCCGAAAATGAGACTATCACGGGAAAAGAAGCACAATGTCCTGGGAATCCCGGGAAATGTATTTGTTTTCAGCTATTGTCGAAACGCATTGGTCGTACTTCAAGCGACACTAAATGCAACAAGGAGAAATATGAGTTCCCAACCTGATTATTTGGTGGTATTGATAAGTATTCAGGCAGTCAGGGGGCAGCCATAAATAAAAGAGATATTACCCTAATTAAAACAAAAAGACTTTGGCACTTTGTGTTTATTAAATACAGTAAGCCTTCAGTTTGTGCAACAGCTGTTTGCGTGTTGCATGTGTCATGCAACACGCCCACAGCTGTTGCATAAACCTAAAAACATGTCTTAAAACATTTTAACATATGCAATGCATGTCCCCCCCCCCCCCCCCCGTTATTATATTTCCCAGAGAAGGTTTGGACGGGCATTCCCGGGAATCTCGTTTCCTTGGATTAAACCCTACCACGCAGCGATAAACCACACCACCTACTTGTTGGGGTATTTGCGGAAGATGTCCCTGATGACCACGATGGCCTCCTGGACCACATAGTTGACCTTGGTCTGAATCAGGTCCAGCAGGGTGCTCACGCAGCGCTCAGCGGATTGCTGGGTTTAGGGAACGGTACAGAGAAACCGTGTTGTTATGAAGCGGATGTTTACAACGACTTCATTCAGCTCACAGCGTGAATCATCGGCCAATCGACAGCGTTTCACGGTTTTTACTAAATTTCACAGTTTCTCACCGTGACTGCAGAGTGGTAAATTGCTCAACAGTAAAACGTTTACAGTCGTCATATGGTGTGACTATAATGCAAACTTCCCTTTTTTTTTTTTTTTTTTTTTTTTTTAAGTGTTATTCAAAAGTCGTTAACCTGTGACTATAATGACAATTTACCATTTTCGAAAAGGGAATTAAACATGTTTAGGGCATAATCCTTTGCATCTAAGCAAAGTGACAATCTGCAGCAGAGTAAGTTTCTCAATAGTGAAGCATTCAGCGAGGCTGTGCAAGGAACAATTATAAATGACGCAGAACTGCCAACCTTGGGGAAATATTTAGAGTAGCACAATAGTGTAACAGGAGTCTGTAACTCTAACCCATGGCGTTTAAGTGACTGCAGCTAAATGACTCCATCAGTTATTCCCACTGTAGTTGTCTCGTAACGAGGCTCATCACATTGTACGCTACGAGCTACCACAGCTAACTTTGTACAGTATACAAATTAATCTCATTAGGATATACCCATCGAAATGAGTCTGAATGAAAGTCTAACCTGACGATTCAGATTTTCATTCAACTGTATGTTCACAATAAAACATTCCCTATTAAATATCTTTTACACTGTCGCCCGATCATTTTGAGTTTATAACCATGATCGGAGAAATACAATTTTCTAATAATTTTGGTCTCATTGGGTATATCTGCTGTATGTCAATGACAAATACATCATGTGATCTGATCCCGCTCACGTGACAGAGCAGCTGCACATACGGACTACCACTGCAATTCTCAGTTACCACATTAGTGAGATTGTTGATTGACACTGTGTGTTTATTATTGTTCATTATTCACTATGTAATCTATGTAATACTATGTAATATCTTTTTTTTTTTTTATAACTAAAAGGAAGTTACATGGACTTTAAACACACAATTGTTTGTCACTTTGTAACATGTTTTTTATCGTCTTTGGGAGTTTGCATTGCCTTACCTCGACTTTAATGGCGCATCGTCCAATGGCCCTGACAGCCTTGCGCACAAAGTCAACGTCTACCTCTGTAGCGTACTCCTTCAACTCAGCCAGTACCTGGGTGCAGTCAATTGCAACAATAACCAACTGTTAATCCAAATCCAAATCCAATAAACAAAACGGTCATTTACGCCACGATCCATATACATAACATCAACAGATTGAACTGTCAGAAAGAAGCAGAGGCAAACATCTGAAAATCCCATAACACTTACATCTGTAACTTTAACTAGGAGCCTTAAAGGCTTGGTACAAAATTTGGTAATATACATTGTAGACATTGCATTGTATTCACTGTTACCTAGTAACTGATGGATGTAGCTGCATCAGTTACTAGGCAACTTGGAACAGGGAAAAAAGGCAGGTTTGGTTGACCTTGTGCAGAGGTCTCAACGTGCAGGATTCTGTGATTTCGACATTTATATAATATCTGCAGTGTTTTGGTTTTACAAAAAGATCCGCAAGCAGTAAACACTAGAATAAAAATCTACAGTGGTTGGGTTGTTAGTAAAAGCGTAGCTGATTTTTTATGTTCTGGATTGGACTCTCCCACTAAAATGTGCATACAAGCCATAGTATATGATTGTTAAAGTACCACCTCTGCAAACCAAGACTGACATCACAAAAGTAAAACCTTTTGCTATAATTACTGTAATTGTTTCATATTAAAACATTATTTATGACAAGTGGCAGTGAATGTTTCTTTACCTGTGCTATGTTGGCCTGGGAGGCCAGGCGAATCATGATGTCCAACTTCTCCAGTTTCACATAGATGGGGTCGTTGTACTTGACAAAGAACACTTTGATCTCCTGCTTAAGGATCTCAGGCCTAGACACAAAACAAGTCATCAGACTCCGCAAGTACTTTATCCATTAGGGGAAAGTTACAATAGCAGACCTGCCAACATTGGGAAAATATTTTGAGTACCACAATAGTGTAGTCTCCGTGGCGTTTGAGTTACTGCAGCTTATTGTTCCATCAGTTATTCACACCGTAGCGTCTCGTAACAAGGCAAATCACATCGTATGCAAGCTACTAAGACTAACTATACAGTATATAGTAATTTATCTCATTAGGATAAACCCCTTGAAATGCATCGTCTCATAAAGTTACCCAACATGTTTACCAACTAGAGATGCACCGATTGTAATTTTCTTGGCCGATTCCTATTTCTGATTTATTTTTAAGTCTGACCTGACGATTCTGATTTCCTATCTGCTGTATGTCGATGACAAATACATCCCGTGATCTGATCATGCTCACGTGATTGGACAGCTGCATATACAAACTACCGCTGCAATTTTCAGTTACCACAATAGTGAGATTGCTGATTTTGACACTGTTTATTATTGTTCATTATACACCATGGAACAATAATAGAACATGAAACCGTCACTGGGTTCCAATAAAATTGGAAAAAAAATTTAATAAAGAATTTATAAAACAAGCGTCTGCTAAATGACTAAATGTAAATGTAACTAACATGGAAATGTCCAGTTCAAACTTCAAATGAAAGTCTCTTTCACTTTAAGTGCAAATATACATGTCTATTATATTTATATGGTACTTTGCAAATAAATTGTAATCATTACAAAAAAGAACAAACAAATAAAATAAATGGCCGACTCTTCTCGGGTTCCTTCACTGGAAGTCCTCCTTCCCGCACCGTGCACTAAACCAACTGAATCAAATCGAACGACTCGTTTTACTGAGTGACGAAGTCTCAAACAGTCAAACTTTTCATCACGAGCAGAGCTCTGCTGTGACAGCGAAGGAAATGCAGTCTGCAATAAATAAATAATTTATCTAATCTTCTTTGTTTACCTTGAAGTACCTTCGAACAGCCGACATTTCCTTTCTTTTGCTCTCTCTTTTGAGCGTCAACTACGTTACATTACGTTGGTACTGGGTTTGAGTATTGGAGGATTTTTACAAGTACAGTATATGAGTGCAGTATTGGGCGTGTAAGGGAAAAGAAAGAAAATATATCTGACACTGATCAGCCTTGAAAACCGGCAAATTCCGGTCACCAGCCGATCGATCAGTACATCTCACGTTTTATGTGTTAACATTACGGTCACATTTTTGTGCTTTATTATAACTCTCCCACTTCCTATTTTACCTCAGCAATGCAGCGTTACACCTCAGTGGATAATAAAGTACTGCTCAATGCGCTGTGAATCAGCGGATGTTGAGTGAGAGGAGAGGGAGGGCTTAAATAACCACAGGTTGTAGCATCTGGTCCAATCTGAGGGATGTAGTTTAAATACCCAATAAATATTATACTTTTTTTTTTTTTTTTTTGCGTCGTTTCAGCTGGCATTTCGTACCTGTGTACTTTGACAAAGAATTGCGTAGTTGGTAAACAAAATACGGGCAGGTTGGCAGGTCTGCAATAGGCATGCAAATACCCATGCGGCTGTGAGATCCATACCTCTTTTGGACGATAAGGTTTATGTTCCTGAGTGCCACATACTGGACTTCCGGCTCCCCGGAAAGCAAGGTGACCAGCGGCGGGGACAGCTTCTTCAGCAGCGTGTTGTAGTAATCTGATTCCTTGGGCAGCAGTTCCAGGAACTTCATCAGCACCTTGACCGCCGACAGCACCACAGCCGAGTTGGCGTGGGACAGTCGGGGTGTGACACGCTCACAGATGCTTTGGCAATGAACAGAAAGGGGTTCAATGGAAATTTAACTGATACTGTGGGACTGATATTGTCAATAGTAAAGCTGTCTCCGAAAAAAAAAAAAAAAAAAAAGACATGCACTGGTGCAGTTTTCTATACTTCTTTGAATAAAGTATGATGAATTGAGTACTACCTTTGGGCCTCTCGTTCATCCTTGGGGTTGTAATTGGACAGGCAGTCCAAGATGAAGATCTGTCCCCACTCTGTGCACTCATTGAGGGCGGTAAGCAGCTTGTTGATGTTCTGCGGGTTGAGGTCCAGCAAGTTGCTGTTGGGATGTGACTCGCTGATCTCGGACAAAGCCGCCACTGCATTGGCCACGACCTAACAGGTTGAGAAAACTCAAGGCTTAACTGGGCAACTTATTAAACATGCTGCTGACTTTTTAAACGTCTGGAGAGATGTTTCCATTTGCAAAAAAGCCAGAGGGAAGCGGTATCGGAGCAACCCTACCCTGCCTATTTTCAAAGCAAGGAAGTCATCAGTGCAGCAACGTACCATGGGGTTGGAGTCGGCGATGAGATCCCTCAGAGAGTCCAGGAAGCCCTGGTCCTCCACCATCTGGGCATTGATGTCATGGAGCTTGGCTACACAAACGGCTGCCGTCTTCCGAACGTATGGGTCCTCATCCTTCAGACATTTCCTTAGTGGCTCACAGAGGTACTCTGTGATCTTGTCCACTCGGATGCAGCCCATGGTGCGCACAGCCAGAGCACGAATCAGAGGGTTGGGGTCCTCGCAGTCCTTCGCAGTGGATGAGAGTTAAGGGGATATAGAAAATGAATTTCACACTTTCTATGTAGGTGACATTTTGTGGTAGGTGACATATTGTTATTAAATTAACAAAGCGTCAAATCGTGATGCACAATTTTGAACCTCAGATTAAGGACAATCAAGCCGCACTGGTGTCAAATCAATCCACAGTGATCTTATCAATCAATCTTAGCAAACGGGGGGCCTTGCCTTGACAAAGCTGTTGACAGCCATAATGGCCATGTCAGGCTGGCTCTTGGCATAGTTCATCAAGTAGAGGTAAACCAGCTTCTTCAGCTCCAGGTTATCGGTCTGCATGCAGTTCACCACATCCGGAAAAAGAGAGCTGAAGGCAAAATTTGACAATTTAAATCATAACTGACAAAGCATTCAGATTGTAACTCGTCCCTGTAAAATCCAAGATACGGGATATTGCAGAAAACTGTTGGTCTTAGCATGGCACAATATAGGGAAAATATGCAGTGGGAATTAATGATGTAGTATGATATTGTGATGCAGAAAGGAAATGTGATGAAGCAAAATTTGGATTGCCCATTTCAAAATGTCTCAGAAGTTGATATTTTTATTATTATTATTATTTTATGTATGTTTTTTGCCTTTTTGGCTGAACATTCGTCATACAACACTAGAAGCGCGGGCATTCTTTAAAGTCCGACTAACTAGCACATCTGAGCATTTCTGCAGCCTTTTGTTGTGACTAATGGACAACAGGCCTCGTATTTATATTTCAATAACAAATAAAAATATGATAAATTGTGCAGCCCTGGTAGGCATCGATGCTCAACTGGTAAGTTTTGTTTTTTGTATTTTATCCCCACCTACCTGACATCCTTCCCCACCGTCATGGCCGCAATGACCTTCTTCACAGCCTCCTTTCGCTTCTCCTTCTTCTCATTGTTCAGTTCAGCCTTTAGCTCAAAGATCTCGCCTGGAAGGGAGGGGAAAATACATTGGTAAATAAACTCATAAAAGATTAAATCAAACCCAACTTTATGACAAATGCCTTTTTCCCTTCTTTTTAACATCTGTGTCGTACTAATTTTTTGGAAACTAACCAAAAATATCCCCATAGAGGAACCAGTAATACCAATGTTATTCAGTTGCCATTACATTCCATTTTAATTATCTGACATTAGTTTTATTCTCTCACCTTTTTTGTTGGTGGTGAAATATTTGGAGTCTGTCATGATTGTAGGCCTTCAAGTCTGAGGAAAAGAAAAATACAGTCAAAAAAAAAAAAAAAAAAAAAGTTTTTGAACTTACATAAAGTGAAGGCAAACGTCTTGGGGTTAACAGCGGGCCAGGCAAACCTTAACAAAATCCTGGATGGCACAGACTTCCTTTTCACTCTAATTCGGGTGAAAACGGGTGGAAACCAACGGATACCTGGACCGGGAGTGATTTAAGACTTGAATTCTCATAGTAATTGCTGATGTATGTTTTTTTCTGTTATTGGATGTGCAACACAATTTATTGTGAAGGAAGTAACCCATAAAGTTTATTTGAAGTTCATTGGAAGATTATTTGACTGTAAAACAAACTTCAGTTAGGAGCAGCTTGTGGGATGCTTAAATGCTCTTGTAAAAGCACGTCACCCCCCCGGATGCTGCGCTCATCAGATGAGCGTCGCCGGGCTCTGCCGGCCGTACAACCACGACAATCCAGGTTATTCTCATTTGTAGTTCCACGTTGGTGGAACGAGCTGCCAAAAACGACCAGAGCAGGGGCCTCCCTCTCTGTCTTTAAGAAGCGCTTGAAGACCCAGCTCTTCAGAGAGCACCTCCTCTCCGAACTTACAATTACTTAGCACTACTTAGCAGTATTTATTGTTACACTAATGTCTCTGTCGCAATGTAGCTTGAATGTTATTCTCCCTTGTAAGATAAAAGCGTCTGCTCAATGACTAAATGTAAATGTAATGTAAAATGTCAGACAGTTTGGCGTCAATCGCAAAAATATGTATGGAATGGAATGCAGATTCCAGATTGACGCAGATTTCTGAGATATATAAAGGGCGTAAAAATGTAGTTCTTAATCTATATAATTGTTCTTATAATTCCAACTTTATTTTGCACAGCCCTGGGAGTTTTCCGCTCATCGCTCCAACTGCACCGTACTGTGTGACGAACAAAAGTCTTAATTCTTGAACACTTAGCTCTCTGAACGGGGACGTTTTAAGAGAAGGCAGGTAACGCAGGGGAGGCTTGACCTCGGATAGAAAAACATCCGTCACGAATCGCAGAATCCAACTCGAACGAATAAAGACATTTCAACCTCATACGGACAACGGCAAAACGAGGCGGAATTGATACGCTCGGTAGAAAAGCACAATGTTTACACTTTCACTTTGCTAACATTAGCATTAGCGGACGTTAGCCGGAGACCGGCAGTGATGACACTACTGCCCACACGGAAAATGGGCGAACTAGTGACATAGACAGTGGGAACGCTTTTGGGTCTTGGATGCATTTTAGAAAAAAATAAATCGCGGCAGATTCTAAAATAAAAACGCGGCGCGGCACTGAGTGACGTGCGTACCCATCGCCATCCTCAGATCCTGGTTTTTGTAATGGCTGACCATAGCGCCGTATCCTTGCAAAGGAAAAACAGCAAGAGGAAGCATTCGATGTGGAAGGTCACAGTTACCCGCGTGGATGCGATGTCGGCGCTAAAATGTCACCGTGGGTGGAACGACGATCCCGGATGGGTTAGACTGGAAGTCGCGGGGTTAATTGTCCTTGGATCTCCCCTGGATAACTGAGAGCGGCTGAAAGATGGAGAATTCCTAAGGTTTTAACTGGTGAGGCGTTCAAGTGCACTCGTAGCTATCACGGCTACCATGCTGCACCGATTGGGGTAAAAAAAAAAAAAAAAGATCGTCTTCGTTTTTGTCTGTGTATGGATGAACATATTTTACTACTTATCACAACATATGTTAAAATGTGTTGACTGAACGGAGAAAAAAAAAAGGAAGTGGGGGGGAAGAACTGACAAGATCGGACCGAACTCTAAAACGTACCACCCTGATTCAAAAAAAAATGTGATACTTGGTTTAGAAATCAACATATCAAATGCTTCGGACTTCCACTTTCTTTTGAGTGTAACACGTTTTTACCCGGACAAATTGAAAATATGATTTTTTTTTTTTTTCCCCGTCACACGCTTATAGATTTCAACCAATTTACGAGTCTAAAAGTGCCCTCAAACGTCGCACACGCGGGGAGGGTTCGCCGCCGTCGCCCGGCGATCTTTGCGTTTTGATTGGCAATGACGTCATCAACAGTGCGACTTGCGTCTACGTAAGGGGGCGGAGCCCACAGCCGGGGCCCTCTCTCGACCGGCACGTCTGTACGTGTGGACTTGTGAAACGTCATCAGTCGCAGCCCAAGTGCCGTTCCGATCCGAAGGCCGCGTCAACGCGAAGTCCAGCCCCAGTGCCCGGATGTGGACTTGCTCCGCCCATTTAATGGAGGACGCGTCGGCGGTGACTTGGGACAGCCAAGTATCCCAGAATGCATTTCGCGCCGGGCGGCGGCAATGGCATTGGCCCCCGGGGAGTCTGCGCTCCCGAGTCGAACTTGCCAAGTCTGTTCCTATCTTTTACATGATTTGAAAATGCATTTTCACTCCTCTAGCTTTGTGATGTTTCGTGTTTTATTACATGATTATTTTGGTTATTTCAACAGGTTCCGGCGTGGGACGTTTCGGCTAGATGTGTTACTTAATGATTAGCGTTCGTAGTGAACGTACGACTTCAAGATTCAAGATTTTTATTTGTCACATACATATACATACTTTCATACATATATGCAGTGAAATGTAATATGACTTTGAAATGACAAAGCCTTAATGACTTTGTACTCATTCGGCATTGAACACACAATTATACCAAGAGCGGAATAATTTAACGTACACAAAATAATACAATAACAGCTTCAGCTTCTTCTCTTTTTAAATTAGAACAAATAAACTAAAAAAAAAACATGCAGAAATTGCTCAAACAAAAATATATTCTTTAAACTTGTACGACATAATACAACAGGTCTACAGTATTGTATACTGAAATTATAATACACAGTAATACAATTAAACAGGGATGACAGTGAACTAAACAAGACAATAAATCAGCTAAAGGTCAATTACTTCTATTTTTAACTATATTTGAAAACATTACATCACAAAAGAAAGGAAATACAAATCCCATATCAACATAACATTTAAAAGGTCGGAAAAGTTTCAAATCAAACAGTCATGTTGTTCGCGGTCGTCGGCAAAGTGCTACTCTAACCCAAATAGTCCAAAACGTACGGCACACTTTAAAACACAAACTACCTCGAAGGACTCTCAAACCTATTTGCGATATCCCGCTGCAACTAGTGGTTGGGAGCTATGTTGCATTCATTTTAGTGTATTGTGGCGAGCTTGCGCCGCGAAACGAACGAATTCGGTTATTTTATAACCACCGCCTCCGCCCCATGCACCGGTTTATATGTGGGGTTTTTTTTTTTTTTAATTCCACACATCAACAAGTCATGTTTTCATCCTATACACCACCCGACCAGCGGGGACAACTCCCATTTATTCTAAACCGACAACAATAACACGTGGAACTCCAAAGGCCGTAACCTGCTACGCCGGCCAACGTCAGGGCCCTGTCCGAGTCAACAACAAGGCATAGTAGACTGAGAGGTGTTAAGACAGGGATGTTTGGGACCCCTCATTTATTTAATTTAATAATCAGAATTATAGTCTATTATTTAGTGGCTACGATTTATTTAAACGTCCGCAGTATGTTTTGTCATGGAAATTTCGATTCTCACTTAGGAAAAAAAAAAACCCAAAAAAAACGATATTTCTACTGCGCATGTAGCTCCGCCCCGGTGAAATATTCCCGGCAATGAGCGCCGACCTCCGGGAAGAGCGAAAACTCTCTGCTCGTCCGCCGTCTCTCGGCTCCACGCAGTCGGGTTAATCGAACGAGCTCGACGTACCGAGCGGAGATAGCGAATCGATCGATTCATTGATCGGCAGTATCGTCTGCGATAGCAGCTCGTTCTGCTCCACAGGTAGGCGATGGACTTTTTCTAATGTATTTTTTTTTTTCCTTCACATTAAAATTTCGATTAAAATAAAAAGGATGGAAACATTTTAAATGGGCCAACATCCTTTATATTGTGTCTCCCGTTCTCCCGTCATTGTACAAAAGGAAGTTGTTTTTTTTTATTCTAAATAAAGTGGTATTATTGTCGTTTTAACAGGAAGGTAGTCACGTCTGTTGCCATGTGAAATAGCTGAACCACCAGTGAGAATTGCCACTTTAAGGATAGTATTAATTACTAATATAATCTAACTCTTATACTTATATTAGAATATTAATATAACGTTATAATATCATTGAAGTATTAAGTGATATGATATTATGTAGGTGGGTTCTACAGCCTGAAGTGGTGTTACACAGTCTTTCATGTCCTATACACTCAAGGTGCTCGGTCTGTTTACGAGAAGCACGGAGAGGGAATTGCCCATTTATTGCGGTGAATTCGTTTTATTCTTATTTTAATTGCCAGTGATAAAGCAATTGAACGCCTGTGACACATGCCACACTTATTTGTTGCGTTGCGTAAACTCACTTTGCTTTCTGTCAAATAAAAAAAAAAACAACAGAACATTTCAGATTGGCAATGTGTGACGTCACCATGGAGCAAATCTCTCCAGCCCCCCCTACCCTGCACCACTCAACTCTCAAGGTCGGTATGGTTTAACATCCCATTCTTTTATTTGTGTTTTATTTATTTATTTTGTTCCTCTCTATTGAGGAGCGTTTCTGTGAACTGCAATTTATACCCTGATTCTTTATTCATCTGATTAATCAAGCCAAAGTAACACTTGGGCGTACAGGCTTACATGACAGCGGCAGCAGTGTTTCAATCACACTGTATTCTCTGAGTCCGTCCCCTTGGCAACCGGCCCTGACAAGAGGAGATCTCTGGGACCTTCAGGGGCCTTGTGCTTGTGAAAAATTGCATTTCTGCCTTGACAAAGGTCAATGTTGTCATTCTCACGTGGATCCGTCATGCCATCCAAACCCTGCCACGATTCGGTAACAGATCCGGGCAGATCCAGTTTGTTTTTTTTCGGAGCCAGAAAACACGGGTTTGAGAGGCGCTTGATAATTCTTTTTCCGCCCACGCTGTAATGAAGCTCAGCAGCGTCGGGCGCCTCGGGGCGAGGTTGAAGTGGCGCTGCGAAACGGGAAGGACCATATTTGGCGTCCTTTTAGTGGCTTGCAGCCAGACCTGGCACAGGGAAACAGCCCTCCCTTTGACTCACGCTGATGGACGGGGCCAAGAAAAGAAGGGAGGGGAAAAAAAAAAAGGTGTGGCCCATATTTTGGCCTCCACACATTCTTGTCTTAACTTTAGAGTGTTGCGAAAACCTTGAGCCTGCTTTCTTTGTTTTTTATTTTTTTATTATTATTTCCCGTAAATGATTCACAATGCCTTTGGTCAGGGTTTGTCAATTTCATTCAGTACATACAGTACTTATCAGGTTATGCAACAGGTGCTCATTGGTCGTGGTTTTGTCTTTTGAATTAATTAAAACTGATTGTTTTCCTTTGTGTTTCCACAGCGGCAGGCAGCTTTTGACATGTTTGACGATCCCACGTCCCTGCTGGTGGGATTTTACCGCCATGCCGAGGAGGATCAGTCACTCCAGGAGGTGCCCTCTGGGCTGGATTATGTTCTGGAAGGTATGTGACGTTTATGATAAATGATGATGTTTGGTCTAAACAACAACTGAACTCTTGACCGTGTCTGCTGCTTTTATGCATTGACTTGCCACCACATGATTGGCTGATTAGATCTTTTTTTTATCAGTGAGCTGGTGTACACGCACGCACGCACGCACACGCACACGCAGACACACACACAGACACACACAGACTTTTTAGGTTCCTTTATTTTCAGTAAGTCATGTCCCAACAGCAGAAACTTGATTATGAAGGAACCAATAAATAACAAAAATAGAGACAAACCACAGGAAATTCATAGGTCAATAATGAATAGTATGAGTATAAACATATTCAGAAAGAGAGAGAATTACTTCTTCATTGACAGACCCCCCCCACTGTTATGAATGAATGGAAGATGTGAAAAACCGAAAATATTTTCTTTTGCGCCATATTGATAGTATTTCAGTTCGTTTTGGGTACCCTTATTATAGTTTTTCAAGAAAAGTCATAAGCTTATGTTTTATTTTAATAAGAAAAATCGGACCCCCCACATACACACATTGTAACTTGTGTGCACTGACCACCTCTTTGTGTGTTCTGTTCCAAGACGTGGGGCCTTGCTCCGTGCCCCTGCTGACCCCCTGCAGCAAGGCGGTGATGAGTCAGGCCTTGAAAGACAGCTTCAGAGGTTTCAACAAAGTCCAGCGCTGCTTCAGCATCTCAGACAGTGAGTCAAACTTCATCCAGCATTATTAATGTTTTCCCTCGCCTAATTTGTAGCAATGTAATAGTACAGAATTGTATTTTTCCTTTCCATAGGCTACAGGGAGGTTTGTGTACTAACAAACCTATTAAAGTTGTAGGTATCCTGTTGAAGAAATAAATAGCACACCTATCTCTCAATGTATCTATGAACCTAGAACAAATAGTCACCAGTACCGTAGTTACACCAATAGTTGCGCAACAAAAATTAATTAGCTAGAGGATTAGGATTTGACTTTTATTTTGTTTAATGTTCTCTTCTTGCTTTTGAAGATTGTTGAAACACTACCCACTGTTTTTTTTTTAATCAGATTTCTTCTGGTCTCTCTCCATTTAACCTGCAGCTGTTGAGGCTGGTCAATACATGTTGTTTTCCCATTATGATGCAGCTGACTGCAGTGACCATAGTAATCCTACTATTCGCTCTCTCTTGACAGGAAAATATGAAAATTAACATAAAAAAAGGCATTTGTGGAAAATAATCTTCCCTTTTTTGTTACACAGAATTAACGGTTTTGAAATCTATAGCTCACTGATTGTTTATTTTATCCACAAATGCTGAATTTTCTCCCAGGGATTAATAAAGTGCTATCTTGAAATGCGATTTTGTATAATCTAATTGTGGGTTAAGACCACTCGTATTTTCGTTCGTTAAATAAGTTAGTCGCTTGTACCACAAAGAACCTTGACAACTTGCAAGCTGCTGAAATTATAACAGCAGCCCTGCTATGTAAAATGGAGTCATAATTTGAGTTACATTTTCTTTATGACACTATCATGGTAGACGTTAGAAGAATTTCTCCCTTGTTCTTACTGGCTGCGGTTTCATACCTCTATGAAAGTTCTCTCAAATTTGTAGGTTTAGTTAACATAATTTCTATAAATATTTGTTTCTGAAAAAGTGTCACATAGGGATTTAATGGTCTTGACATACAGCATATACCGTACACTCTGTTGGTTGCTTTGTGACTCATTTAAAATCGTTAATGGCTTGTTATTCAAAGACAACCTTTTCTGTAGCGCAGGCTACAGCGCAGCGTAGGATATTCAAAACCTTGAAACATGGTTAACTGGAGTTTTCTTTCACAGACGTGCGGAGGTGGACCAAGCAGCACGTGCTGCAGTGGCTGCACTGGGCCGCCAGCGAGTTCAGCCTGGACAACGTCAACTACTTCAAGTTCGACATGAGCGGCCAGGAACTCTGCACCCTGGGGAAGGAGAACTTCCTGCAGCTGGCGCCCGACTTTGTTGGCGACATCCTGTGGGAGCACCTGGATCAGATGATGAGAGGTACGAGGCGAAGATTTCTGAAAGAAACAATATTTCGCTATAAGCAGATTTTTTTTTTTTTTTAACTATTTTAATGGGAAGGCAATAACAACCAAAAAGCAGGTATTAACCTTTTCACACTGCCATTCCTCTACCTCCAGAGTTCCAGGAGAAGGAGGACGCGTTCAATAACTTGACCAGTGTCGTCCCCTCCGTGATTTGCACCTCCGGCGAGAACGCAGCTCCGTTTGGTAAAGTTTTCACATCCGAAGACAAATGCAAAATTGAACTCTCAAACCATGTCTAACATTGCATTTCTTTTTTTTTTAACAAAAGGCTTTGGTATGGAAGACTACCACTGTGCCGCGCAGGTGCCCACAAGCCGCGGCAGCCTCCTCAGACAGCTGTTTGAGATCCCCGACAAGACTCCCCTGATGATACAGAACCAGAAGTACCCAACCCTCCCCGAACCCACACTGGACACGCGCTACATCGCGGGAAGCAACAGCTACTCCAGCGGCGCCGCCTCAGAAGCCTGTGAGCGGGGACTTATTATTTTGAAACGTCAAAGCAGATACAGATCACAAGAAGTTGCTTGATTGGTACTTGATTCAAGTCGAGGAGCTCTATGTTGGCACAGAAAAAACTTTGAGGTAACATTTTTCTATGTTTTGCAGTTTCGTTTAAAGACCAAAGTTCACTGGAAAGCATGGACAGCTTGGACGGGCTGCGTTCGTGGGGTAGTCAGTCCTCCCTGGCGGACACTCAGAGGGTCCCGTCCATGGAGAGCTTTGACGAGGAGTACGTTGTGCCACAGCTCGGTGTCAGCAAGACGAGCCTGTCCTTCAAGGATTATATCCTGGAGCAGAATGAGCCAGTTGAGCTAGGGAAGCCTGTGGTACCAGCAGCCGTCCTGGCCAGGTTCACTGGTAAGTTCGAAGAGGTAGTGTTTTCATCTTCTGAAAAGAAAAGGGGGAATCTGAAATGTTAAAGATGGTAACGGTGACCACTGTGCTAAGACACGGTGTCAGCAGGACTGGCTGAACAAGATTCACCAGTCCGACTTTCTGCTTCACGTCATAATGGGATTATTTCATGGACGGCCTGTTGGAGCATGCATTGAATACCAAGAAATATAAGTGCACAAATAAAGTATTTGCCTGTGAAAAACATGACAGAAAAAGATGAAGTAGCTAAAACAATTTATAAAATAAATTGTGGAGGAAGTTCCCCCCCCCCCCCCCCCATCTCCTTATTCTCTTTGAATGCACATAGATGACACATTTTTGCCCCGGTTTATAACATTTGATGTGATTTTATGTACATTATTTGATATTCTATCTATCTATCTATCTATCTATCTATCTATCTATCTATCTATCTATCTATCTATCTATCTATCTATCTATCTATCTATCTATCTGTTTATTTAAATACTTAAATAATTATTATTCATTACTACCTTTACAGGTAACAGCAGCTTAAAAGCAATTAAGTAATTGAAGTTAATTTCATCCAATTTCATCGGCTTTATCCTTCTGAATAAAATGCATGTATTAAAGTAAGGCAACCGTTTAAATGGAATGTTTGTGTGTGTGTATGTGTGTGTAACTGTATAACTGAGCCGATGCTATACTTAATGTGCAGGCAGTGGACCTATACAACTTTGGCAATTCCTGCTGGAGCTCCTGACTGATAAAAGCTGCCAACATATTATCAGCTGGACCAGAGACGGCTGGGAGTTTAAACTTAACGACCCTGATGAGGTGAGTGTCCCACAGCATTCCTCACAGTCATAACTCGGTCTTCTTGTAGAGACTTACTTTGTGGGTCCAAGGGGGCCAAGGTTATTATTGTGGTTTAAAAAAAAAAAAAAAAAAAAAAATTGTTAAAATAAAAATGAAACTTGAAAGCTTTCATCGTAACTGAAACCAGATGTAGTTACGAGACCTGCATTTTGCCCAAAATCTACCAGGAAAAAGGAAAAAAAAATGTTCTGTTAATAAACTGAGCAAAAAAACATAAATACAAACCAAAATATCTTTCTGAAATAAAATAATGAGAATAGAATAGAAAAAAACCCCCCAAAGAAAAACATAATTAGGTTATAGCGTGATTCACACCACATCGGCACATTCCAACAGTCAGATCATCCCCCTTGTGGCCGCCAGGTGAACTGCATCCGGGTTTGGCGTCACAATAAAAAAATGGGAGAGCTCCTTTTAAAGAGATTTATTGATATATAGTGAGGGGGGGGGGTGTTACCAAAATAACCCCAAATAAGTGATCGCTATTTTTCAAAACGCTAACTGGGGCGAAATCTTCCCGACCAGGTGGCGCATCGCTGGGGTCTGAGGAAGAACAAGCCCAAGATGAACTACGAGAAGCTGAGCCGCGGCCTGCGCTACTACTACGACAAGAACATCATCCACAAGACGTCGGGCAAGCGCTACGTCTACCGCTTCGTCTGCGACCTGGAGAAGCTGCTGGGCTACTCCTCCGAGGAGCTCCACTTTGTGCTCGGGGTCCGACCGGACACGGAGGACTGAGTCGGGCGAGCCGCCCCGAGCCCCGTCGGGCCTCGTTTCATTTGCTTGCGGCGAAAGCTTTGGTCACTGGTTGAAACGCCGCCCTTTTTGGGGGTTTCACGCCGCGGAGGAGGATAATGTCAGAGCTGCTGTTTTTGATGTGGCGGACAGACAAAGGTACAAACCAGGTACACTATTTTGAACCGTTTCTCGTATACGGAGGAACTTGTGTGGTGGGAGGTACTTGCGGTTGGGGGGGGGGGTTAATTTCATCCTTTTTTCACGCCCTGTTTTTGATTTTGTGAAACGAATCGATCAACCGGGCCGATTCATACCTCTGCTCTCCGAGAATTTGGGCGATTTTGGGACCAGGTGGCGGGTCCGTAGCGTTCTGCGGCCGTAGAAGTGCTTGGATGTACGAGAGGAGGAGAGCTTTAATTGCGGCGGCGATCACCAGTCTTCGTCCTTTTAAAAAAATGAAAAATAATAAAATGTATTCCCCCTCCCGCCCCGGTTGTACCGCGCAAGGCAGCGTCGGGCCTCGTCGGATCGGGCAGGGCGGCGAGAAATGGAGAAAGCGCCACGTTATGTCTTTTGCCGTTGCGTACAGCCTCAGAGCGCTTTGGAAGAAGGTGATCATCGGTGCTTGTGATGCTTTTAAAAACGCTTCTGCGGTGCCACAGTTTTTTTTTTGTTTTTTTTTCTTTGGTTTTTTTGTTTTTTGTTTTTTTTCCTCCTCACAACAAAGAAAACCAGATCTTAGACCGCCCGTCTGGTTTGGACCGGTGGAAGGAAATGACGCGTTCAGGCAGGAGGTTGCATTCTAACAATGCTGGTCAGATTTAGGGATGCGAGGAAACAAACCAGCTTTTGTTTTTCGATTTTTTTATTTTACTGTATAAAACCAAACGCCTCCCAGCGGGATTGTACTGGGACATAATGCTTTTGTGAATAAGCCTAAACAACCCACTAAAATAGCATGTAATTTCACTGTACTAATGTTAGCTGTGGGACACAAAAAAAAACATGAGTCAGAATCCATCCATCCAGCTCTCACAGGGAAAGGGGTTACTTTGGAATTACCTTGTTTTTATGCTTGTGTTATTTTTCTGACGTCGTTCAATAATGATTAAGGACATTAATTGTGGCTACTAGAAAGTGGCTGGATGTTGAAAACTGAATATGTCCGTGCATATAAGGTAATACAAAATTATATTATGTCACTTATGTACCAAGTTTTTACTGTAAATGCAAAGTATGATATTGCCTGTCCGTATATATTGTTTTTAGACGTGCTACAATGTGTGACATCCCCCTTCTTTGGGATGAAATGAAATTAAGTGGTTTGTTTAATGTTCCTCTTGTTTATTTTTTACTGTACGCTATCGCTGCTGTATTCTCGGGGTGTCACCCTTTTTAAAAGCGCTCAATCTGAGTGAGCTGGACAACTTGCAAGGTGGCTTTGATTGTTCTGTAGTCTCCATGGACACTGATTCCATTCGTTTTTGCTGTCTTTTTTGTTGTTGTCATAAATGCTTTTGGAATATCTCAAGATGAGAGATTTCCCTGGACAGTTGTCAGAGCTAAAGCAAAACCGCTTCATGGTCGTGAAATAAAATATATTTTTACAACATATTGTGTTTGTCTACCTATTCTTAAAGTACATTTTTTTGGAAAAATATCTGAAGTAACACCGAAATCCACTACAAATGTCTTACATTATTACATGGATGTCATCGTATTGTTGTCTTAAAAATGTATAATTGAATATCACCTAAGTGACGTGTTCACTGGCAAATCACAGGCAGCGTGTTAAAAAAGCAGATAGTTCATTTATTTTGCTTTTAGAATACATGTCCAAGTGCTAATAATCAGACCTTCACAGCAGATCTGCTAGTGACAGTCAACGCAAATTATGACTCATACATGTTCTGATCACCACACACATGCACGACCTCCAACATCCACGCTGTGTGTGTGTGTCAAAGATGTTTCAACAATATTTTTTGTAAGAGGTGTTTTCTCAGGAGACAATGACAGATTTGTTATTTACTGTCATTTGTTATCAATTGTTTTCATGTCAGAAGCGTAATACTTGAATTTTGCTGTAATAACACTGCACTGCCAGAATCTAGTAATAACATCAGAATAACTTGTACCTGCTTGCTCATTGTTTTTATCTCGTATTATACCCCTCCCTTAGTATCGTATAAATTTTTATTCATCTGTACATGTACAGTGCGTCCACCTTTTATTTATGTTTTATTTGGTTAATACAAATATCCATACTAACAACCATACTGCCACGTAGTCCCAGCTATTGCATTTTAACTTAAATATAGAATCAATTTTCTGTACATTCTGTGTATTTTATATATTTGTATCATGACGGATTCCTTGTATGTGGACATGTACTTTGATCCTGATGTTTTATGAATCTCTTTTGGTATCCTCAGAACAGGCGAGCCTGTAAATGTCCAAATAATGAATCTCTTGTCTGGGCAGAAATCGATTCAAATCGCGTTTGAAACTGACAAATTTGCATATGCTTTCATAAAAGAGGTGTTTTATTTTGTTTTTATTATATTGGGCCCCGTACTGTTCTAATGACGGCCTTTGAAAATGCCAAAATGTTTTTTTTCTTTTTTTTTTTTTACCTCAAAGAATCACACAACTGGAATTCAGGAATAAGGATCCTGAAATCGAACACATCCTCTGTCTGATGTCGGTATATCTTTGGTATAAACCAATCCAAAAAACGTCCGACACCTGCCCGGCTGAAAACTAAGCCTAATCCCCCCCCCCCCACAATGAGAACCACTGAGACCAAGAGCTCATGTCTGACTGTAAAAATGTGAAAAATAATAATAATAATTATTATATATATATATATATATATATATATATAATAAAAATAAAGTACATATATTCTTATTTTTGTGAGTATACCTAAGGTGTACCTTTTGATACTGTCATTACTGTAAGTGTACTTTTAAAAAGTATATTGAAACATTAACCCAACTTAAATTGTCCCTTATACAGTTTATACTATACTTGATGAAAGTGTGTTATTTTGGTCGCCAATTTTTTACAATTACATTATAAAATATATCATTATATATTGATTCAAGATTCAAGATTCAAGAGGTTTATTCGTCACATACATATACATACTTTCATACGTATATGCAGTGAAATGTTGTATTGTGGTGTATTATTGTACAATGTATAAAATATACTTTCATAAGTATAGTCCAGATAACACACTCAAATATATATATATTTTCCCTGAGGATCCGTCCTTCTTTAATCGATTTTTAATCGACTGTGCGTGCACTCCCGTCCTCCCTCTCTTCCACGTGTTCCGAAAAACCAGACTGCGGGGGGGGGGGGCGGGGGGGGGGGGGGGGGGGGCTTCCGCGCATGCGTGTGTTCAAGTGACGCCTGCGGCACGCCGCGTCGAACGGCGAACGTGCGGGAGGACGCGGCGTGAGCGGGGGCCGCGGGGCGCGCTGCCGCTCGGTACACTCTCAAACCCGGGGGCCATACCGATTCGTCCCCCTTTTCTTTTTCTCCCTTTTTAGTTCACCTTCCGTAAATAATAGCAATATTCAGGAGAAGGAAAGAGGAGAGGAACCGCTGCCGGGGGAGGTAAGGTTCCGGGCGCGCATCGTCAGGCGACACGCACGGAATGACCGGTCTTTTCGAAATTCGTGTCAGGAAAGACGTCCGCGGAATATTGCCGACACGGCGACTCGACTGTCTTAAAGCGACCTCAGAAATAAAAATTAAAAAAACAGTCACGATAATCATATCACGATTTGGGTTAAATGACCAGTCGGGGAGACGAAACTGATGTTCAATCTGATCCAAACGCGATGGCAGTGTTAAGCAGAAAGATGTGACTCGTCGAATTATGTGACTCTCAATAGATGGGGTTTAATTTATTTGTGTTGTTTTTGTTGAGTGTGATGTCATAGTGCATTGGATTGTTATTATTATTCTTATTAATTATGAAACGTCCTTATTGCGGGGGAGCTACAGACAATAGTCACAGCATCGCACAGGCCACGCATTGTGCTGTGACACTGGAAGCTCGGGCCCTAATCCCCAGGCTGCTTACCCAGTTAGAATGAACATTTGCGTCTTGTAACGCACCAACCGCGGAACGTCGACGAAAATGAAATAAATGTAATTAGAACGTCTCGTTCCAAAGTGTTACAGAACATGCATACGCTTGGAAAATGGAAATTGACTTCGGAGTGTGGCATCTCAATGTTAACGTCGTTCCCTATTATGCATACAACAGTTTGAAATTAAAAAAGGCAATCCAATGTGGAATTGAATTTTGATTCCCCCAAATTGAATGATATTACAGTACTATACTGTGTATACTGATATACTGTACTGTATATTCTTCCATGCCCTGGTGGATCATGGCTGCAGGATCATGGCTGCAGCCCCTCCCTGCCACTCCCATCCACCACTCCTGCTGATTCTGATGCTCTTTATGTGTTGGTTGGGTGGTGCACAGACCTGACCTAATCCAATCCTAATCTTGTCTTCAAAGCTGACTTTACAGTGCATTTTGATTCACTCAAAGACCAATTTTTGTTCACTCAAAGACAAAATAATGCTGAAAGATGGTGTGCTGTAGGTTTGCTATCTTTCAGCGCTTTAAAATGTTGGCTCCAATTATGTATAACTATTCATAGCACAGCCTCGCTGAACGCTTTGCTATTGAGAAACTCTGTTGCTGCTTCTCCCTTGCATAAATGCAGTCAAAACTGTTTTTGGGAGGAAAAAAAATCAAGCGGCGCAACTTCCTGTTTCTATTATTTTAGCACAGATGTCTGGAAAACCTGAAAAGCTGGTAAAATGCAGAGTTAACCATGTTCTTTCGGTATAGACTGTTGGACGATATTGTGAGTTACTGCACAGTGAGAAGCTGCAGCTGAGCGGTAAGTTTCTCAACAGTAAATCGTTCAGCGAGGTCGTGCTATGAACAGTTATAAAGGATGGGAACCAACATTTTAATAAGGCCTGGGTTGAAAAATGGAAAAATGTATCCTTAAACTACTGCTCACTATTATATTCAGGCCATTTTCAGCCACTTTGGGTGAAATGGAAAGAGTGAACAGTAAATTGAGCATTTGTATTAATTAAAAAAAAAATGTTTTCACCAGGAGTCTCGTCACGTTATGGAGTCTCATTTTGAAACCTGCCCAGGATGGCCGCATTCACGACTGCAGAACAGTTGCAGGCAGCAATTGGTCGAC
The DNA here is from genome assembly GCF_960531495.2 of Zeus faber. Lineage (NCBI taxonomy): Eukaryota > Metazoa > Chordata > Actinopteri > Zeiformes > Zeidae > Zeus > Zeus faber. The sequence goes on from NC_137200.1 coordinate 12,309,251, forward strand.
AAAGAAAAGTTTAAGTAAGTTTACATTGAATCACATTACATTAACATTGTGTCATTTGGTTATTTGCCTCCGTTGTCCAAAATGTGTTACATTTGGCAGATTAAGTGTGCGCTAATATTGTTTATAAGAGTATTGTTTGTTTCAAGTGTGCATATATGTGACCCACCGCAGACTTTAGGTACATTTGGTGCCATTTGACTTTTTTTTTTGCATAATTTGTTGAACAACTTCAATGACACACAACATCTTTTGTTTTTAAAAAGCTTTTATTTAACAGTAAGAATATACATGTTTTATAAAAGTGGAATTACTTAGGAGATTAAAAGTTCGGACAACACAAAAAAATGTAGAGTCTATCACTAATATGAGTCTCTGTATATCAACCTTGGTGTGTCATTTAATATATAAATGTGCGAATGCCAAATATCTTCAAAGTTGTTGGAGTTATGTGGGCTAACCCCACCCTACCCCAGCTACACTCTGAGAGCATGTTTGGGGCCCCTTTTCATTTTCTTTTTGCCGCTGGCTGCATTTGCAGGTAAGCTTGAGAATCTTGTGCATTACTACTTGTTCATAATCTGCATCAACAACCTCAACGGACTTCATCACGTCATCAACTTCTTCCGTTGTAACAACAACGGGCGTATCGTCCGTCTCCTCCGGCGGTTCTTGAAAATATTCCATTTCATCGTCACATTCAGGTTGAAAATGAAGTCCAGTACACGCTGCTTAGACTGACTTGGATCTATCGCACTGGCCAGATTAAGGTCCGTGATATGATTTAGATCTTCCGCCACCCGCTTCTCATAAACCCTAACAACACAGAGATGAAAGTTTTCACGGACAACTGAAACCGGATCCTCGTCTTGTTTACGGAAAGGACGTTAGCATTACTTCTTCGTTGGTATACGCCCCCTACACAATTACGTCTCCGTGTGTGTGTAAAAGTAGTACGTTTTAACGGTTGAACTCGAAACGGTTTCACATTGTGACTTCACATCACATGGAATATAGAGGATTGGTCTCCACCTGGACTCTCGCTTTAAAGGCAACCATCGATCGGCGTTATTCAGCGTTTCCCCATGTAAACGGGAATATTTAACTCCACGGTTTAACATTTTTCTACTATTTATAAATCAAACTCGGTTTTTGAACATGTGTTGAGAGATAAAAAAAAACAACCCATAAAAGGAACATCTGGAAAAATCTAATTTTCCTTCTAGAAAGTTTTTTTCACCTTATTTGGCGGCTCCTCGCGTGATTAGAAATGCGTGTTTTGCTGCGGTGGGTCACACACATATATGTGTGTGTGTGTGTGTGTGTGTGTGTGTGTGTGTATGTGTATGTGTATGTGTATGTGTGTATATATATATCTTGCCTTGTGCATATGCAGGTGTGATCATATGAGCAGCCTCCTTTAAGCGGGACGCGCCCGGATCCCGTCGCCAGAGTGGAAGAGGAGGGCGGATCATGGCGACCAGCCTGCACAAATCTGGGCATGAACCCCCCCCTGCCCTGTCCCAAACGTGCAAGGCTTGTGGTGGCCATTTTGATGCTATAACAAGAAAGGTAAAATAAGGCGTTGTCGCTCTGAGCAGTTCTGGGAACTAGGAGCTGGGGAGGTCCCCCGAGAACTAGATACATTCAAGGGATTTTTTTCCGATTGTATTCGCACCGCACTGGAACTCTGAAGTGACGTGACGTGAGTTCTGTGTTGTATTTACTCTTGAACTTTCACTGATTTCACCCTATGAGTCCGCTAAAGTTTGTTTGTGAACAAATTTGAGGCAAAAAAATAATCAACCCAGTTGCTGAATCTTCACTCATTAGATCTACAAGACGTCATTTAAAGGTTTGTTTCTTAAGGCACAGGCTCGCATCAGGACACCGCACAGGGATTACGGGCCGCCTGTTAATTCAATTAACATCAGAAAATTAAATGAATGCAATAAATACCTCGACAATAAAAATACTAGTTTCATTTTTATTGGTTATTTTTTATTGCCGCTGAGTGTACATGGGCTGCGTCCGCACCAAGAGCCATGAGAATCAACCGGGCGGACTCAGTGTGAGGAACAGGCGAGGGACCATGAACTTACGTCTGGACCAATCACTGTGCTCTAACGTCACTGATGGTTCCTCTTGTGCCGGTTAGTCCCTGCCCTGGAGCAGGAGCTAAAAAAAAGCCCCTCAAAACGGAGCTCTAAAAACTACAAACATTCCTAGTTCCTGCAATGCGGACACAAAAAAAGGGACGGTTCCTCCAAAACATTTTACAACAATGGAAAAGGTTTCTGCGGTGCGAAAACGCCTATAAATAACCCGCCATAACACACAGCAAAATATGTTCTTTCCACAGGTCGCTACATCTGCTGCTATTAATTCACACAGTACACAGTGAGCAAAAAAGCAGTGGGGAAAAAAAAATTGCACAAAAAGAAAGAATATTAAATGAAGCAAATTTTGGTGAGATAAAGAAAATGTGTGCATGTGTTTTTTTTCTCCCACATAATCATGTCAAAAAAAGAAGGATGTAGTATTACAAAGAAAAAACATGATAAAATAAAGAAGGATTTTACTTAAAATGTTGCAGTAGAAATGATCTTAAATGAAATGATTGCAGTAGAAGCAATCTTAACCTGACTTTAATATATATATATATATATATATATTACAGTTAAGACGTATTTTCTCAGACCTATCAAAAATAATTGTATACACACAATTTAGGCCTGTTGATTTATTTCAAAGGGTAAAAATAAAACTTTTAGGGTTGGAGTAACTTGAAGATTTTGATAGAAAAAAAATTTGCACCGAAAAGAATATTGCTCAACATCTATAGCGGGTGTTTCAAGTGGATGGTGTGTGTGTGTGTGTGTGTGTGTGTGTGTGTGTGTGTGTGTGTGTGTGTGTGTGTGTGTGTGTGTGTGTGTGTGTGTGTGTGTGTGTGTGTGTGTGTGTGTGTGTGTGCGTGTGCGTGCGCAGAAATAGGGCTACAACAAGATAAAGCACTAAGCTGGTGGTCCTACAATTCTCAACATCAATTCTGCTATTAAATGGCAATCAACCAAAACTTGAAATTTTCACGTGCAAATCTTTAATCTAGATAGATCGATCACATCAAAACAGTAGCCAAAGTAATTACAGCAATTAAATAAAAATGGCAATATGGAAAATTTCGACACAGACAAACAGGGCAGTATACACCAAACCTAACGATAAACGACAAATATAACCCGTAAAGGATAAAAATGAAAAGGACCTAAAAAATAGGTCATGTCCAAAAATAGAACGCACGGTCCTATACAATAACTTCAAATGAAATTAACAGTGATGCAGAAAGATGAACCTCAGATAGGAAACAGTGAACAAGATGTTGGCAGGAAGCCTATAAACCAAAGCTTTGACAGTAAACATCCACAATCTGATCTAACTGGTGGTGTTTTTGGTGTCTAGTATGTCTGCCTGGACTGTAGGAAGGACTTCTGTGGAGGCTGCTGGGTGCAGGCCGGGCCCCTGCGCCCGCCCCTCTGCCGCACATGCTGGCAGTTCCACAGAGCGCTGTTCAACCCCAGCCAGCTGATGAGGCTCAAGGTACCCCCCATTTTTTGTGATTTGTCCTCATTTTTTTATTAAACGACAGGCTCGCCATTTTCAACCCAGGCCATATTCAAATGTTGGTTCCCATCATCTGGAGACAGGAAAAAAAGTTGAAAACGGGGCGATCACAATATAGTCAGACAGCCTCGGCCCTTTTGGCTACATCCGAGCTATGAAACAAACAGGAAGTTGTGCCGCTCCCCACTGGCGACCTACTGTTGCTTACATCAGTTGAGTTTAATTTCAGTTCCATTTTATTCAATAATTATGAAAGAGATAAAATCTTCCAAGGGAAACACTTACCGTAGAGAGCCACCGTTCTCATTCTGTCCTTACTTTGTAACTTTCTCCATTCAAAAAAGAAAAACCAACCTGCTGCAGATAACTCCTCCCAGACTCATCCTACCTTCATGGCGCAGGTTGGGATCAGGTTGCGATGGAAATGATGGGAAACCAACATTTTAATGGGGCCTGGGTTGAAAAGCAGCGAACCTCTCCTTTAACGGACGGTTTTCCCCTCGATGCGTGAAGGTGCGGGAACTGCGCCACTACCTCCACCTCCACGGGGTGCCGACCGACACGTGCCGCGAGAAGGAGGAGCTGGTCCAGCTGGTCCTGGACCAACACGCAGCGTCCGGCGGAGCGGTGGTGGTCCAGGGCGGCGGCCCCGGCGCCCCCGACCCTCCCCGGCAAGCGGCGGGCGCTCAATCCACGGCCGAACCCCAGGACTCCGATTCAGACGAAGAGGACAGCGAAGAAGAGGAGGACGATGACAGCGAGGACGAGGGCAAGGAAGAAGGCGGCGACAACGGCACTGTGGAAAAAGGCGGCGGCGACGAGGAAGGTGAGAAGGAGGGTGATGATGATGATGAGGAGGAGGAGGAGGACGACGACGACGACGACGAGGAAGACGACGACGAGGAAGACGACGACGAGGAAGACGCTGAAGAGGGTGACGTCAACGAGGGCGAGGTCAACGAGGACGGGGGCCGCGAGGACAATGGCGAAGATGTCAGCAACGGAGATGAAGAAAATGATGAGGGAGACGATGACGAGGAGGATGAGGAAGAGGATCACGAGGTAAACGATCGGGTGACGCGGGTCGGTTGGCTTGGACTTCTCCCAAGAATCATTTCATTCTGTCAAAAAAAGGCGGAGCTAGTTCTGTCAGAAAAACTGGACGGCGCCACACACTTCCACGCCCCTTATGCGCCATCCTATTTAAGCAGCCAATCCCTCTTGCCCTACCTGCTCTGCTTCCTGCTTTGCTCTCTGCTTTACTTGTTGTGTTGCCTCCTCCACCTCCCCTGCCTCCACCTGTTGGGCTCTGCTCTTCTATTCAATTGGGGGTTCCAGCTCATCACCCCAGTATTTCCATCTCATTAAGCATGCCTAATAATTTGAAATTCAATCTATGAGTTGTCCGTCAGAACTATTTTTTTATTTAAGTGGAATGCAAAGTGTCAATCACTCGCATTTATTATTCACTGTGGCTTTGGCCTTTCTTTTGGTTCGCCCCTCGCCCCAGTCGTTGGACAGCGACGAGGGCGCCGACCTGTCCCACCTGAGCCGGGTGGAGGACATCGGGGGCCTCAGCGTGCGTCAGCTCAAAGAGATCCTGTCGCGCAACTTCGTCAACTTCCAGGGCTGCTGCGAGAAGTGGGAGCTGATGGAGCGCGTCACTCGCCTTTACAACGAATGCCAGGACGTCCAGAACAAAGGTGAGGTGTCACCCCACCCCCCCTCGCAAAATCGGTGCAACATAGAGTGGTTGCAGTAAAATTTCCTGAGTTTCAATACATTACGTTGATTGGTTTTATTGGTTTAGAGTAGACGATGAACATTTCTTGATTTTTCATTGTTGGGGAAAAATGCAATATTTAAAATGGCCAAAAGAGGGAGCCAACGGGGCTTCTCACAAAACACATTTCAGGGAGCAAGTCAGGGGGGGGTGCTTCTCCCAACGTTGATGTTTAAAGCCTTTATTTATTTATTTATTTCCCCCCCAATTCGTTTTTCATTCATGAGTATCTAATAAAGACAGCTTTGGAGATATTTAGTGTTTCCTTTTTATTGTCTTCAGATTTGTCCACAGACGGTAGACGAATAATTCAATGATCATAAAAGCTTTTCATTCAAGTCAAGAAGACCGCAATAAGTTAAAAGACTGTACTGATAAAATGAGACATGCAGGTGTGTTCGCTCTCGATGAGCGCTGCATTGTTTCAAACGCTGCATGCCGCTGCCGCTCATCACATTGCATTGTCATTTAGCTTCAGACGCATTTGTCCAAAGCGACTTACAATAAGTGCATTTTAGTTGTAGAGTGCGCCACGCCGACCCGGCCGGACGAGAACCTCTGTCGGATCTGCATGGACTCCCCCGTGGACTGCGTGCTGCTGGAGTGTGGACACATGGTCACCTGCAGCCGCTGCGGCAAGCGCATGAAAGAGTGTCCCATCTGTCGGCAATACGTGGTGCGGGTGGTGCACGTCTTCAGGTCCTGACCCCGAGAGATTGTTGAGGATATTTTCCACTTCTCTCTGTTGGTTTCCATTTGAATTCACCCACCAGCCAAAATATCTGTAATTTAAGTTTTGTTTTTTTTAGACTAGTTGACTTAAATGAGGAAAAAAATGTTTTACATTTCAGCATTTAGTTCATTTAATGTTAGTTACATTTGGAAATTGCAATATTACCAGTAAGTATTTGTTATGAACTTAAAAAAAAAAAAAAAAACTTTTGTATTATCTTGAATCGAAGTGGCTGTTTTCTTAATCCAAAATTGCGCACTTTTGAGCGGTTTATCTATTTATTTAAATTTCTGTATAGAACGAGGAATCCACACCGAAAGAAAGCATGGATTGTTTATAACTGACTGACCTTTTGTTTTAAGTACATAATATTAGGAGGTAGCAGGGTCAAAAACAGTTGTGTTGTTCTTCTGAGATGTTATTTTAGAAGACTTTGCTATTGTCATGAATTAAACATCACTTTCAAAACACAGGTGCAAAAGGTCTTTTTATATTCTGATCATATTTCAGTGTTATATTAATCTGGTACTCCATGCTGAGATATAGAACTCATGTGATGGAATAAGGGTTGTGTGGAATATGGGGTCGCATGTTAAAGGGATACTCCCATTGACATGGTGGCACACGTGAACGAGAAACGTAAGAGAAAAGAACCACACGGATCAAGCGTTACAGAAAATACTGTTTAATTAAAAATCTTAATGCTTAGGCATGAAAACATGGCAACGCAATAAATGATAAAAAAAAACAATAAATAAAATCTTTACACATGCGAACATAATGCAATGAAAAAAATAAAGCTTTTTAGTAGACAAGTCATTTTCTTTTTAAAGGCAGCGTTAATAGTGATTTATAAACATACATTTATTCCTACAGGTGGATATTATTTAATGACACACCGGCCACGCTACAGTTTACCAGCAACCTCTGTTGTAACAGGGAACAAGATATTGTGCGAAAGAATGACACTTTGACATAGATATACCGGTTTAAAATAAAATCAACCTCGCCCATCCTTTCTAAATCATTCCGTACAAAGGAATTTCACATTAAATGGCACTTTCGCAGTTAAGGAATTCCAGTATTACATTATTATCATCATTATTATTATTCATGTACAAGTGACAGTGATTCAAACAGTACCATTTAAGTCGGGACTTCAAATTGAGTCCGATGACAAAAAAAAAAACCCAAATCTAACGCACCGGTGGGATATCTTGCACACGCATACAAAGGAGGAAGGTGTCTCGCGACACCCAAAGTGACACTTTGTGTTTAAATGCTTTTGGTTTTTGGGAGTAAAGTTTGCTTCCGTTTACTTTCTACTGGGCTTCTTTTAGTTCTGGCTTCCTGAGTCCGTGGGGTTAAAAAACAAAGCAAACAAAAAAAAAAAAAAACACGCAGCCTTGTTCAAGTTTTAGTTTCAGTTTGTTTTGCCAATAATCCCTAAAAGTAGATGTTGGAGCTGAGGGGGAATAAACAGTGCAATGTGAATCCAAAACAAAGCAACGACATAAGCACCGGTTCCCACGCAGTAAGCGTTCAAGAATGTGAATGAGTCCCTTCATTAATTAGTAAGAAATAATAACACAGCTAATGAGCTATTCACAGAATAACAGAATCATATTCAGGAAAACCACTTTGTTAATGGTGAGAGGGAAAGAACCCTCGCCCCCCCCCCCCCAAAAAAAAACCACGAGTTAAAGACTGATGCGTTACAGAGACACTGGATGTACACAGAGAACTTACATGTCACTTTGATTCTTCACCAAACAGCATCCGTTACGACCGCAGCATCTCACTGGTGTTTTTTCCGAGTTGCGCAAACAGCATCACATCACCGACGAAGAAGAAAACTTATATCTGCGTGCTTCCGAAATTGGAAGGCGGGGACGACCCCGGATTACTGCGATGTGACTACACCGACCACATTCATCAGCCGAAGCGCGAACTTGCACAAATTGATCGGACGCACAGGTACCGCGCGCAACTCGGCGGGTGCACAACGCCGCGGCCCGCCCGCGCGTGCTAGCTTAGCGGAAAGGTGGCGCCCGGACTGGAGGGACACGCATACGCAGGTCTGTCGGGGTTAAAGCTGGGCCACACAGAGGTCACCGTAAAAAGCTTCCTTTTCTATTAAGACACTTTGCTTATCTCGCCTAAACGTAAAGCCTAGCTTGGTTTTCCCCAATTCGGCGAGTACATCTGGTAAATGCTGTCCACTGTAATGGCACGGTGTGTAGAAGGGGGCGGGGGGCTACGTGGCGACATGCGCAGCCGAGGGCACGGAGACGAACTCGCGCAGGATGTTCTTGGCCGTCTCCAGGTTGTTCTGGGCAATCATCAGCGCCTTCTGGATGTCCTGGAAGGAGTAACCCTGGGACATCAGGCACTCTATCTCGCCGCTGATGGCTGGGCCCCCGGGGCCGGCGGCGGGGGCCACCAGCGAGGCCGGACGCCCGAGGCCGCCGGCGGTGGCCTCCGGGTCGTGGGGCCGGGTCCATCGGTCGGAGTTAGCCCGGCGTGGGAGGGGCCTGGGTGGGCGTTCCAGGTCGTTGCCAGCGGCAAACATGGCTGCAGAGGGAATTAAAAAATATATAACGATAAAAGAAATAACGGAAATGTAGCACAAGAAACAAGAAAAAAAAGATGATAATTTCATCTTACCGGACGGAAAAAGAGAAAGAAATAAAATTGCACTTTAAACGATTGTGAAGCTGGACTGAAATTCATAGCGGATTGCGACGTGGAGAAACAGTCGGGGATACGTACAGGCGTCCACCGGGCACGACGCGTCCACACCGAGGCCGCCGAAGGCCGCGACGCAGCCGCTGACGTCTGAGAGGGTGCGTCTGGCGGGGGCCGGGGGCGGCGGGGCCAGGGCCCTGGGGTAGTCGTACTCGTAAATGGCCTCCAGCTCCGTGTCCTCCGCCTTGTCCCTGGAGGGAACGGGCGACTGGCGCGCCGGATCTGCGCGCGCAAAGAAAGCAACCAACATCCTTCACGGCCCGCCGTCAAACACCCAAGTTGACGTCAGAGTGTCCCCGAAAAACACCACGACATTTTCAAAACCATACAGAAATTGAAAACAATAGAATTAAATTTTATCTGTGTGTGTAAAATATATGGCATATATATATATATATATATATATATATATGAGACTAGAATAAAAAGGTAAATTAAAAGGCAAAAAATAAATAAAAGCGCACTCCAGAACTCCCCCCTTTAACTTGACTCGTGTGTGTGTGTGTGTGTGTGTGTGTGTGTGTGTGTGTGTGTGTGTGTGTGTAGGTGGGTGGGTGTAGGGGTGTGTGTGTGTGTGTAGGCGCATTACCGCAATCTGAGGCCTGCGCCGGTGCTGCGGGAGGCTCGGCCGAGCCCCCCTGGCCCTTGATGTTACACATGGACTCGTACACTTGTGGGTCCTCAAATTCAACGTCGCACACCCCACCACTGGAAGTAAATAAAAAAAATAAAAAAATGAAATGAAAAAAGGAAAATGGATCGCCAGAGAAGACCTAAACAGAATGTCTAACAACATGGAGGATATGAGGCCTTTTGACATCAGAGTTTTGGGCTGAACGGCAGTGGAGCTGCTGTATGGTGATGTCGTGTGTTATTTTCACTCACATACTAGAGTACGCCGGATGATGGTACACAGATTTAGTAGACGTACTATGCCATTGCGGACACAAACAAACCCAAAAACTATTCATTCTAGTAGCGCAAATAAAAAAAATTATTATAAAAACTTTTCAGGGCCTGATTCGTATTTCTCCGTCCAGAACCATATTTAATGTTTGCCGGTGCTGCCGGCTGCCTTGCATACCAGAGGTCGCTGTGGCGGCTACTCTGGGCCGAGGGCGGTGGCACCAGGGCCCCCGGTAGCGCCCACGGGGCCCCGGAGACCGGGAGGGACGTCGGGCTCATGTACTCGTTCTCTTCACAGTCGGGGGCGTCCTCCTCGCTCAGCGGGCAGGGGAGGGGCCTGCGCAGATGATGGATTCGGATTGAACCACTCAAGTAAATAGTGTAAATAGAATAACGGGCGTTCAGAAGAACTTCAAGTACAAATGATGACGAGCAAAATAAGTAAGTGGCAACAATTGAATGAATTAGCAGGTTAAATGGACTGTTGTTATGACGTCGACTGGTGGGGTTGAATATCCCTTATCACTCATATGGCCTCCACGCCGTACTCTGTAGTGGTCAGCCGATCAAAAAGTAGCCAAGTTGATGACATCACATTATACAGTGCTTTTGGAAAGTATTCGGTCCCGGTCACTTTTTCCACATTTTGTCACGTTGCGGCTTTACTCCAAAATGGATTCAATTCAGTTTTTTTCCTCGTCAATCTACACACACACACACACACACACACACACACACACACACACACACACGATACCCAATGAGGACAAAGTGAAAACAGGTTGTCGTATTTCTATTTCAATTGAAATTTTCATACATTATTTTGCTAATTTATTTCAAATCCCAAAGTGAAATATCGCAATGACAGTATTTAGACCATTTACCATGACTATCCTGCTTCCATATTGACTCAGCAGTCAATCTATTAATATTTTGTATAAGGAAAAAACATGGTTTCCATTATCAGTCACGTAAGTTGTACTTATAGTATGTTTGGCTACACGGTCGCAGTGATAAGAGTGGAATTGGGCTCTACCCTGTTCTCACCACTGCTCAGGCAAGGCTGTATACCTGGCAGATAGACAGTAGACTGCATTCGTGGCCGCAGGGGTCTTGGGGCCCTCGCCACTGGCTCCGTTGCTCTGAGGAGCAGACCCCGATATGGGGGGAGCCTTGGTCGCCGGCCGAGGGACCATGTAGTTGGCAGCCCAAGAGGGCTGGTCCGGGGTGGAGGGCAGGGGTCTCCTCTGCAGCCTGCCGTCCTGAGCCAGCGGGAGGGGGGAGGGCCGCTCAGGAGGCGGGGGAGGGGGGAGCTCTCTCAGGGCTGGGGGCAGCGGGAGGGGCTTGTCCCTGTGAGGAGCCAGGACCTGGAGCGGAGGATGGAAATAATAAGGGGGGGCGGGGGATTATGAGGGACCACAGATAGGTAGCTACGGAGTCATTCAGCATAATGCTTTGAACGAAAAAAACAAATAGAAATAATCTGATCTTTTGACTACTGACAACTTCATTAAATAAACAATAGGGATGCACCGACACGGATACTGGTATCAGATAGGATGGAGGCTAAAATATTTGTATGAGAGAATATCCTGAAAAATCTCATACCAAGTGTCAGACATTAGATGGATCTAACAGAAAATTCATTGTTGATTAATATGCTCTTCAGGAAATGTACCTTGCCTCATTTTTTTTGTAATAGTGATTACGATTCATTCATTTCAAGACACTACAAACTATGTATTCTATTCCATTCCACTCCCCACATTTAGCTTCACCTGGGGCAGTGGGATGATGATATTTAAATTTCAAGACTCTTATGATATTTTATATCAACTATCCACTGCACATGAGAAAATGTACAATGATTAGATCATCTGGAACAATGACTTTCGTGTTGTGTGACAAATATCACCACGCTGACGCAGTCTCGTATTACGATATTGAAATTGCGCGAACTTATCGCCCAGCTCACACCATAGAGGCAAAAACCCAAACAAAACACAACCCTCCGTGTATAGCAAACGCGGGCTTGCCTTGGCTGTGGCTCCCAGGGCCACGGTCCCCGAGGAGCTGGGGGGCCTCTGCTGCAGGAGGTCCAGCCGGGGGGGCACGGGGGGCAGCGGGGACACGGGAGAGGACGGACGCTCGACCTGCGTAACACAAACACAAAAGATTTCGAACGTCAAGACGAACACTCAAAATATTTTGCGCTGCAATAGTTCAGTCCGAAAACCTCTTGGATAATCTTAGAGGTGCCGCAACCTACAACCTCCGGTACAGATACGGCAACGCTGGCAGCGGCGCGCGGCTTGTTTCGTGCCCCAATGAGACGGACGAACCTCAACAAACCTAAACCCGAAAATACTTCCAAAACTCTGGAAAGAATATGTACCAGATGTTTCTTGTATGTCACATACTGCTGGCACTGCTGTGCCATAGCAAACCTGTATCCAGACGCACCTTGCATCTCGTTCCAAGAAGCAGCTGGAACCGATTGTGGACGTTTACCAAATAAATATGAAAAAAATAAATGAAACTATAACTATATTCAAAGCATTGTGTACTAATGTTTTTCCTGTAGCCGTTGTTCTTACTATGCGCTTTTTGTACATGTGTGGCCTTTGCTCCCTAACCCTTGTCTAAAGCAGTCAAAAGGATAGCGCATAAAGGGGAGTGTGGGGGAGAATGTGGACCCCCGCGCCATCGCTTGCTCCACTTGAGCAAGCGATGGCGCGGACCTTCCTCCTCTACCTTAGCGCAGGCCAGCCGGCTCATAACCAGATGCTGGTCCTCCAGACGGTCGTCCTCGTCCTCCTCAGCTCCCTCCGCTCTGTAGTGCCCCTGGAAGCCTGCGAAGGAGGCCCCGCTGGCCTTGGGGCGGAAGGGGTCCACCACAATAGGCTCCGTACCCTTGATCTCGCAGCGGCAGAATGGGCAGCCCTGGCCCTCGGACTCCTGGGAAAGTAGTTATAGAATAATCTTAACCATCTGTGGAACGTGAGTGAAGAGAAGTGGGTCAGAGGGTCGAATGAAAAGGTTCGAGGTTCACGGCCGTTAAGGGTAAAGGCCCCCACTGAGGAATGGAAACTTTTATTCTTCTCCATTCCATACATATTTATATTGCCTGTAGTCGTGTGCTTTATTATGAGGACGACAAAAAAAGATAAATCACCTTTTTTTTTTTAATAAGTAAACTATTAAAAGTAGGTCATTATCAAGCACCTATTTCTCTGGTTAACTGTGAAATGTGATGCTACTGCACAGACTCGGTAAGGATCTCTGTGTACAGCTTCATCGGCAGTCTCCTCTATGTGAGGAGCTTTGGATGAGCCTCCCGTCTCACCTGCCAGGCGGTGAGGCAGGAGGTGCACATGAGGTGGCTGCACGGCTCGATCTTCACGTCCTTGTCGTTCTCGGCGCAAATCTTGCACAGCTGGAAAGTGGAGCCCATCTCACAGTAAAGCTCATACTGCTCCTGGAGGGATGAACGGAGGAAGGGGAGAGGGGGAGGAGACGGGTGGAGGAGATAAGCGGAAAGATTACGCTTCGGACTGCTCACGCGCCCACACACACACCCACATAAACACACAATTTTAACTTTTTTTCATGGTACATGACTCAGTCTCCCTCAGTGAGAATGAACAAATGTGTTGACCCCTGTCTGAGCAGGGTGTGTGTGTGTGTGTGTCTGACCTGTGTGACTTTGATGTGGTCCTGTGGGGAAGGTTCACACAGCCCGGTGAGGTCTGGGTTTTGAGCGCGGCCATCTGGGAACAGGTAGCTGAAATCCACCATGCACGGACACACACCGACACACACACACACACACACAAACACACATGGACACACATGGACACACACGGACACACACGGACACACACGGACACACACACTTCAGATGCTTTTGTCCAAAGTGACTTACAAGAGAGGCTAGAAACAATCAAAGCATACATTGACCATTGCAGCAACCCCAAATTTAAGTGCATGAGCACCTGTTTCTAAATGGAACCAGATACAAATGCAAGATCAGGAAGGAATCAGAATAAAAGTTTTTTTGTTTTTTTTGTGGTGGTATTGTAATGCAATATGATGTACGTACGAAAGTACTCATATGTTGTTAACGCATTATGTTAATGCAACAACTTAAAACTGGTCACCATCAACATAAACAAGAGCACAGACAGGTAAATTCCAGCTAATTTTAAAATGGCACGTCTGTAATATCAACACAAAGGCCCAAAATGTATTAGTAACAGCACTTTAAAGAAATAAGTATGTGCGCCTCACCTTGATAGAAGTCAGTACACAGCCACAACACAAAGGTATTTTTTAATTTTAATGTCTACTTCAAAAATCAAAAAGTGGATTCTGGGTAGAAAGAAATGCTCCCTTTATCGATAACTCATAGATTTAATCCCATTGATTTAATTGTGTGAATTTGTCAATCAACCCAACTCGCACGTGACTTGGTGTTATGAAAAAAAAATAATAATAATAATAATAAAAAAATAAAAAAAGAAGAAACAAAAAAATAACCCAGTGTTTAATAGATGGGGTAACTCACAATCCCTCCCTGTAGCCGTCGATGAGGGCCTGGAAGAGGGGCTTGTTGTGGGGGATGGTCTGCAGGATGTTCCCGTCGGCCGTCACATAGCCGATGGCCCACTGGCCCAGGCGGGTGCAGCTCAGCCTGAAGATGTAGCTGAAATGGGAAGTAGATGGCCTGAACTGGGATTTCTCATTTACAAAAAAAAAAAAAGTGCACCCAAATAATAACACAAAATATATAAATTTCACGGTTTGAAATTAATTTTCTAGATTTTCAAGATCGACAATCCTCATTTTTCCCAATCAGAAGGCAGCTGCTGTATAACATAATGCTGTTATATACTTAATTGGGTTGGGTACCGTTAGGAATTTTTCATTACCGGTACCTCTTCTCAATAAATGGGTACATCGGGTTGCTGCAGTTTTTCATGCAGTCTTTGTTTCTAATGTTAATGCCATGTGATAATAAATGGTTTTGCTTTGGTACCAGCCCCTTGGAATAACTGGTCATTGGTACAGATCCTTTACGTAAAATCTTATTAATATTAATGAGGGGCAGTAAGGAAAACACTCAGAAATTCTTGCCTTTTTTTGTCCACACACAACCTGTACGTGTTTGATTCATGGTTGGATCTGTGACTTACCTGCCGGGCTTGTGAATGAACCTGTGCAGTCGGGCCTTGACCTCATCATAAGTGAGAAAAGCCATGTAGCCGGAGTGCGTGACGGCCAGACTGTTCCAGTTCCGCAACAGAGAGGCCCACGGCTGCGGCGCAAACACACACACACACACACACACACACACACACACACACACACACACACACACACACACACACACACACACACACACACACACACACACACACACACACACACACACACACACACACACACACACACACACACGTCACTGAGACACAAAACATTCACTGCAAACCCAGAATAAAAACCTGTCTTACGCTTTACATCCCCAAAAGTACAGAGCACGGTCAATCTACACAAATCAGATAGAAGGCAAACAAAGGGATTATAAACCTTCAATATATGTATATAAAAAAATTTGAGATACAAAGTCAGTTTGACGTGTCCATGATGATCCATGGCTTACCATGTCAAAAATAGCCACTAACTCATCTCTTCTACCGCACGTCCTAATGTGTTCGGTTTGGAATGAAAGGTGAATGGAAACCCTGAAATTAACTACCCACGCAGCGGTTAAGACCGGATCTTTCTTTAGCCAACAATTTTGGGGGAAAAAAACATCATGTTAGGAGAGACACGGAGCAGGGTTTGGGTTTCTGTCAAACTCCGGTCGCTGGGGCGCGGTCTGGTCCGGCGTGGGCTCCGCGTGGCCGCTGCACGGCCCGCTGCACTCCTGCTTTATCTGGTTGTGCTTCGCCTATCACTCCCAGCGCTGGAACTCAAACTCAGTACATACTACACAGTACAACACAGCGGAGCTGGGACGACGTGTTTTTGGAGGCTAACTCGGAAGTGAGCATGGCCCTGGTTTCCCCGACAAAATGCCAATGGGATTTTTACATTGGATTTTGGATTATTGCAGAAAATGACCTCTGCGGCAAACAAAGGTTTATAATACCTACATGTTTTGTACAGCAAGATATTCTTCATAAATTAACATCAGTTTTATGATTTTGAAATGTAAATGCAATTTGCCAAAAGTAAAAAGCTAAAGTTGGGCTATAAACAATCTACACCACAGTCGCACTTGTAATTTGATTTTGTGCACTCACCTCTTCTACAAAAGCCTGGAAAGTTTGATTAAGAATAGTTTGCAAGAGCGCAGGTATACACACAACTGGAGGCTGTAAAGTGAGTAGTGAGTAGATGACTTGCTGTGTTCGGGCGTGATGACGTTTAATGTCCCCGACAACCTCTGCAGTCTCATTTAGACGCTTGTTAGCAACTGCCTGATTTAAGTCAGTTTTAATGTCCTAGAACAAAACGTGAAGATCTCTTTTAGATGGTGTTAACCACAGACCCTAATTTCAGGCATCTAGCCAAAAACCCATTCAAAAATCCCATTGACTTTGAGACAAGGGAACCGGAAGAGCAGAAATGCAAACTCATTTCCGGGTTTTAGGTCACATTCCTGCAGCACTGCAACACAAGTAGGGATGTGGCGGGCGGCAGCGATCTTGCCCGTCACGCTCCTGCCGTGGCGTGCTTCACAACTGCCCTGCAATTGTAATACCACTCATTCACCGGTGGACACGACACACATCACGCACGCGCACACACACACACACGCGCCCCCGAACACCCTCCTGATTCCACCCTTCTCCCTTTCTCTCCTTTACTGCCGTAGCTATCACAGGCAGAGGTCACGCGCCGTAATTGCTGTTCCAATTTTCGACGACTTACGATGTTTTGTCAAATACATGCTGTCGTCTGATGCTTCTATGTTTACTCAAGTACATATTGTTGTTTGTCTCTATGTTTATCTGTCTGCCCCGTGGTGATTCTCCCTCCTGCTCTTGGAGAAGTAGTGACGATTAGTTGTTTATAGATCCATACATGGTCAAATAGTTCTCCAAGAGGGGGATTGCTGGCGGTCCTGTTTAACAAAAAACTGTGCTCTTGTCATCCCACAGGTCGTCCACAGGACAGAGTTATTGCAGCAGTGGTTGATGATTAACACAGAGTTGCACTGCAGGTTGAGAAGTTGAACTCCACTTGCAGACTAACTCTGTGTTGTATGCCAAGTCTGATGATAGCACAGGTTAAATAATTAAATACAGTTGGCAACATAAAGTTTGGACTCGAAGAGCTGTAACTAAAATATGCGCACTGAATTTAGCTTCGGCGATATTAGTCCAGTATTATTTTATGGTTCCTCAAGTATAAACGGTAGATTTTAGAAATAGTAAAAAAAAGAGGACTTGATAATAAATAAGTAAATAAATAAATAAACAAACAAACAAACAAATAAACAAATAATTTGGGGGACGGACGGACGAAAAAAAAAATCTAACAAAGCAGTTGGAGTGTTAATTACCTTTAAATAATATTTGAATTAATCTAATCTAATCTAGAATACAGGGGTCTCAAACTCAAACAACCTTGGGGCCGCTGGCAAGGTTGTCTTCTCCCTGGGGAGTAATTGAACATCAAGGTAAAAACCAATGTATATATTCTGTTTTATCCTGTTCTATATTCTGAAAACACCAAGTAAAAGGTTTAACGCTATATTATAAACTTGTCCGGGGTTGCATTCAATTGCGGGCCAGATATGGCGATGTGGCCCCCCCCCGGCCCCTATTTTCAGATCCCTGCTTTAAGACTCGGGAGGGCTTTAGTTACATTTGTTTTTTAGTTCACATTTCCCTCGGGCCACTCCTGATCCTTTTGTGACACTGGGAATGTCACCGCGGGCCTCACCTGAAAAAGCCTGGTGAAGATGTCAAACTCAAAGACGGAGATGTAGTCGTTGAAGGTCAGGTCAATGGTGGACTTGAGGGCCATGGCCTCCAGCCCCGAGCTGATTGGGTGAAACTCGTGCAGGGCTTGACGGAAGGTCCTCCACGGCACTATGGTCCTGCGGCAGGAAGGATGCGTTAGAACCAAGGCTCTCAGAGTTAAGAATCCCATTAACATCCCCGAGCAACAGCCCTTCCTTGGCCTCCCTCAGCCGGCGTGGAAAAATACTGCGCAACCATGATCACCAAGGGAGCCTTCTGTCAAAGGGTCGGTTTTGTCAAATTTGGCCACGTTGTCGCAGCAAGGGACTAACCGCATGTAGTCTGTTTTAGAAGTGAGAGGACACTGATTTTTAAGTTGAACTGCAAATTGTGCCACATAATTAACTTTACCAAAAGGAATGACATGCGGAGAAGGACTGGGGTTTAAATGAGAAACGTATCACCTGCCAAAGCGTCTCACGGTGCTTGAGTGCTTAAAAAAAACTCACTTGTCGCCGAAAGAGCGCCTCCAGAACTCTGCGGCATCGGCCTTGGTGATCCGGAAGTTGTCGCCCTGGAACAGGCCGTTGGGAAAGATGGCTTTCAGCTCAGCCAGCATGTGGCTGAAGATCAGGGACAGCTTGGTCAAATTTCGTCTGTCCGATAGAGGGGCGATGGCGGTGGATGTGGGGGAGAAAGATATTCAGGGTCAGTCGGACCAAACAACACAGCAAACGCGGACTCTCACATATTCTAAAAGGGTAAAGTGTGAAGCGATATTTCTGCTCATGAAAGGAATAAGAAGACTCCCTGTAATGTGAAGGATTGCTAAATACCACCTAAATATCGCACCGAGAATCATGTCCCCAATCTACCGCTACATGTGCTTGCAAACGCTTTTTGTTTTTCACAGTCCGACAACTCAGAACTCCCAAGTTGTAGCTGCATGTTTAGCTTAAAATAGTTGAGACCATGTGTGAGTAAACAAGCGGCTGGTGAGTGAGCGAGTCTCACACTGAATATACCATGGACAGATTTGTAGCGTCAACGAGGCCAACACAATAAAGACAGCAATATTTTTGCACAAAAGTATTGTGGTGATGCATCTTTGAATGTTTGAATGAAAGTAGAGCAATGCAGTCCTTCAATTATGCCGTTTTCGCACCAAAATTAGTGGATTAACCCGGGTAAACCCGCTTAAAAAATAGGCGATTGGCACCTGTCCCATTGCCAGGAGAAATGCCTTTTTTTTCCTGTTGCGCCACATTCGACGTCATGAACACATTGAAAAGGGGGCGTGGCATGGTTCCAGTATGATTGGGAACAAAACAGTAGAGGAGACAGCAACTAAAAAAAAAACAATGACATAAAACTGTAAAAACTTGGGGAAAAAAGTATTTTGAGTCGTTCAAAACAATCGGATCATTCATGAACGACCCAACACGACGGTAGAAGCAGCGTGGAGCACCGGTCATTGGGCGGCGGGAAGCGGTTTGGGGCAGTGCTGGACTAGCTCGGAGCCCGGCGGGGATTCTCCGCTGGGCTCCACAGAGTGCGATCCCCACACTCACAACATTTACAGTCCCCCCGAAAACAAAAAATAATAATAAAATGTCAGTAACTCTTGATTTTGGATTTCAAATGGGATATGAAATGATACATGGATATTCCTGTCTATTTGTGCCCAGTGTACAGAACTTCAACGCATGTCGCATTGGGCAGGTAAAGGGGCCAAATTTAGCGGGTTGATCCGGGTGTTCGATTCACATCAGAGTCGATCGGAGGTGGAGCTGACTAAAAACCTGTGACTATTGCAGGGTCCTTTGACCCGAGACTGAGACCCGGGTTTTTCCTTTCCCATAGATGACAAATGCCGGATGTTAGTGGGTGTTACCAGGTTTTTGGTGCACTGGGAAAGGGGTATTACTAAAGAATCCATTTTTATTTTTTTTCTTAAATCAATCTGCCATCACACAACCACACACACAAGATTAAATATTTTTTCATTAATAGAAGTAAAAAAAAAAATTTACTGGGAGACGACATTGCTCAATATTTTTTTGGATGGCAGACTGATTAAGGGATCCACAAACACTCTCTGAGGGAGTCTTGTGATGTTCAAGTATGTTTTTCTTTTTTCCCCCCTCCCCCTTTCAAATGTTCCAAGAGATGTTCAATGTGGTTGAGGTCTGGTGACTGCAGAAGGAAAGCCGCTGAATTCAGTCATTCAATGCCCTTCCTTTAAATAGGCTCGACACAGTTTCAATGGATGATTAGGATCATTCGGCTCGGTTACACTTGTCGTTTCAATGCGACTTTTGTGATGCAATCACAAAAGTCGTGTCAGGTCTGGACAGACCAGATCGAATCTGACATAATCTCAGACTCGATCGGCCAGACCGCATCCCAGACCGCATCGCTCGCATTGGGACCACATTTCACAAGAAGTGTGGACAGCAATCCGGCCAGGACGTGGACAGATTACTGGCTACGTCAACAAACCACGCCCATGAAATGCTCACGTAGAATCGCACTCGGTCGCTTAAATGGATCTTTTTCGCATACGGAAGTTCACCATCCGGTCGGCGAAGGTCCTGTTGACAATATGAACCCACCAGTGCAGGCTGCACTTCTCGCATCAGCACAGCCCTCTCCCTGGGAACCGAGATCGCTCTCAGCATCGTGACGCACGAGTACAGTGTGCAGTTCATCCTGTGCTGGAACAGGTGAAGCGCACACCATTATTTCCACCATGTTTCATTATAAGGGCTTTTCCACACCAGGAACCATTTCAGGAATCAGATACCACTGTAAGATATGTCACTTCAAAAAATCACTCAGCTTTTGAGATCGCTATCGCGGTACAGGACCCAAAAGGATGAACTTGATATTTGACCTTCTCGTCTGAATCTGAATAACATAGACAAAAAGCCAGTTTTCCAAAAAACTGGAGTATCATTTTTACAGCCATCGCACAGCAGTGTGGCAAAGCGCATGTTCCTCTGCAGGTGGAGTATACACATAGGTCAGTGGTACCTGTGGTTGGGAGTTTAACCTCTCTTTGTATCTAATCCTCTGTACAGGTCATTTTGGTGTAGCGTGAATCCCCCTTGAAACAGTTGCGTCCAGGTGTGTGCATTGGGTGCAATGCATGTGCTAATAGGTTCAATTATGATTTTACTTTTTTGAAATTCATCGGCAGAGCCACTCAATAAACAACCTGGCTTTTATTTTGATCTCTCCTGTACATTTTGTTTTAAATTTTACTCCACTCTTGTTATTTTTTAAACCTGTTTTTTCTTTTTTTCTTTTACCCAATTGTTCTACTGTCCACCGTACCTTTGATGTGCACTAAGTAAACGAAACTAATGTCTTTCCAGTTGGCCTCCTACAATACTTTCCAGCTAGTGCTTCTGTGCTTCTAGCTGATCCTTGGAATTTTTTAATAAGGGTCTTTAATGGTATTGATCCAGAGCTTTCAGGTGGTCCATTATTTGTCACAATATAGTAATGTTAGAGGGACACCTGTTCCCTCTCCCTCTAGTCGTTTGGTTTGGACCCGCCATTCATGGTCTCCAAATACTCAAATGTTAAGAAATGGTGCTTCCACTTTTCAAAAAAAGAATTAACAAATATAGAATACAGACCAAATTGGTCATGCAACAACTACGGTAACAAATTTTTGTCAAAGGTATTTCATTTTGTCGTATTTTGCATTTGTTAATTCCATTTCAAAAGGCAGAATGGGAATTTCTTCAAACTGACCATTTCTAATGGCAAAACAGCGGTGGCGTTGTCGAACGGAGAGTTAGAGATAAGTTCAACCAGGAAATAGAGCTTAGTAGAGGCTTTCTGTGAAAAGGGGAAGTGGATCCTGCTATATCAGTCGATAGCGTTTCTTCTTTAATCACAAGTTCGCAGCTTTTGCATCACACACACAAAAAATACAAAAAAACACATTTCAAGGGGCTTAGATGTGGCGCATTTTCTAAGAAGCAGTATAGAATATAGCAGTGAGAATCGGATATAAGTGATAATGCCTGAACTACTTTTAACAAATTATTAGTTAAACATAAGGTTCTAATTGTCATTGGTATTTAAATGCTCCCTCTCCAATGCCTAATGAAACCATCAACATAACTGGCAGGAAATAATACTGGCACACAGATGACCAATATCAAAAACTGTCGTCAAAATAAAAAGGTCTAACACACAAGCCTAAAAGTGCAAAATGAATTTCAAGAAATTAGGAGTTTTCTTATTGCGGCTGCATCTGACCGATAGAGGAAGTTGAAAAAATGTTACAAACACATACTGGGGTTGTTTAGGTGCTTTGGGTAGGAATACAAAAATAATTTTTTGCTCCACAAAAAGAACGGCTGCATGTCAAATCCAAAAGCCTGCCAATGTACCAACGTTATCGTGTGTGGCCTTAGTGTCACAGACTCATCACCTGGTCATCTGTAAGGAGAAGTGTGGACTAGTTGTTTTACACCACAATTTACAGTGTCAAAGTACTAATTTTACGATAAATATATATAATTTCAACAATGCTGACTTGCCACAAAATGTATGTATACATTTTATTATAAATGCATATATAGATTTATCATAAATTGATTATAAATTTATATTTTTAAATGGAAAATGTCTCTGACACAGAAATAGAAAGTACACTTCAAACAAAGAAACCACAGGTTGAGCATACAGTCTCTGGCAAACTAAAAGCATGGCCTTCTCTGATTTGCTTCTTGTTCTTGGCATGTTTTTGCCAGTAGATGCCCTGAATGCACCTAAAGGTGCACATACAGCCAGCAACATGGAACAACCCCCATATCTCTCCAGCCCTGTTTTCCCAATGACTGTCTGCTCTGGACTCCAAGACTGTCAAAGATTTTAATTGCAGCATTGATCAATGCTCATGGGAGAACAACTACCTTTGGCTGCCAACGTGCTTTACTAACAAGATAGAATTAACACCCAACATAAAGCGCAAACATGTCAGATGTTTCTATGTATCCACAATTATCTTAAAAGGGATCTATTATGAAAAAAACCCACTTTTTAAGTGCTTGTGCAGATACATTTGTGTCTCAGATGGGCCTACTAACACACCAACTGTGAAATAAGAAACTCAGCCAGTTTTTTGTGAGCTGTCAGTTCAGAAAACATGTCCTGAAACAACCCGTTCACATTTGCAGCCCAACCGTGCGTCACGTTTGGCTTGAGTAGAATTAGAACCGCCCCCTATCTGAGTACCTCCACTCACAGCTGGAGCGCCACCTAGAAGTGCTCTGCTGGCTGCACACTGTGCACAGACCTGAACACATCTTGAAAGAGAAAGCGGAATTAATATCAATTGTCCTTGAAAACTGCAGTTGATGAAAATGTAAGTATTAAAAAAATAATTCTGCTGTGTTTCTTTCGAAAAGATTTTTATTTATTTATTTTTTTTTTAAGTACGAGGTAGGTTGACTGAAGGCTGCGGCCCATGACGCGTTTTGTGTTCCTCCAAACAAAACCAATAAAAAATAGTGTGTGTTTATTGTAGATGTATTTAATTTATTTTGCGACATTTACATGAAGAGTCAGAGAATCCCGGTGCGTTGCGGTGCGGTGTCCGTGTCTCCCACAAGCTTGGAAAATGGCAACAAAACTTGTAAATAACTTTAAAATTAGGACTTGTAGATCGAATATGAGTGAAGATTCAGCAACTGGATTGCTTATTACTCACCCTTAAATTTGTTCAGAAACAGATTTTGGTGGACTGATAAGGTGAAATCAGCCAAAGTTTACAGACTAAATACAACGGAATCAGGAGTAAAGCTCAAACCCTTTTGGCTCACAGAACCCAGAACTTGTGCTCAAACCCTCACAGAACTAGGGGCCCCAGGAAGCTGGCTCCACCCACATTGGTTGGTATAGAGGCATGTTAGAATGGCTAGAATGCATAATCTGGAGTGGTATTTTCAGCAAAAAACTTCAAAAACATGTTCTGGAGACCTCAGAGACCTATATGAACTTGTGTACAAAGACACATCCTTTAGTCATTCAGACCATCCACCAATTTGTGACCAAACAAAAAAATATAAATAAAAAAAAAAATATATATATAATAATGAAATAATAGCAATTATATATATATATATATATATATATATATATATATATATATATATATATATATATATATATACACACACACACACACACACACACACAAATACTTTTGCACATCCCCAAAGCTTACCTTGGCTGGGAGTTCTCCTCGTACATCCTCTCCTTGGCCTCCTTAAACAGGCTAATGGTCTGCTTGATCTTGTTGGTCAAGTTCTCAATCACCACCCTAAAATACTCGTTGTCGCCGAGGACCTCCAGTTTGCCCTCGTAGCGTGACAAGATGGTGCGCAGGTGCTGGTAAGTGTCTGGCAACAAGTCCAAGATGTAGGGGGGACTGTTCTTCAATGCCACCTTGGGGTTCTGGCAGAGCCGGACCACCTGGTTGAGAATTTTTTTTAAAAGTGTTTTAGATACAGCCCTGACAGATATGTGTCAAAAAGGTCACTGTTTCATTTATAGTTTCTGTGGAAATGCATTAGGGGTTTACTCTACGTCACTTATGCAACTCCAAAAGCATTTGACTTATTTGACTTATGAGTAAGTAATTATAACTATAATGCACTAATACAGAGGCAAAATCACATGTATATGTTGATTTACTTAGCAAATTTAGATTTACTTAGCCAATTAGTTTAAAATAAATTCTAACAGTTTGTTGATTTAGAGTGTGGGAAAAAGCAGACATTAAAAACAGTATAAAGTGTTGCCATTCCTAACTCATATGAATGAGATATTTTCCTGTGCATTTGACATAAACAGAGCACTGAGAGTGGTTAGATAACACAGCCCGTGATCAAAGAATAAGTTTGCTATTTTTCAACCTGGGCCTTATTAAAATGTTGGTTCCCATCATTTATCTATTCTACCTGTAGCATATTTTGACAGCTCAATTGATATGTAATCAAGCAGAAACAAAAATGTCAGAAATCTCTGGGACATTATATGAGATGATATGCCTCTAAAAGAATATTGTTTTCATAGTCTTTTTGGGTTTCTTTCCTCAAAGTTGATAACTACATCATGTGTGCGCAAACTGATTAGTCAACAGCCCACTTTATGATACGCCAAAAGAGAGCATGGGTTGAAAAATTTGAAAAAAAGGGATGATTTACGATAAACCTGAAGTTACTACTGCAGTTACCAATATTACAATTTAATTTGAATACAAGTTTTTTGAACCAAAGTGACGTTTAACTCAGGTGTTAAGAGGTGGCAGCGGTATTGACCTGAACTCTACAAATGTACACACACACACACACACACACACACACACACACACACACACACACACACACACACACACACACACACACACACACACACACACACACACACACACACACACACACACACAGCCCCTGTTTGGACCTTGCACTCTTAGTGCTGGGGCCTCTGCTGTACACTAAATCTCTTGGTAGTCTCCTCCAAAGGCTTCTCCTACTACTGCTATGCAGATGACACTCTACTCTATTTCTCCTCCCCCCCACCCCCCCGGAACCTCATAATCGAGATGCGCATCTCTGAATGTCTTCAGGAAATTAACGCATGGGTGTCCGGGCGCTCCATCTCGACGAGACGGAGGACCTCGTTCTCCCCAGGAAAGACCGCCCCCATTACATTTACATTACATTTAGTCATTTAGCAGACGCTTTTATCCAAAGCGACTTACAAGGGAGAATAACATTCAAGCTACAAGCTTACTATCGAGAAAACCAACACATCTCCCTTCCAGACTGCCGAGAACCTTGAGGTAATTCTGGACAAGCACCTGTCCTGCTCTGCCCAACATCACTGATAAAATTTGCTCTGGCAGCTTATGCCTCCACAGCATCTGCATCATTTTTGCCCATTTTCATTTTCGCTCATCATCTCCCATCTAGACTACTGCATCGCTCTTCAGACTGGACTACCCACCTTTCCCCCATCGGACCCCTACAGTGCATTCAGAATGCAGCAGCCCATCTAGTGTACAACCAACCGAAATCCTCTCGCCGCTACCCTCCTTCAATCACGTCACTGGCTTCCCATCGTTGCCCCGGTCAAAATTGAAGCCGCTCCTCCGTATCGCCAAACGCTGGTCAGGTTCCAACCTCAATTTTACTAACGCTGCATATTCCTAGAGTAGAAGCTTGCTTTGACTGTGATATACAGTGGTTTGATACTATGACAAAATCGACTCATTCTAAGTCGATTCGGATAAAAGCGTCGCTAAATGACATAACGTAATGCAATGGGACTGGGCAATAATTGGATTCTGCTGTATGTCGTGCACATAATCGTGACGTCAGGAAATAAATACATTTTTCAGGTCGTCACCTGCCAGTTTTGGTCTTTAATTAGTGTTAAGAAGAAAGAAGGAAATTGGTCATAAATACAAATTGAATTTGTTTTGGGTGGGAGTTTTTCCTTTGGTTGGGGTGAATGGTTCTGACAACCTATCTGAAGAGGGGACACGGGGAAGGGAAGAGACAAAGGATACTTACTTAGAGGTTTTGGTAGGAAGGAGGACGATAATAGTGGCACTATGAATACATGGTTCTCCCTAGACGAATTACGACAAGGCTTTACGTAAAACTGGAACCACATCACTAGGAAAAGACGAGGTATGTTAACGTTGTGATGAAACATCTCAGCGGCACGAACCCAAATACATGGATCACATGCCATTGTCATTGGAAGAACTTGGATTTGAAGGTGAGTGGGTGAGTGAGTGTGTGTGTGTGTGTGTGTGTGTGTGTGTGGGGCTGTACCTTATCCATCAGCTTCCAGCACTTCTCCACCATCTTCTTGTCAACGGCGGCGGGCTGGTGGGCTTGCAGCGGCTGCTGGCTGGGCTGAAAGGCGTCCTTCATCAGGCCGATCAGACCAGCGCCCCTCCGCGGATTTCCGGCCATGCTTTTGTCGCTGACCTCGGGGAGGGGTGGGAGGGGTGAGGAGGGAGCCCCGGGGCTTCTGGACCGTCAACCGAAAAAAAAAAAAAAAAAAAAAAGATGAGAATTCTGGACACGTATTTTCTTCACGCCGGGAACCAGCGGACCGTGGCCATTCTGCGTGTTTTGTTCTCCCGACGAAACGATGTGATAGAAAACGTTGAGAACGAGGATCGCGTTTAGCTACCCGCCGTGATGCTAGCTAACGAGCTAATTTAGTTAAGGGGGAGGAAGAAAAAAAAAAAAATGAAGCCGCTCTCTACCTTGAAACGCAAACCTTCCTCACGGTCGTTTCAACCTCTCATGGCTCCCGCCGGCTGGCTTTCTAGTTACGGAGTTACATCGGGGTGCAGGGCGAGGAGAAACGATGTCT
Source organism: Zeus faber (assembly GCF_960531495.2). NCBI lineage: Eukaryota > Metazoa > Chordata > Actinopteri > Zeiformes > Zeidae > Zeus > Zeus faber. The sequence continues at coordinate 12,336,438 of NC_137200.1, forward strand.
CGAATAGCACAGAACGGAGAGCCATTGCTTCTGTATTCCGTGGTGATCTGGACTTGTCATCAACTGGGCTGTTACGACGTGACGTCATGGTCCTACGTCACGGGCTGCGGCGTGGACGCTCACGTCAAATGTCGGACGTTGCACTTTTTGGGTAGAAATATTTGATGTGAATATGTTGCTATATCATGAACTTGTTTTTATTGTTGTTGGGCAAATAGACTCACCAGACCAAAAAAAAGTCTATAACAAGAACTTATTTTATTTCGCCAGACAGGGAATACATTATTATTAACTGAATTAAATGCACCATGTTAAGTTTCATAAACCAAAACAAGGGAAAGCTATTAAAATGTAAACCTATTCTAAGTAATTATGATATTTACCTTAATCTGATCCTCTTTCCATGTTCTCGAACTACTCTCAGAAGCAGAGTTTATTGGTTGAATATTCTCATGGATTAATCTACACATGTGATTAAAATGTAAAGCAGAAATAGTGTCTGATATTGGCAGTATTGAATTTCTAGTACAACGACTGTGATATAGACAATTCCAATGAAATGATCAATCTTCCACAAAATTCCAATGAAATGATCAATCGTCCACAAGCACACACTCTTGGTCGATCATATCCAAATACATACCCCTCCTCAATTATTAAAGCACAATGTAAAGTTGTACAATTACTCTGAATTCCGTTGCCAATATCAATTCCCTATAAAGACAAATTAATTTGCTATCATTTTTGTTTTCTGTTTCATTTCTTTGACAAAATGATGAACAGACAATCCAGGAACTGCAGATTTAATGTCTTGCTAAACCTGTAAATCCAGATTGCAGTAAAGTGAACTTTTGTTGCACGGATGCCTTTTCATATTTCACTGTTGACAGAGGGATCAGAGGTTGGTTGGGTTGTTATGCGTGGAATTTTTCTGCAACGGTATGCATCTCATGTGGTAACATTTTTTGCAACATCAAAGATTGTCATCTGACCGAGAGTTCTTGCACAATCAGGCCATCGAACATTGTCGCATTCTTGAAATCTACCAATAACGACAAAGTTGTCATTCCTTCCCGTCTGTAGAGCGGCAGTTTCCCCACTCAGCAGCTATATGATCACATGACACTGCGGATATGCCTCGTCTCTGTGTGTTTCGCTGTCCCGTCGCTTTCAGTCATTGTTTTTGACGCCGGCTCCCTCCGAAGCTCAGGGCGATGTCGAGCAGCTGAGCACCCAACTCCGCCTGCTGACCTCCGGGCAGGAACTCTGCAGAAAGTTCTCGGAACGTGCTGCACACCCGTCGAGCCCGCACGTCTCCCCTGCGGATGGCGTGCTTCCACTTGTGCCGCGCCTCACCGTGCAGCACCACGAGGGACCTCCGAGGGAGAGGTACAGCCACGTCAACCCCCGCCTCCCCCTCCACGCGCCCCAGTCCAAGTTCTGCCGGGGGCTCTTCCAGGGACATTGTGAGGGTGGCGTCCGAAAGCATGTTGATAGTGACCAGGCGCTCGCCCCACAGCCAGGAGTCGTCCAGGTGTGGGTCGATGGCCGAGCCTCGCTGGGGGTGGTAGTCCAAGTTGCACTGCTCCACTGGCTGGAAGTCCACCAAGGCGGGCTCCCGGAGCATACGCAGCACCAGGTCCCGGCTCGTCCCGGGCAGCCCGCAGAAGCTGCCCAGACGCACTTTCCGTTTCTTGAAGTTGACCTTGGGGCCAAAGTCCTTTAAACAAAAAATGTACATTACACATTTATGTTTACTATACAAACCTTTGGTTTTACCTTAGGCTCAGCGAGAGCGGAGAGATAAACAACTTGTGCAATCAACTTTGTTACTGAGTGCCACAAGATGTCTCGATGCGCAACACTTTTCATGCAAATTGGTTGGAAGGAAACCACCAAAGTTTACATGGAAGTAAAGTTAGTAAACAAACTATGCATTCAGGCGGATTGAATGTAAACCTAACCTGCTTCCTGCGACCGGACTGAGACTGCATCCACACGTCTTCGTCCATCTGGCGTACAAGCAGCTCCTCCTCCTCCTCCGATAGGAAGTCTTTCCACAGAACAACACCGGGAAAGGGGAACGACGCAGGCTCGCCAGCCTCACGCATGGCTAGCCTCAGCACAGGGTCATAGTGAAAGTCATGCTTAACCTAGGAGGGTAAATCGAGATTAGACGGCAGCTCTTAGATCCCCAGAGGAAACTTGTGTTGCCACAGCAGAGTCGTGGCTGGAAGGTCTCTGGCAAGATTTATATAGGTTGACTGGAGGTTGTTAATTCCAACTTCAGAAGCAGATGGATCTTGTGGTACAACAATAATGTTAATGGTTTAGAATAGATACGGCCCTAGGTTTGACTTGTCTGGGTATTAGGTTAGAGGTTGTGAAGTTTAGGTATAAGGCTAGAAATGGTGATGTTTAGTGGATCGGTTAAGAGATGGTGATGTTTAAGTACAAGGTTAGAAATAATCATGTTTAGTTGTTAGGTTATAGAAGTGAAAAGGCTACATTTATATTTTATAAACTTATATATATGGTTAGAAATTGTTATATTTAAATATACGGCAAAGAATGGCTGTGTTTGGGTATACGATTTTAAACAGTTACATTTAGTTACAATGAAAATAGGTTTCGAGCCGTCTATTAAAGCTGTAGGAGATTACAGTTGTGTAACATACATATACATTTGTCACCTACATATACATACGGTCATACTATATGTATGGCCGTATGCAGTGAAATGTCATGACACCCTTGGAGTACTTTAGTTACAGTTGTGTATTGAAGCTGGAGTACTCCAGTTAAAGTTGTGTGTCAAACTTGGAGTACTTTAGTTACGGTTGTGTATTAAACTTGGAGTACTTTAGTTACAGTTGTGTATTAAACTTGGAGTACTTCAGTTACAGTTGTACATTAAACTTGGGAGTACTTTAGTTACAGTTGTGTATGGAAGCTGGAGTACATTAGTTACAGTTGTGTATTAAACTTGGGAGTACTTTAGTGACATTTGTGTTTTAAACTTGGAGTACTTCAGTTACAGTTGTGTATGGAATCGGGAGTACTTTAGTTACAGTTGTGTATTAAACCTGGGAGTACTTTACTTACAGTTGTGTATTGACGCTGGCGTACTTTAGTTACAGTTGTGTATTGACGCTGGAGTACTTTAGTTACAGTTGTGTATTAAACTTGGAGTACTTAAGTTACAGTTGTGTATTAAACTTGGAGTACTTCAGTTACAGTTGTACATTAAACTTGGGAGTACTTTAGTTACAGTTGTGTATGGAAGCTGGAGTACATTAGTTACAGTTGTGTATTAAACTTGGGAGTACTTTAGTGACATTTGTGTTTTAAACTTGGAGTACTTCAGTTACAGTTGTGTATGGAATCGGGAGTACTTTAGTTACAGTTGTGTATTAAACCTGGGAGTACTTTAGTTACAGTTGTGTATTGACGCTGGCGTACTTTAGTTACAGTTGTGTATTGACGCTGGAGTACTTTAGTTACAGTTGTGTATTAAACTTGGAGTACTTAAGTGACAGTTGTGTATTAAACTTGGAGTACTTCAGTTACAGTTGTACATTAAACTTGGGAGTACTTTAGTTACAGTTGTGTATGGAAGCTGGAGTACATTAGTTACAGTTGTGTATTAAACTTGGGAGTACTTTAGTGACATTTGTGTTTTAAACTTGGAGTACTTCAGTTACAGTTGTGTATGGAATCGGGAGTACTTTAGTTACAGTTGTGTATTAAACCTGGGAGTACTTTACTTACAGTTGTGTATTGACGCTGGCGTACTTTAGTTACAGTTGTGTATTGACGCTGGAGTACTTTAGTTACAGTTGTGTATTAAACTTGGAGTACTTTAGTTACAGTTCTGTATTAAACTTGGAGTACTTCAGTTACAGTTGTACATTAAACTTGGGAGTACTTTAGTTACAGTTGTGTATGGAAGCTGGAGTACATTAGTTACAGTTGTGTATTAAACTTGGGAGTACTTTAGTGACATTTGTGTTTTAAACTTGGAGTACTTCAGTTACAGTTGTGTATGGAATCGGGAGTACTTTAGTTACAGTTGTGTATTAAACCTGGGAGTACTTTAGTTACAGTTGTGTATTAAACCTGGGAGTACTTTAGTTACAGTTGTGTATTGACGCTGGAGTTGTGAGATTATTTTTACATTGGATTCAGTTGATTACGCAGCAAATGTACATTTTTCAAATGCTTCCCAGATCCTATCCAGTTCTCCATGTCAAGTGGCAGCCCCGTGTTGTGTTGTGTTGTGGGAATGTGCTGGAACAGACGGGACACGTCAACGAGATATATTCACCCTTGGCCCACCGTCGTTGAGCTGATCTCTTCCCTTGAACCCCTCACACGCCAGACAGCTCCTGACCCCTTTACAGCCGCACGGAGCGCCACGTTGCAGCGGCTCCGCGTTCATCTCCCCTAATAAACGCAGCTCGGGCGGTCACAACGTCCACCACGCCGCCGCCGCCGCCGGTTCCTACCGCCTCGGTGGCGCGTCGCGAACCCCGGCGCCACCTGCTGCACCGGAGGGCGTCGCATTGTGGGATTTCTGTATTTCATTTGCGTAAGGGCAGAATTGCGAGCGTCCATTTGCCACACACGTTACCGCGAAGAAACGCAGGCGAACGGGAAACGTAACACGAACCTCGCAAAGTTTAGCGCGAGGAATCGGAGACACAAAACCATCTCGTGGCCGTTCAATGAATAAATAAATTGTCAGGGATTTGAAAAAAAAAAGATGAGAGATCACATAAACATTAAAGTCGGTCTTGGAAACGATAAAATGTTGTTGTTTTTTATTTACAATGCACATTGCTTTATTTTACACTTTGTATTTACATTTTGTTTTTATTCCATTGTGAGTCTACACAATATATTTCTGGAGCAGTCTCTAAATGTTTTCCTTTTCTTTTTTTCATATTTTGTAAACTTGAACTTCATTGAATACCGAATTCCGAACCTTATTAAACTTTTCGTTAAATCATGTGTTATATCTGTGATATGGGATGTATCATTTCGTAACAGAAGAGGGTGGTCGTGGATAGTTATTGTTTTATTTGCGGTCCTCTTCTTATTTGTATCTCTTCCTTGACTGCGCAGTTATTTTAATGTGTTTATTCCTTTTTTTGCTGCCGTTTTGCCTAAATGTATCTCCAGCGATTAATACAGTTGTGGAAATTATTAATAATTATAAACAAAACACAGGAAGAAGACGCTCGCACCGACCGGAAATACATCAGAGACCTGCGTCGTGCGTGAAAGTTTTCCCGGGAACAGTCCGGCGGCGGCGGCGGGGACCTAAACTGCAGCTTCTGGGATTCTGGAGGTAAACAAAACGCAGCAGCCGAATAAAAGTCCTCATATGTGGAGATCGACGCTCTCTACGTTGAACAATGCGACGGTGCTGCGTGTTACCCGCAGATGTATTTGGTAAATAACAACACGGCGTGGTCAATGCCGGCTGCGGAAAGGATCTACTCCACACGTTAGAACTCGTCCAACATCGTATTCGGTATTATATTTAAAAAAGGGCCTTTACATTTGAGCTATAGATGCGAAGTTTAACTATTAAGAAGTGAAGAACATAATACAATAATAATAATAATAATAATAATAAGTATAATAATAATAGTAATAGTAGTAGTTCATAATAACACTGTATTAAGTTGGACTTTACACATTCCATATATTTTATCGTAGCCCATGCTATAGCTATTTTTGTAATTGATTTTTATCTGGTGCAAACTGCAAATAACACATTTGGTAAGTTCTGTGTTTTATGTGGTTGTTTTTCCACTTTTATGCATTACTTTTTCAGCTTTTTTTTTTTTTTTTGTCTGAAGTACAGTGCACCAACTACTACCAATACAAACTATTGCATTTGGTTATCCAATTCCACAGTTCCATATTGGTGGTTTCGCCGTTTCCAAAACGGTGTGTTATAATATGTAGTTGCTACATGTGCATTGTGGAAAAATAACTCAGTACTTCTTCGTGGAATTATATTTTAGCGACATGCACATGGAGAGAGAATACAGGACAACAGACGTGTGTCTTGTACAACTCTTCTTACAGAAGACACGCATACTTTATGATAGAGCGATACTTTATTCATCCATGGAGTGACATTACGTAGTTATACAAAGGAGCTCACAAATTAATAGACAATAATAATAATAATCATAAATTAATACGAATAAAAATAGAAGAAATTGGTAATATACAATAAACTTAAAATGAACAATAAAAACATACCTAAAAATACACAATAAAAAAAGACAATATACAGGAAAACTAATTCTAAACAATACACCAAACTCTTCATACTCCTGAATCAAAGAGTCCTGTTCTGACAAAGACAATCGTTCTCTAAACATTGGGTTTCATGGCCACACCGGGACATCGAGACTCGGTTCACACCAAGCAGACGATCCTGTACAGATGTAAATGGTGAAGTCTCCTCAGGTATCGTGGGAGACAATAGGGTTGTTTATAGGGCACTCCAGGCAGAAGATTTTACTTGCCACTTCCCCCGACGATGCATTGTGGGATACGCTTACCAGAGGGTACTGCTTTCCACTGCAGAGTAAAACTAAGCAGATGTTATTTGTGTGAGAAGAGTTGTTATTTAAACTCAAAGTACTTTTTTGCTGTTTCTCCCAAAGCAGAGCAATGGAGAAGATAACCGCAAAGCTTTTGCTGGAGAGAGCGTCTCCGAAAGCCAGCATGCTGGAAGAAATTAAAAACCTAAAGTAAGTTTTGTTTCTATTTATTTTTTTATTAAAACATTTTTTAGGAGGCAGTTGGGAATCTTGTATTATTTTCGTTTTTCTTGTGCTTGAACTGTTTATTTATATTTATTTATATTTGATCGCTTGCTGTGTACAGTCAGGGTGTAATGGTGCATATATTAATGGGTCGGTCTTCATGTATGGTTCAGACTTTAAGGAAATAATGTGTTCACATCTTAAAATATTGCTTAATGATGAATTGGGTAATGGTACGTCTCTTATTATTGCGAAATCCCTAACGGCTTATACAAGAGAAATAAAATAAACAAACTTTTCTATTCTTGTCTTTTAAACGTATTAATGTCAAGCCCTTTGTTACATTGTGTTGATAGTGCCATATAAAATTGAAAAACACATACAAAATGAACCTGCCTTGGCTTGTAGCCTCTCTGGACTGGGGCTGAAGTGCGAGCACCTGCCCATCCCGCTCCTCTGCCGGCTCCGGGCCCTTGAGAGCTGGGATCTTTCCGGAAACCGTCTCGAGGAGCTGCCCAGAGGCCTGGCGCTGCCCGCCCTGCGCTCCCTGGACCTGTCGGGCAACGAGATGGACGACGTCACCACCCTGGACTCCCTCACCAGTCTGGAAGAGCTCAAGATGGAGGACAACATGTACATTACAGTAAGGACCTGCTGTGTGTCTTTACCCATCCCCAATTCTAATTCACAAATAATCAATTCATTTTTTTCCTCTGCGGTTTAATTTGTCCGGCATTATAGTGGCGATTTGGGGAATTTGCATTGTCGTGACGATTGGTGTAAATTTAATTTATCGTTTTCCCTAACTTTTTTTATTATTATTTTTTTTAATCCTTTTCCGAGATTCTAAATCTGTGTTGTAGGTTTTGAATCTCCCTGATTCCAGTGTGGTGAATCCCCACCATAGCACGTCGTTGGGATCTAGTTTGAGTGTTCAATGTAAAGCAAACCATTTTAAAGACCACTGTCTTCTATCGCATTTATTGAACAAAACATTTGGAGCCATTTTATGGGTTTTTTTGGTTTGTTTGTTTGTTTGTTTGTTTGTTTGTTTTTCAGGGAACTCACTGAAATAAAACACTCTTCGCACAAATTGTTGACTTGAAATTGAAAAAGGGGAAAAAGGGACCGGTGTAATTTTGGGTTTGCCTTTCAAATGCGTCGTCACTGTTGAGTTACGCACTGAGCAAGACCTGTGACTGTGTCTCGGCCTCAGGTGAATGACAACTACAAGCTGATGGTGCTGCTGCCCAAGCTGAAGATGTACAACGGAAAAGACATCACCTCCACCGCCAACCACATGCGCTACGTCTACGGCGAGAACCTCCGGACCAGGGTACAAAAACAGGACGACGGATAGGCCGCCTGTCTTCCAGCACAGCTGTACAGTTTCAAATAATAATGCGTGAAACAAGCGCTCTACTTAAATAGTATAACAGGCTGATTAACTTCTCATTTTACTTGGTAATAGGAGTGTCACGATTCTGATTCGAAAACGAAAAATCTATTTAAAATGAGCGTTGGCTTTCGAACTCCGAGATTACAAGCGGGTTGGCAATTCTCCCCGTATTATTTGGAGGTTATATTGTCCAACATGATCGCCATATTGGTGGCAGTCAGAGCCACCGGTAAACAAATGCAGCATGCACTCGGGGTGCCACCGGCTTTGGACCGACTCATGAAGTCTGATTCAGAGCCGGGAGAGCTGCGGAGGGGTCCGCTGAAGCCGCATCCCTCAGCGTGCACTAGGGCTGCGGGAACAAAATTCCAATATTACCAAAAAAAAAAAAAAAAGTTAAATTTTAGTTCATCCAATTTGTTGCACAGCGAATGCACATTAGAGAAAGAGGTTCCCGGTAACGGCGTGCAAAGTCCGCGTCGGGGGAAACGCACGAGTGCACCGGCGCCTTTGACCAGAATGTCCAGTAATTCCACTGATGTGGCGATGAAAGTGGGAAATATACATGACCATCACGAGGGAATGTCCTCTAGAGCAGAGGTTCCCAACCACCGGCTCGCGGACTGTACAGGGGTCGCGGGGCATTTGCCGTAGAGCACAGGTGGGATTTTTTTCAGGAGCGAACTGCGATCTACAGCAGGGCAGTAGCGGTTGAGTTTTGTATTTGCTTTGTTTGGAGAAAAGATAACCCTGATCAGTGCTGATGGTCGTAATTTGCCCTTTATTAACAGCATTCCCCTCTGACAAAAATGGCATCCCTTTTTTTCTGCGCTTATTTCAGTGAGTAACTTAAAAGTAGTGTAATGAGTAACATATTGTTTATTATTCTTAAGTCTAGTTTTGCAAAGCTTTTAATATTAAAATGAAAGTTACTTATTGAGAAACAAGTGTTTTTTTTTTTTTCTATCGTGGCCTTAAAATCGAAAGTCAAATGTAATCGTGTCTTTGGAGAATTGTGACACCCCAACTTGTTAAACAGTGAAAAATAAAATGCATACCCTTTTTTTATTTTAACCAGAACATCTTTGATCATTTCCTAAAGTATTCTGTTCCTAAATTCTGTCTTGGCGAACAGATCGTCGCGGTCTGGCAGACGGACTTCCACCTCCCGAGCAGCGTAACAGAGGAGAAGGTTGCAGTCTTGGAGCGAGACTTTGTCAAGGCCGCGAGGAACCAGGTTAAATTTGGACCCAGCTCCATCAGTGACTACACAAAATGGAGGGTGAGCTCCGACGTTATATAAAATAAAAAAAATAATAATAATAATGCTGGTTTGTCCTCTGTGACGTTCCTTTTAAGAATCATTTCACCTGGCATATTGAATGTGTAGAACCGGTTTTGGCTCTCTGCTCTTCAGCCTTTAATGAGGTTTTATTTTCTTTTATTTTGTCCTGTGTCTAGGTGGAGATGATCGCCAAGGAGCACCTGCAGTCTCTGCTGCGGCCGAAGGAAGCCAGCAAAGGCAGTTGGCAGCTCAACGACCCAAAGGAGAATAATGTGCTTATTATAATCATACTTTTGCTTTTGGAGTCGGCTCAATGTCGTTTCGTTTTTATTTCAAATTCTATCAGCGAGGCGGAGCCCTGTAACGGCTCTGTTAGAACAGTGAGGCTTGCTACACCCCTGAGGCATCCTCACCAACCCCTCTCTCCTCTTACGTACACACACACACACACACACACACACACACACACACACACACACACACACACACACACACACACTCATCCATCCCAGTACTTTGATACACCATCCCTCCCTGGTATATATTCTCTCCCTTGACCTCCTTTTCTTCTTTTCACAATTATGTACATTTTATATATATTTAGTTTGTTATTATTCAAAAAAATTAAGTGCAATTAATATCTCACCTGGAATGAACAGTTCATTTTGTTTATCTCAGCTTATATGTATGCAGCTAAAAAATAGTAAAAAAAAAAAATATTATTTGAAATGGTAAATGTCATTATATAAGTTGCTGAAACTGGGGGGGGGGTAAAAATTTTTAGGCATTTATTTTGAAAACTATCCTCCAAGTGCAGTTCATCATCGGAGCGTTGTTTTTGTTTCAGAACGATACCTCGCCAGCAAAGAGGAGGCGATTGGCGCCGGATACCGGCGACACCCCGAGCCTAAGGCCTCGCAGGAAAGTTGGAGCCGACCCCCCGGGCGACGGCGACACTGCCACCCACACGCCCGCCCGGCCCCGGCCCACCCCCCGGAAGGTGGGCCTGGCCAGCGCGGTGAGGTCCAGCCCCCGCAAGGCAGCCGCCAACGTCAAGGAAGAGGGCGAGGGTGCCGCGATTCAAAGCCGAGACGGGCCCAGATCGCCCCGAAAGAAGAGCCGCTCCAGAACACAGGTAATCACAGCGTGTTTGATTTGTACCTTTTTATTATTAAAAAAAAAAAAAAAAGTAAAAATTGAAGGGCACCTTCAGACAATCCTGCTTCCACTTGCTCTTGATTTATATTTTCCCTCGAAACTAAAGAGGAGGATGTGTATACTAGCCACGAGAATACAAGCTCAAATCGTGTCACTCTTGCGCTTAAACTTTTAAACTGTCATTGCTTTTTTGTCAAATCTGTTACTGTGGTTACTCTGAGCTCCAAAATACCCTTCCCCCCCCCCCCCCCCCCCCCCCGCCGCTGTTGGACTAGGAAGCGGTTCGTCTGAAGCCTCTGCACGTCCTGCAGTGCCACAGCAAACAGGACGGCTCCGAAGACTTCAGCACCCAGCTGTGGGCCTGCGCCTTCCAGCCGCCGCCACACAGCAGCAGCACCGCCGGTGAGGAATCATTGTCTCGGGTAGAAGCCGCAGCAAGACCAAGTGTCATTTCTGCGATCCAAAGACAGGTTTTAGAAGTGAAGTTAAGGCGGAACCTCATTAATGGACGCGATGGCTTGTCGTTTATTTTTTATTCGTTTTTTGTCGAATTCTTATTCTCGTCAGCAGGCAAACTGGACGGTGAACAATGCATTTGGATAAAAGCCCAAACAATCGCATTCAAGCGACAATGCAATACGGTTGACACTCTCAACAGAAGGCCGCTCCAGTCGACTTGTAAAACTCATAAACCTCAACCTAGATTTGAAGTAAAATGTCTCTCCACACCCCCCCCCTTTTCACAACCTCGCTCCCGCTCTCTCTCTTTCTTTCTCTCCCTCCCTCCCTCCCTCCATCTCTCCCAGAATCCGCTGCAGGAAGCCGCTTGGTGGCTACCTGTGGTGGGGACTCCCTGTGTGTGATCGACTGCGAAACCGGAATGGTGATGAAGAAGTACAAGGTCCCGGGCGAGGTGTGGTTTATTTACATGACGTCTTTTAGCGGAGGCTTTCATCCAAAGCCACTTACAATAAATAGAATATGTATATTATAGTATAAAAAGGGAGAAGAACCGGCTGTTTTATTTAAGGTGGGGTACCTTTTTATTTTCGGATAGTGACTCCAGTTTGGAGAAGGGAATTGCTGATCGTACTTTTAAGCGCCGCCCGGTTTGAAACACAATTCCCCTTTTGCGCTAACGACTTATCACTGGTTGGTGAGTTCAAATGTGTGAAAATTAATACATTTTCTAAAACCCCTCCCCTCCAACACTAGGAGTTCTTCTCCCTAGCCTGGTCGACCGTGTTCATGTCCGGGAAGGGCAGTGGCCCGGTGCGCCCCTGCAGCATCCTGGCAGCGGGTGGCAAGAGAGGCCAGGTCAAACTGATCCACCCGAGGGCTAACGTGGCCTACGGAGAGTTCCACGCCAGCAGCAAGGCCCTCTCCATCCTCCACTTCAACCCCCGGCAGGGGAACTTTTTATTCGGTAAGCACTAGAGTTGTGCCAAAAAGCGGTGGTTGAATGTACAAACTTTAGGGGGTGCCTCTCTCCCTTATAAGACAATCTGATACAGATCTGGTGTCTGGATACGTACAATTCAGAGACGATACATTTGAATAAGGAACGATTCAGTGCGATACGATGCAATCTGATACAGTTCATAACATTTGTTTAATGTAGACATTCATTTTTCTATTATAAATTAAAATAAGCAAAATCTATAGAAGTATGTCTTAAGTATCTGCGGTTTTCTGTTTTGAATTTTTGGCAATTTATATACATACAAATTATATATATTTTAGATATATATATCTGACATTTTAATTGTATTTATTTCTTTTTATTATTTTCTCTCTCTCTCTCTCTCTCTCTCTCTCTCTCTCTCTCTCTCTGTCTCTGTCTCTGTCTCTGTGTGTGTGGCGAGATAGAGAGCATGAGGGAGAAGTGGTAACTTTAGAATTGGGCCATCGACCGGTTCATGGTACATTTAGATTGATCCAGGGGTCTGTGTATCGATGTAGTCACATCTTGAACGTTAAAACCGGTTTCCGATCCGTATCACTGAATCGTTACACCCCTAACAAAATGATAATAAAACCTAGATCTATTTTTTTTTTTATGAACAAGAAGGAGAAATGATTAGCCTAATCATCATTAATCACGTTTTTCCTCCTACCCACCCTCCATGCAGCCGGATCATATGACAACAAAATAACAATGTGGGACATCGGTGGAGTTGACAGCCAGTACAACTTTAAAGCCATGTGAGTGATTTTATTTTATTTTATTTTATTTTTGTTGTTCTTGTTCTTCCTTGTACACATGCGTTCATCAGAGTTGTAAACAGTTTTTCTTGTGGACTTTAAAAACACAATGTGACTTTGAATTAAACCTGCAAAGACCCAAAACGCATCATTCTCCTGTTTCAAAAAAGTAGATTTAACCTAATTTTTAATTTATTTATTGTTTTTTGCATGCTGCGTTGGATATAGAGAAGCTGCGGCAGAGCAGACCTGTCCCATAACTACAACAACAACGTGCCCATTGATATTTGGATAGTGATCCATGACGTCCATGATCTATTTCTTTTCACGCAGTCAACTGCTGGTGTTGGCGTGTAAGAGCACCCCGCTGCATCTCTGCCTGCCTCCGGCCTCCCCCGACACACACCTTCTGGCCGCGACCGACGACGGCCTGCGCTGCTTCAACACCGAGCTTCATAAGAACACCATGAAGAGGTGAGTGTAGACGGAGGGCAACCCCATCCTGCTGAAGAAGGGTGGCATTCCTGGGTGTAGGATGATCGGTTGGTTGGTTGGTTGCCCCCCCCGCCCTGCCCCTCCCCTAATCCCTCACCAAGGGTGGCCACGGCTAATTCAAAGCTCAAATCGACTAAAGGAAATTAATATTTGAACATTTATGATGTAAAACAAACCCTCCAGAGGGTGCTGTCCTCATAGTTTCTCGACTTTATTGTCAACATTCAGACAAGGATCAATTCTCAGTTCTACCATGGGAGGGTTCGGTCACAGTCCGGTGCATTTCAATGTGCATTTGGTATTACCTTATTATTCCATCCGTGCATACTTGCATGTATTTTGTAGGTTCATTGTGTTTTGGTTTCACGCTCTATACAAAGGCTCTAAACATCACAGTGTGGTCCATGGAGGTGTGGTTACAAATGTTTAACTTGCTGGATAGCGAAAGACGCTCGGTGAGGCCAGTACCGTCACTCTTTAAAAGCTCAAATTTCTTCTTCCAGGACGGAAGAGATGGAGATCACCTTCCCCATATACAAGGAAGAGGACAAGGACTGTAGCTTCCGCACCATAGATGGCCTCAGGTTTCTGACGGATGATGTAGTGGGTACGTGAGGTGCCTTGGTTATTTCAATCTCTCTACACCCCGTGGTGTTGATGAACCTAATAGTTGCAAAATAAGTGGACCCCATGAGAGCACAACGACTAATCTCCTGCAAAACATTTGGGTATATAGATATTGGCGATAGCAATTGTCAGTAATTGGATGGGAGACTCCCACAAGTGATGGGAAAGAGCCAGCCCTGTCACCTGCAGACCGTGGCCTAACCACGCCCCCCCGTCTGCCAGATATCCCCACTGCAGCGGTGCATGGTCTGAACACAGGGTGAAAGGGGTAGTTCTGGAGGGCGCCTACTGCCGACTTGATGGCCAGACACTTGATGGCCGGGACGCCCGCTCCAAGAGCTTCCCGCTGATGTACAGCACCGGTAGCTCTCGGTTGCCGCCTTCCACCTGCTGGGACAACAGTGCCCCAAGCCCTCTGTCCGACGCATCTGTCTGCAAGCAGAAAGGGAGAGAATAGTTAGGTATACACAGCACTGGCTTCCCACAGAGAGCTACAAACCTCCTGTAGTAACCTGCCCTGAGAACTGCTTTACCTCCTTTTTGGTCTTGGGTCTCGGACTGTTCCCGACTGGAACGGAAGCATTACAAATTGGTACAACCCCTGTGGAGTGGAGAAAGCTGATTTTTTTCCTTGGACTCTGGCGAGAAGGGAATTTGCCAGTAGCCCTTGGTTAAATCCAGTGTCAAAAGAAATCGAGCCGTACCTAAGGAGTTCGTCGACCCGGGGCATCGGATACGCATAGTATTTCGACACCGCGTTCAACTTTCAGTAATCCACACAGAAGCAGACCAACTCATCAGACTTACCTACCAGCATGATGGGATTACACCAGTCGGTGTGGACTCCCTTATCACCCCCCTGTCCAGCATGGCCTTCAATTCTGCCTGCACAACTTTGAGTTTATGTTGGGGCAGGTGATACGGCCGGGAGCATACTTTCACCCTCTGGGTAGTCGCCGCATGATGGTGAATGAGGGACGGCCTAGCAGGGGGGAGAAGACATCAGAAAAAACTGGCGCTGTAACAGAGTGGTCTGGCCATCCCGGTAGACGGAAGAGAGGAAAACCCTGTGCCAGGAGCCAGGAGATTTACCAGCGCCACCTGGCAGCGCAGGAAGTCGCGCTCGTACTCCAGCTCTGCGAGGTGCTTCTGCAGCACGAGGATCGGCTCCGGAGCCCGCTTTCCTCCGGCGCCCTTCCCGGATCCTGTCGACTATGCCAATTGTGGAGGTCCCTGCCCCCATGTGCGCGTTTAGGGAGGGAGACGGAGTCGTTCTGGCAGTGGGGCAAGACATGGTGCGAGGGAGCGTTTATTTATTGCCAGCGCACACTGTTAAACCTCTGCAGAGGATTCAGCATGCAGTAGTGCCTGGTTTTTAACCAGCCATAGGGTGCACGCCACGCCTCTCTTCCTCTCTCCCCACCGGCTCCCTGTAGCTACCCGCATCAAGTTTAATTCCTTGATGCTGGACTTCAGGGCAGGCACAGGATCTGCAACCGCACGCATTGCATCACGTATCAGGCCATACTCCCCGAGCCGATCTCTGAGGTCTGCAAATGAGAGGTGGCTGGTCCAGACTCTTCCCCCTTATGAATCAATAAGGAAACATAATTGCTTTAAATATCCATTCATCGCAACACCTCTGTCAGCCTGGTGGAGATTCCTCAAACTCAGTGGTCATCCTCAAACAAATTCACCCCAATTTGGCACAACCCGGATTTTCTTGTTAAAAACAGACCAATAATCTTCAGGTCTTGGAAAAGACAAAGAATGACTCCTTTGGAACACGTTTTTGAAAAACAATTTGCTTATATCCTCTCCGACCTTAACCTCACCTTAACCTAATGTCGGTGACCACAGCTTCCTGCAATTCCAACTACAGAGGTCTCTAAAAGTTAAAATCAAATTAACAAACAACATCCTACAAACACCTCTGATGTTTGAACATCTTACTCATATAGGTCATTTAAAAAAATCCCTTTTCCAGAATATACAAACTTTTATTAAAAACAGATAACTTTGTCTTTACCTACCATGGAATGGGAAAGAGACCTTGCTGTTTCCAACGATATCAACCTGTGGAAGCTTATTTGCAACAACACCTTTTTTATGACCTGCGATTCCAAAATGCAACTCATCCAATATAAGATTTTGCACAGAGCTCATATCACCCAACACAAAATGTTCAAACTGGGATTTGTGGATAAAGACGTTTCTTGTCATTGTTCCCTGCACGGGGGGGTGGCCCGTCGTGCCGGGGCTGGTTAGACATTCCGTCTGGTCCTGTGACTTGGACTTGAGCCTGACATCCAGGTGCCCTGCGCTGAGCACACTACGTGGATGGGCGCTCAGGGCTCGCGGCTGGATAGGATGTCTGGCCGGATGTGGTGCGGCAGGCCTTGCCCTTGCGGTGGGTGCGGGTGGGTGTGGGGGTTGTTTTTCCATGTTCATGTTGTTGTTTGGTTCTATGTTTATGTTTTTCCATGTACATGTGGTTGTTTGTGTCTGTTTATGTTTTCCATGTACATGTTGTTTGGTTCGATGTTTATTTGTCTCACCCCTGGTGATTCTCCCCCTCTTGGAATAGTGATTAGTTGTATATAGACCAAAACATGGTACGATAGTTCTCAAAAGAGGGGCTTTGGTGGTGGTTCCGTGTAACCAAAAACGGTGCTATTGTCATTGTACAGGCTGTCCACAGGACAGAGTTATTGCAGCAGTTCTTGATGATTTAAAAATTAATAAAGAGTTGCATTGCAGGTTGAGAACTTGAACTCCACTTGCAGACTAACTCTGCCCTAGATGCAATAGCATACAAACACTCTGTGTTGTATGCCCACATGTGTTGTATGCCTCGCATGCTGATCGCACAGATTAAAAAAAAAAAAGAAAAGTGAACAGGCGCTCATGCACTTAAGTTTGATGTTGCTCCAATGGTCAATGTATGCTTTGATTGTTTCTAGCCTCTCATGTAAGTTGCTTTGGACAAAAGCGTCTGCTAAATGCAAATGTTATGGATTGCTACTTAAATAATAATAAGGCCAGGAAATCTGAAAAGGAGCTTGATGATGATTCTTGCTCTCTTTCCTCAAACAGCCTCCAAGAGCTACATGCAGGCCTCTATTTACCTGTGGAGCTGGAGCCAGACCCACGGGCAGCGGCCCCACAACAAGACCGGCCGTGTGCATGCTGTTCTGCTCGCCGAGCTGCAGTGGGCAAACACAGACATGCCCTACCTGTCCCTCAGCACCTGTCCTGGTGAGAAAGTGGGCCGGGGTTCGGCGGTCATTTCAGTTCTACGTACCACATGTTCGTGCTTTCGTCCAGTGAACTTGGCATGTGAGTAAAGAACGATGGCTCCCCCAGGGGAATCCTATGTTGTATGCGGTGACGACGCAGGACGGCTGTGGACCTACCACACGGATGCCCTCCTCCGGACCAAGTCTCAGAGCGGAAAACTCACCCCACCAACTGAGGTAACGGGTGGGCAATTGATATATTTGGGCAGGGGCTTCTTTTTTTTTTTCCTTCGTTTTTTATAAGTTATTATATATATATATATATACATACATACATACATACATACATACATACATACATACATACATACATACATACATACATACATACATACATACATACATACATACATACATACATACATACATACATACACACACACACACACACACACACACACAGTGCGAGATGTAGTGTGCATGTTTTTTTTTTGTTTAATGCAAGAATAAACCAGAGAAATCTAAATCCACATTTTAGAAACAACAAAAGAGACTGGGTGCGGCGCTGTCTGGAGGGGAGGAAAAAAAATAAAAAATAATGAAATGAAATTCCAATTACCTTCGTCTGTTCAGCCTGCAACCCGGCACTGCGTCTCAGCCTGCCGTTCAAGTTCAAGAGATTATTTGTCACATACATATACATACGGTCATACAGTGCTGCATGCAGTGAAATGTCATGACACCCGGTGATTACGCACAATAAGCTCTATAAGCTCTAAAAATACTAAAAAATACTAAAATGTGCGTAATCGACACAAGGTGCTCGCGCAGGCAGCCGCAAGGGGAGGCGCCACAATCGCGATTCTGGGTTCTATAATTATTTAATAATTTAATTTAATTTAATAAATGTAATTATTTAATAATTATTATTTTACTGTGTTGTATTAAATATACATTTAAATCCTCCTAAATGAAACTTACCTGAACTTACGTACCTCCAGCACTTACCTCACAGAGTAGAAGTCCTGGCTATTAAAATTGCCAACCTTGCATCGGTAATAATATGAAAAATTATATTCAGAGCTTCAAGTAATTATTACATTATATTATATATTACTATATTATCATCACATGATGTTAAATAGTGTTATTATTATTATTATTATTATTATTATTAATATTAATATTAATATTAATAATAATAAATGATCATATTTATATTACTTGGGATCATCGGGGACCAGTGGCGCAGAGCCATGTCGAGGAATCGAATGCATCTGCTTTTCTCAGGGCAGTGTTCAAATTCTAGCCATTTGCAAGACACATGCTGTATAGGAATAGTCAAGGCGGGATTAAAACAGGGCTCTCATTCTCTCATAAATACTATTTCAACTTTAAATCCCTGACTCTGTCCTAGATCTAAAACGTGTAGTCATTTTCAAAGTGCGGTTACACTTGTTTGTTAATCATCATCTAACTGCCCACGATGATGCGCTCACTTTACAGCTCTTAGCACAATATATTTTCATATCTCAACAAATCAGTCACCTTTCAGCCTTTTCTTTCTTTTTTTATGATCGTCAATAGGTGGAGGTTTGACTAAGCAAAACATGTGCATGTCTTTTAGGTGTTGGAGTGGCCCGCCCCAGTGAGAAAGGGCCTCAGCCCGGTGGAGGGCCCGGCCATCAACAGTGTAGCCATGGACCCTGAGCTCTCGTATCTTGTGGCTCTCAGTGATAAGAACATGGTGGTGGTGTGGAAGAGGCTGCACTCCTCCTCCTGAAGGTGAGGGCGGGGATGACGTTCATCAACAGGCCAGGCTTGCACACGTTCCTAATTCACTGTGCGTCCTACATGTCGCCACTTGTGCCTGAGGGATGTGATTATGCAATATTAAAGGAGTTCCAACCAAGATTAATGGAGCGCCACCAATAATAAATAAAACTTAATGGCTCGATGCAATTGACTCAGATTTGACCCACATAATATTTACTGAGGTTTTGTTTTTGTTTTTTTTATAACCAAAATGAAAATTGTGTGTTCAGAGTTTGGCCCGGGCGAGGGAGAGCAACCGAGATGCTGTCACACATCCGGTTTAAATGTTCCGACTTTGTAATTAATTAGCAAATTACCACTTAAACAAAAAAATGAAAAAGAAACATTGGTAACTTGTTTGTAATGTTCATTTTATACATTTTATAACTTCATTTTATTTTTATTTTTTGTTCCCGTGTGTTAATTTTGAACATCTGCCGTCAAGCGGGGTAAATTTGTGGCTCAACCCTGAAAAAGAACGCAAAACATCAGAAAATGCCAAGAAAAGTGTATTTTGTTATGCCACGTGTGTTGCATTCCTGTACAATAGACTTTCTATTTTTGAATGAAACTGTCAACCAGGAGTGTGATTTGCTGTCTGGGCGTTTGGAAGAACAATACGTTCTGTCCTTCACCGCTGGGACCCTGTGATTTTAATAGGCTGATGTTGTGTCAGTGAGACAAAAAATAAATGAAAAGTTTGTACAGTGAGACTAAATGAGTCATTTTCTTTTTATTAGGATGGATGGTTTAGGAAACAGTGACCGTATCACAGGTCTTTATGGGAAAAGAAAAGAAACAGTCTTTATTAGTCACGCAACACACCACACTACAACACATGCTTGCACACACACACGCTTTTTTGATGGTGGCCGGTGAAATGGATTCTCTGCTTTTGACCCATCCTGGCTTGTCCTTCCTCCGGGGGCACAGTCAGGAGCAGTGGGCAGCATACGTGGACGCGCCTGGGGACCAGGTGATAATTGTCCATTGCTGGTCAGACAATGATGGGTGCATGTTTTTGGTGGGGGTCTTACTGACGTGAGGTGGAGGAAACCCCATGTGAGCACAGGGAGAACATGCAAACTCCACACAGAAAGGCTCCTATTTGGGAGACAACCCGCCGGAGCACGGTGCCAACAGCGCCCCAGGCGGGAATCGAACCCAGGACCTTCTTGCTGTGAGGCAGCAGTGCAATGCACTGCGCCACCGTGCCGCCACCGGGCCCTGTTTTTATTGGTTTTGTTTGGAGGAACAGGGACATGCAGTGGAGCGGAGATTGCCCCCTTGCCATTACGCATTTCCTGGTGTGGTCAACACCCCCTCAACCCCCGAGTGACGCCACTGATTAGGGCCCCCCCCCCCCCCCCCCCCCCCCCCCCCCCCAACGCTCTTGGTGGCCACGGGGCCCCTAACCAGGCGCTTTGTTCGCTTATGCCTCTGGCCGTCCTGCCGTATCATCTGAAGACTGCACTCAAGTAAAAACTAATGTCAATTCAATATTTACTTATAAAGATGAGCACAAAGCAAAATTGTCAAGATGGAGTCAAACATTTCCTCAAGTCAAGAGTCGTGTCAAATCAGTTTTCAAATCTTTATCAATAGAATTGCAGCGCAGTGCAACTAAGTTCACTTTCCGTTGAAGAGTGCAGGCTCCCTGCACTCTTCCAATATCGATGGGGGGACCAGGACTAACGTGTGTGCACAAAGTTTTGTGAGTTTTCGAGTTTCTTAAGGCCCCCAAGAAGCTGAGACAAAAAGGCTGAAGAAGGAGAAGAACGAGAAGAATAAACAGCAATAACAATAGGATCCTCATCCTACATTCTCTAGATGAGGACCCTAATTATAAAAAAAATAAAATTAAAAAAACAAATCACATTGTTACCTGAAGAAATTGTGGCATTCAGGATAGAGCTATAGTTAATAATTTAACTTGCAGTTTTTATGCACTGCGGGGGAAAAAACAACACAAAAAGGCCTTTTAATCTGATTTTATCTCACCAGAATTGTTAAAAACCAAGGTCTCCCCTGTCTGCTTTTAGAAGAATCCCCCTGTAAACACATAGGAGTGAAAAGTGGCCTTGATTGAACCAAACCTTGTAATAGTGTAAAAATCCTGCCGCCAACATGTTGACATTGTGATACAAGACTTGGTAACTACTGAGATTTGGGTGAATGGCTGACCGTCCCAAGTACAAGCTCTGACTCGTCCAGTGGAGTGAAATGACTGAACGAGTTAAGGGTGAAAAATCACGTCATATTCAAATAATAGTACGTTTTAATAGATTACATTTAATACAGTGAATGCTATTTTCTATTCACTCCCAAAGAACCATATCTGGGTTAAGAAACGAAATATTCCACGCTGGGATTTTGAGTTGATCCACGTGGAATCTGTAGTTCACACAACCCAGAGGTACAACCAATAGGTGGAATAAGCTGGATCAGCTAGAACATGGAAGGATTTTTACTTTCTGGACGAGGCATTTCTGACCTCTTTGTGTTTTATTCATATTAATTGAAAATTAAAAAAAAAAAAAGAAATGTAAAAGCCCAGTCTTAGTGAAATTTGGTATTTCTGAGGGCCATGCTGCTACTGCTCTTAAGCACAATTTATTGGCTTCATCTGTTTTTCAATTCAGCCTTTAAATTGAATTCAGATGAATATGCCAAAGATCATGTGCAGGATCATCATAATTATTTAATAATCATAATAATTAACAAAATAGCATTTTCCGTGTATAAATGTAAAGATTAAGAGATTATTCCACCCGGGACATCATACACTGTGGTACAGTTTAGAAATCAATTTGTGATCAGGACAAGATCAGACACAAAGAATACCTACCCTATACATAAAACATAGATTTGCTTCAACCCCACACAATATTTTGTTTGTTCTGATTTGTTTGTTTGTTTATTTATTTGAAAACGTAGTTATTTTTGCATATTTGGCTCTTCTTCTTTTACTTTTTCCTATTTTGATGGAAATTGTCTGATCCACTAGAGTTGTTTGTGTTCACTATGGACTCTGTCGGCCCCAGGGACTGACACCATTGTATTCTTCTCCCCCTCCTTTGGGAGCCCTGGTTGGGGCGTCGGCTGGATCGGTGACCTGGCATGTGATGCATCAAAATCTTTGCTTGGGACCAGTGATAAAGAAAGAGACTGAATCCTCTTCAAAATGATCTGAAATTAAAAGCAACACCAGGCAGAAAGGGGACTTTTTTTATATATATATATATATATATATATATATATATATATATATGAGATGGGTATGTGTCTTTTATTACCCAATGCAGAATTCAAATTAAAGAGTGTAAAATTAATTGTCGTTTTTTGTGGGTTTTTGTTATTTTTTTACCTCTGAGACTTTTACCTCTGAGACAGCAACGCTCTGTGCTGCAAAGATCACTTGTAATAGGAACAGCGATGGGCTTAACCTCTCAGCATATCAAGCGTCAGCGTCAGTAAATGCTTAGAAAACTGCGTTACGTAACGCACCCCCATAAATCATCATCATCATCATCATCATCATCTTACCTATGACTAATTGTTGAAAAAAACAAAAAAAAGCAACATTTTTCTTTTTACTCTGATTCCTTACAACTACCTTGCCACTCGTATCTGGTTAGATTTAGCGACAGGGTGCTCAGGCACTTCACTTTGAGGTTGCTCCGGTGGTAAGCCTCTCATGGAAGTCACTTTGGACAAAAACAAAATTAATAAATGTAGATCATATCGAGCAGATCAACATGTCAATACAACAGATACAACCAGGTAATACTTAGATTGAGACAAACATGTTAACAAAAAAAAACAAAACTATTTTTAGACCGTTCCTTTCCAACATAGTAGTTTGATTTCTTCAGCAGTACTAAGCGGTCATGCTTACGGAACGCAACCTGTGTGTTGATAAATGTGTTTGTTAGATGTGATAAGTCCAGTGGTGGGGAAAAATGACTCAAGTCTTTTAATTAAAGTCAGTAAAAAAAATAAAAAAAAATAATCAATAGTAAGCACTTTATCAAGTATAACTTATTGTTTATCAGAGCACTGAAAAAGTACTTTAATACTTCAAGTAAATGTAAGCGCTAGTGTGATACTTACTACTTTACTTTGCTCCCTTGTACGCGAGGCTGAAGTTGTCTCCATATTCACAGCTCCTTAATCGAATGTCATTCGTTGCGTTGATAATGTCTTCACTGTCTTGATTGAATAATTTGTTTTCTATCATAACCTCATTGTGATAGAGTATCAGGCTCTTGTTTAGTGAAGGATAAACAAAGTTCTCACACAAACAATATGAAAACAGATGTCACTTATAATATTGTGCGTTAATTCAGAAATGGGGCGCCCATGGCCTCATTGATGCGCGTGGGGAGTGAAGTCCAGCCCTTTCGGTGTGATCCCACAGAAGAGCTACTGCAGCACAAATTGGTGAAAAAATTAATGCTGCTATGATAGAAAGCTGTCCACCGCCGAAAGCACCTACAATGTGCACGTGAGCGTCAGAACTGGACCATGGAGCAATGGAAGGAGGTGGCCTGGTCTGATGAATCACGTTTTCTTTGACATCATGTGGGTGGTGCGTGTGCATCGTTTACCTGGGGAAGAGATGGCACCAGGATGCACTGTGGGAAGAAGGCAAGCTGGCGGAGGCAGTGTGATTCTCTGGCCAATGTTCTGCTGGGAAACTTGGGTCCTGGCATTCACATGGATGTTACTTTGACACGCTCCACCTACCTAAACATTGTTTCAGACCAAGTATACCCCTTCATGGCAACGTTATTCCCTGATGGCAGTGGCCCCTTTTAGCAGGATAATGCGCCATGCCACACTGCAAAAACTGTTCAGGTATAGTTTGGTGCTGGAACAACAAGCCCGATCCATGTGGGCCCCACTTCGCAACTTCAAGTTCAAGAGGTTATTTGTCGCGAGGATCTGCTGCTAATGTCTTGTTGCCAGATACCACAGGACACCTTCGGAGGTCTTGTGGCGTCCATACCCCCACGGGTCACAACTGTTTTGGCAACACGAGGGGGAACTACACAATATTAGGGAGGTGCATTTAAGGCACATTGGCACAGGTGAACCACTCAAGTAACAACAGATATGTGGTTATAGACACCAGTACTGTTAATTGCCTCATTTGCGCGCAATATAATAAATGAAATAATTGTTTTCATATTGTTTGTGTTATCTATAGAAAGGATTTTAAAAGCACTCCCATTTCACATAAAAGAACATCATTTTAATAATTCATAGACCGCCGAGACCAAATAATGTTTTTAACCAAGAATTTGCCGAGTTGCTATCTCCTTTTATGTCAAATTATGACAATTTTAGGATTTTAGGTGATTTTAACATACATGTCTGCTGCCCCAGCCACACTTGTATTACTGATTTCGAGGTTCTTTTAACCTCACTCAAGCCATACAAGAACATACACACTCAGCCCTGAAATCATTAAGACAAAGGATATCTTTGTGTGTGTGTGTGTCACAGTTTTTTATTACAACAATCCTGTCCGCCTCTGTGTTTTTAACTACGTCAACGAGTACGTTTTTCCGAGCTTTTCAATGCTGCTGCTTCGCCTTTAACTGTCTTTCATCCAGATATTTACACAGGGGAGCTCGTCTCCCATTTTTAATGACAGGTGTCTGACTGCCCTGGCCACTGTCGCCCCCACACAAGGACAAAAAGTCAAATAAAAGGCCTCAGCAGAGATGTGTGAGGAGCTCTGAAACTTTTTTTTTTTTGCAGGAAATGACACCCCCCCCTGACCAAGCTATATACGCTAGTCGGGTCATTGACGGTTATTTAAGCAAATTTTGAAACTGTGTCAACACCATTTTTACATGAAACTACATGGGTTTTACACGAGATGAATTAGAAGAAAGAAAGAAGAAACAGTCTTTATTCGTCACGCAACACACCACACTACAACACATGCTTGCACACACACACACACACACATGCACATGCTTTTTGATGGTGGCCGGTGAAATGGATCCTCTGCGTTTGACCCATCCTGGCTTGTCCTTCCTCCGGGGGCACAGCCAGGAGCAGTGGGCGTCCGCATACGTGGACGCGCCCGGGGACCAGGTGATAAGTGTCCGCCGCTGGTCAGACGATGATGGGTGCGTGTTTTTGGTGGGGGTCCTTACTGACGTGAGGTGGAGGAAACCCCACGTGAGCACGGGGAGAACATGCAAACTCCACACAGAAAGGCTCCTGTTTGGGAGATAACCCGCCCAGAGCACGGTGCCAACAGCGCCCCAGGCGGGATTGGTTACTGTTTATTAATGTTCCTTTGCCTTTTACGCTTTTAACACTCTTATTTACTTATTTCTCTGTCAACGCACTTTGTAAACCCTGTTTCTGAAGGTGTTTTATAAATAAAGCTTTATTATTATTATTATTATTATTATTATTATTATTATTATTAATACAGCCTGGCGTTAGCTTTATACTTGTGGCGATTGCATTCGCGCTTCAACAATCACGAAAGCGGTGTTCATTTGTGGAGATTATCTTGCTGAACTAAACGTGTAAGTATCATGAACTCATTACAGAGCTTATTTTTCTGCAATAATCCAGAAATCGAATGGAAAAATCCCATCCGCTGTCCGTGGATCGGGAACCCAGGGCCACCCGGGCCAGCCTGCGAATGGACGTCCCCCCCGCTCCGCTGCACACGGAGCCGGGCGCCCGAGTCGCGTCGTTTAAGGTGGGACGGGAAAATTCGAACGCGGAGCCGACTCCTCAGCCGCCGCCCCCTTAAGAGCCGCGGGACCCGTCAAAGTCGCGCAATACGCTCGTAAATCAAAGGGGCGTGTCGTCGTACGGTCCCCCCCCCCCTCGAATCCCCGTCCGGTGATTGGTTGGGTCGCCGCGTCCTCGAACAAAACCCCGCAGCCTCCGGAGTGCGGCCGTGCTGGGGGACGTGCCTTTGTGCGCGGAGGTCGAAGCAGCGCGGTCGCCCGTTTCCCGAGCCGCGGTCCTTTTCGGCCCTCCCCCGCGTCTGTCGAACGCGAACGTGCCGAGGCGGGGGGGAATGCGTCGCGGGGTGACGGCGACGACTCTAGCCCTGGAGATGCTGGGCCGCGGTGCGCGCAGGGCCGGCCCGGCGGCGCGGGGGCTCTGGACCGCCGGTGCAACGGCGAAAACAACAACAACAACAACAACAACAACAGCAGCAACGGCGGCGGCGGCCACCACCACCGCGCGGACGTCCACGGCGCTGAGCGCCAGGTTCCGCTCCACGTCCTCCGCACAGGGCTACTCGGAGCTGGCGCGAGAGCGGTCCAAGACCGTTACGTCGTTTTACAACCAGTCCGCCATCGACGCTTCAGCGGAGAAGGTAAAGCAAAGTAGACGAAGGGGAGATAAGGCGTCGATTCCCGGCGTGGTTTCGAACGTAACGCCGGGGAGGCGCCGGGGCCGGGCTAGCTTAATTAGCGCTGCGCTAACGTGACCGCGTAGTCGGCGGAGGGAGGTTGTTACTCGGTGCTGGTGGAAGGAGCCCCTGAAGCTGTCAGGCATGGCAGCTGGAGAGGTGAGAGAGACGGGGGTGTCGGCACCGCACGCCGCATCCGTCTTGACTCTCGCGGGTAATGATTTGCCTTGTCGTGATATAAACAGTCAGACCCCACCCGCGTCTTCAGGTTCAGTGATTAAACTCAATTTTAACCCCAGGTCTCACACGTTGACCTTATTCTTCCGCTGTCCACTCGCTTTCTAAGCCAGCGTTTTGTTTGTTTATTTAAATATATATATATATTTTTTTCAAAACAATGAAATTATCCCTCGGCACACCACCAGATCACCCCTAAAACCACCAGACATGTATAGCCTCTGCTTATTATTGCGGTCTACTAGAACTTGTCGCTAACAGTCAGGTTCCACCGAGAGACGCACACAGTTGGCATGAAACCGTGAGGACAGTGTTTTATCAGCAGTGTTTTATTTTTATTTAAACACAGTTCTAGTGGGAGTGGATATAACTTTGCTATATATATAATTTTTTTTTAATGTGTGTGTGTATATTTATTTGTGTGTATATGTATGTATGTGTGTATTCCAGATAGGATACTAGATTTGCAATGTTAAAACTGTATCAAGAAAAGGTTGTCATTGCATTTTCCTTGAATTTGCTGGCATTGGAGCTAGTTTTGGTGTGGGCGGCTGGTACATTGTCTCACAAGTGGTAACGACGCACCTAACATCTCACAGAGACAACGATTGCTGAATGAGAACTCGAGTTGAGCGTCGTCAAAACAGTTGAGCAACTCATTACAAGCAGTTGGCTTTTATACCTGGGCAGGGGCGAGACGATATGACGTTGCGGCTCTGTGATATGAAGCACAATCAAGCAGCGAAGCAGATTGACAATAACAATTCTCCCTGCATTTTGAGAGGGAAACCACTTTTTCCTCTATCAAAGAACAATATATCAAATTGCAAACACAAGGCTTTCCATTTCACACTCTTAAGTTTGACAATGCTTACATTTGTTTCGCTTTGAGGGTTCTGGGCTAGGCTTGGGCCGATCAACCATTAAATCGTCCATCAGCGATCATCTCCATCCATCGCGATTGTCATTGATGACAGACGGTTTTTGTTTGTTTTTCCACCAGGAAAAATCAAAGAATTAAAACAATGTAAGTGCAATTTACCATGTTCTGAAACTGTAGCGGAGAGGGAGGGAGAGAGGGGGCAGAGGCTCTCCCCCTCTCCGCTCAGAGCTGTCGAGTTACCACTGGTGATCGGATCTCACTTCCCCGCTCTACAGTCCCATACAGAGACATTGAGGGGCAGGTGCTCAAAAAAATAAGTGAAGGCACATGGACCCCCAGCGCCGATTCTAAGCATTTTGCTGGTCTGGGTAAACGGATGCAGCACAGCATAGCCGCTGTGCCGCCATGGCAGGTGTGCCGAGGTTCATGAGGAATTCCTCATGGATACATCTTGCCCAGACAATCCACTACCTTGATGCCCATTAATTAAATTTTTTTTTTTTTTTAATAAAATGCGCCCGATAAGAAGTACCCCCTGCAAGTACCTGCCGCTCAATATGCAAATCTTGTGATAATAATATAGCAATATATAATATAATCTCATAAAGATTTTGACTTATTTTGTTTCCTTACTTGTATGGAAAATGAATAATGTAAACCTAACTCAGAGAATTGGAACAGAGTTTTTTTTTTTTTTGTTTCTCCTCCAGACAGCGATGCACACAGGCTCCCGTGTCTGTCTTTTTATTTAACATCTATTCATTTTGGTTTGTTTCCTACATGTATGAAACAACTGAGTTAAGGGTCTGATCAAGTCCTTACTCCTTGCTGTTCGTACGCACGTCTCCCCGTTGTTTCCGTTGCTATGGGACTTAATTTAGTAAAAACTTTACTAAACTTTACTTGTAAATAGTAAATCCTGCACATCTGGAACAAGGAGACTGCATTTGCGACATGTATAAGCTTGCGAGCACGTGTTCACTGATTGGAATTCTGCACGATTGCCCAAGCCTATTCTGGGCTGCAATTTATTTCGATTAAGACTGGGTTGCTTAATGTTGTTTATGCTCAGTGAAGTTATCTATTTTGCAGTAACTTGGCCACTTAAGTTGAACTTGGTTAAACTTTCTTTTACGTTTTATTATTTTAGGTGTGTGTGTGTGTGTGTGTGTGTGTGTGTGTGTGTGTGTGTGTGTGTGTGTGTGTGTGTGTGTGTGTGTGTGTGTGTGTGTGTGTGTGTGTGTGTGTGTGTGTGTGTGTGTGTGTGTGTTTTGGGCGTTGACTTCACCCTGGGGTTGTTTGTCTACTGCTCCAATATAAGACATTGCCAGCTTTTGTTTTTGACATACAATATATGCTTCTAAACAGGCCTCGGTGCGTCTGACCCCAGCCACACTGCTGTATGCTGGGAAGTCTCCGGACGGACACCACATCTTGGTAAATATCTGATGATGAATTTGTATAGATTTGGCTCTCATTGTATTAATGTATGATGCCACAGAAGCATAGCCAAAACCACAGCTGACGATATCGCCCTGAAAAATACCTTTTAATCCAAGTGCACTCACTCTATATGTAAGAAACTACCCTGTTGGTCCAAGTCATGGTGTTGCTCAGACTGCAAACAAAGCTAGCCGGGTGAAGCAACTTTATCGCTGAAGTAAATACAAACAAGTTCCTGCATTGCACTCTCGAGTCTCTGTTCACACAAGCATGGGATGTGTTGCGTCTTTACTTCACTCAATAGAGTGTAAAAAAATTGTTTCACAAGTGCAGCTCGAAACGTGACCGGTAAATGTGTGTGGAAATTACTTGTATCCAGCTTAAAAACATTAACAGTTAATGTTAATGTTCTCCTTCCATATTGCTCTAAGAACCAAGATTCTAACATCTGATGACATGTTTAAAATGTCGAAAGCCCCTTTTGACAAAGTGCTATTTCATTTTGTCAACCCCTGTGCATATTAATATGTGTGTACACGTTCAATCGCAGAGCAGTGCAAAGTACCTGCACAAGGAGCTACCCGTGCGCATCGCACATCGCATCAAGGGCTTCCGAAACCTCCCCTTCATCATCGGCTGCAACCCCACCATTCTGAAAGTGGTGAGTAAAGAACGACCCCCAACTATCGGTCAAATGGCCTCTATGGCCACTAAAGATACCCGTGAACCATTAAAAACAAAAGTCCACACAGTGACAATGTGTCTGTACATCTCGTGTTTGTCACCATGAATATATTTAACCACCCCTTCATCCAAGATGTTCTTCTAAGCACTTTGTTACACTCAATGCTCGCAGTCCCTCAAAATGGCTGCTGTGAAAAAGTTGCTGAGAAGGCAGCTTTTTGTTTTGTTCTGTTTTGTCTTGACGCGTTCTTTACTGATCGCTGGAACTGTTAGCGGGGACATTGTTTCTCTCCTCCTACTGGGGCCTGGGTTTCATAACCCAATTCCTCTTTCCGCACGTCTCCTCTCTGGGCGAACTTTCACCCAGATTTCCCTCCTCCCTCCTTCCCTCCCCACAACACAGGAACAACACAGAGCTCTAATTCTGTAAAAAAATATGTATATATCTGTAATGAACCCAGACTGCTTTGAATCCCCCCCCAGTAAAATCATGTTTTTCAAGTTTATTTTAATGAACTACAATTTAGTGTTTTGATTATATGGAATTATGCCTAAACCTTTAATAATATCAGTAGTAGTATCATAATTAATTAAAACACAACCACTGTTGTGGGGCAAAATCACAAAAAAAAATAAAACAAAAGTGGATCTGAATTGATTGGATTTCAAGGTTGACCTTGCAGCCGCTCCTAAGGTTTTTTTTTTTTGGGGGGGGGGTTTTCCTGTGTGCAAGTCACATGTGCACTTGCTGGTTTAGTGCTGAGGCCTTAGAGGGCTGGAGGGGAGGGGGTTGGCTGCATGGATGCTATAGGCGGAAGTGGATAGATGGAATTCTTACAAAATGTCTCCCTCTCTCCTATAGCATGAGCTCTACATCCGGGCCTACCACATGCTGAGTGACTTTCCCTCAGTGAGTGACTTACACACACACGCCCTCTCACACGTGTACACAGAACTCTAGCGTCACGTTTCCCGTCTGTCCTTTGGGGAGTCATCTTATTTATAAACGACTGGGTGTAACCGGAGGAGTTGTCAGACTGACCAACATGTGGCGTCTGATGCCAGTGGCTTTGAATCAGTTCATGGCATGTTCCCAAAATGTTCTGTTCTCACAGTTCAATTGTGCGAGTGACCCCCCCCCCCACACACACGTTTTTTTAAAATTATTATTTATTTAAGTACAATTTACTCGCCACACCCTCACTTGCACAACTTTTTTGTTCTTCACAACACCTCTCATCAATTTCCAAAACAATGTAACACCTAAAATAAACAAATACATTTTTGGAGGTTTTTCCCTCTGGGTCAAATCTCTTACATAGATACTGCTTCTGCAAAATGATGTTTTCACATAAATTTATACAGGAACTCGAATTATCTTGTAATTTTACCAGCCTATAAATTTGTGATTTTCCACATGGTTTGTGTTTTCTAACAAAATAAGTTTAGTGTGCAGGGCTATTTGGGGGGGGGTCGCATTTAGTTTAGAACCAGTGGCTTTTCTTTCCTTCTTTTATTTATGTATTTATTAATATTTGAAAGGTTTTTATTGGCCCTTTTACAAAAGGTGGTCGGGCATTGGATTGGATGTGATTGGCTGTCTGCCGACTTTTAACAGATCAAGGACCAGGAAACGGAAGCCCGTTTCAGCAAGCTGGTGCAGCAGCTCCTGGATGACCACAAAGACGTGGTCACAAATCTTGCTGAAGGCTTCAGGGAGTGTCGCAAACACATCCAGGTAAAAAATGGAAAGGAAAAAAGAAAAACACAATACGGAGTCAAAGACTGCCATCGTTGCTTTTCCTTGAATTACCTCGTCTTGTGGGAACCAACATTTGGATCAGGCCTGCCCTAGGTTATAAAAAATAGCAAACCCATGCTTCTGCTCGTTTCACTTTCAACAGTTTATTTGGCGAATGTCTATTAGAGAACGTGCGATACACTACACCCCTTTCCAGTAAGTAAATGTACTGCAAAGTTCCGCGCTTGGAGTTCCATGCCCGGTGAACTTTGACACACAAAGTTGTGCGATCGCAGGGCGGCATTTGCCTCGTTGACCTCTGCACGACGCAGTCTGCTGCTGCGGAGTCTAAAATAGTGAGCTGTCATATAAAGTGTCAAAACAATTCTGAAACCGAACTTGAACAAAATAAACTCACCTACTGCTATGCGCTGTGCTGGTGTTAAAAGGATGAGACCATCATCCGCAACTTCCTGGACACCACCCTCTGCTCCCGCCTGGGGATCCGTATGTTGGCCACACATCATCTTTCCTTTCATGAAGAGAACGTACGTCCAGCACTCTCCTTAATCAAGTGTGTCTTTGCATTGTTGGAGTTTGTTAGACCAATAGATGCTCGTCTTGTGCATATCACAATGCCAGGGTGAATGTTTTCTTTTCATATACCAAGTGATGTAGGTATTAAAACAACATTCTAATGCTACCCCCCCCCCCCCCCCCCCCCAGCCCGACTTCGTAGGGATCATCTGCAGACGCCTTTCGCCAAAAAAGATTATCGAGAAGTGGGTGGACTTTGCAAGGTGAGTGTGGCGTTTTGCACACTTTGATTTGCCTATCAGTAGATGACCTTCCATTGTTATTGTACGCTTATACCAGCACTCTGATGCCTCCATTTCCGTCTGCTAGATCAAAGCTTTTAGCTGATAAGATTTGACGCATGCTCCAATGGCAGACACCGTGGAGTGTATGTGTGCCACTTTTCTCACTAATCTTCTCCTTATCTTATCAGCATACTTTTGGGGCATTGGTGACTTTCACTTTCCGGAATGGTTTAGGTTTCTAGTCTGTGCAGTGACATGCCTCCACATTAAGGATGACTCCATGTTCTGGGGCCACTGTGGGATAGGGGTGGGAACCTTTGGAATCTCACGATTCGATTTCGATTCTTGGGGTCAGGATTCGATTAAAAATGGGTTCTCGTTTCATCACGATTCTCGAGTTGATTCCCAATCCCAAAAAAGAAGAAAATATTACACACACACACGCAATCAAAAAATGGTACCCTCGAATAAATTTGCTTAAAGTTCACGTTACAATAACAAGTCTATCAAAAAATACTTAACAGTACGCATCAGACCTAACATACCTCTTCTCAGATTTTTAGAGCATGAACCCTCTTAACATATACTTCAGATGCAAGAGTTGAGTGTGCCTTGGTACCGAGCATGTAATGGAAAATTTAACTGGCAGTTTAGTCCTTTTTTTTACAATAATTAGATAAAAGAAATGCAGCCCTGATACAAATGGCAACATTTCTTACAAAAAAATAAAAAATACTGTTGCGTCGATAAAAATGGTAGGAGCATTCTTTTTCTACAATTCCTCAGCAACTTCAAAAGAAGTCAAACAAGGACTGGTACAGCTGGCGCCTTAATACCTCACCTTTGTTTTGCAAAGCTTGCATATGGTTTAAGTCTTAAACAGCAAACACGCACAGCCTCGGAGCTTATTTACCCTGAGGAGGAATTGCTGTTCATGGCAGTTATACCAACCAAAGTGCTGAAAATTAGCTGGTTTGTCTGCCCGTTCTATGCAGAGACAGGCGAGTGGGGTTGAAGTTACTGTATGTCCCGCTCAGCATTTTATTACAGAGAACTACTTACTTGACTCTGGAACCGAGTCACAATGTGTAATTACTCTCCCTCATCGCAAGATTCTCTAAAAAGAAATTGCACATAAATACCAATAAAAACTTTGCCTTTTATGTCTAAACTGGAGTTCACAACGACCGTGTTAATGAAATCAACAAACCGGAATGAGCTGTTTGCATATACTATTTTGTCTCCGTGTCACAAAGTAATTAGTAGACTTTGAACTTCACATCTGACTTGTGTGTGCGGATCAATTTTGGCCAACATAAATAGAACAGCAATCGCCCATCACTTCCAATGCGTGTCACAAAGCGAGCCAACCATTTATAGTTCTTAGAACATGGGAGTACTTTTTCGCAATCTTCAAAATCTTAATTTTTTTTCCCGCATTCCGACTGTGGGATTGATACGCACTTGTCTAGATAATGTCAAATAAACCTTTACAACATTAAGCTGGTCTGGAATGTAATTATGTTTTTATTTTTATTTTTTTTCTTACTTGGGACCGTGCACCAAAGTTGCCTTCAGAATGGATGAATTTTATTATATTTGGTAAGTTCCCTCCAACATCTGTCTCTCCGTACAGCCGCCTGTGTGAGCATCAGTATGGTAGCTCTCCCAGAGTCCGCATCAACGGCCACGTGGCAGCACGCTTCCCCTTCATCCTTCTGCCCCTGGACTACATCCTGCCCGAGCTGTTAAAGAACGCTATGAGGTAATCAATACGATTAAAAACGATTTATCTCCCTGTCTACAGTCACAATGGCCACGCTGGGAGACGTGAAGATTAAACGTCCATACTGGATACTTTTTGGATTCAACGTCATATATCTTTGTGTGGACGACCAGCTTTTAATTCATCTTGCTCTCTATGATGACAATAAGATAGGTCCTAGCGTCATATCTTATGAAAAACATGCCAATAAGCTACATGAATACACTCCAAGTCAGCTGACATACTCATTCCTGAAAGAATGCCATCTTGGACAACCGTATGTCACTCTTTTGCCAAGTGCTGTTTTAACAATAGCTTGATTGTTTGGAACTTTTTGTTTCAAGATTTTTACGAATGCATTACAGGGAATGGGGTATTTACTCCGTTAAAAATATAATTTGTTGGTGTTATTTCCAGAGAACAATGAGCAGTGTTTCGCATCTAATATGAGCTGTTGAGTTCCATCGCTGAAGTTTGGAGCGGCCCTGGCGCCCACGACAGCCAGCTTTTATTAATCACACATTGTGTAACAGACCTGTGATGGAATGCGCAGCGCCACCCCGGCCTGGCCCCTGCACTCGATGAGAGAATCTCAGTCTTTTTGTTTGCGGTTTTTTTTTTTTGTTTGTTTCCTAATCTGCTCGTAGATCTCTGACAGAGGGCTTTGGTGACCTCACCTCTTTATGCGACATTTTGACAAGGAAGTAGCTCGATGTGCAAGCATGGCTGGACTTTTGGAAAGTACAGTAGGTCAGCTGTACGTTGCAATGAGAATTTCTCTGGCAGCCGTTGAGGGCTGCAAAGCCGTCTCCCCTCATTCAGGGGGAGAATATGGTTACATAAAGGAGTGATAGGTATTTTAAAGGAGACTTTTTGCTGCAAGGAATAAACAAAACAATGCATCAGGTAAAGCTAGATTTTCCTTTCTTTCTCTGCCCTGACAGATTTGCCCAACCCAAGCTTTCTCCAGTTTAAGTTTCAATTAATCAGCTCTAAGTAGAAGATGATTCATACAATGTTGATTGAAAATGGAAGATCTGTCTTCCACGATGCTCTCACTGAATATATAAACTACTTAGTTATCGAAGTTTGGTATTTAATTTCCCAGCATATTCCAATGCTATAATAGTGATGCTGTCTGGGTTGTACCATACATGTATGATCAGCTTTGATAGGAAAAGGTCAGCATTTGAGCATTCCCTTACTGGGTCGCTGTGAATACACTGCCAGTATGCTGAGCATGCTGATGTTCAGGGTTCACCAGTTGTTTATTACAGAAGCCCCTTTCCCACCTGCACCAAAAGCCGAAAATCTACCGGCAGTGTTCCGTATTGGCGTCATGTGGGAATGGAAGCCGGTCTCGATGTTCCGTAAAAGTCGTAAATTCGTAAAGTCCGTAAATATAACCCACTCTCGGCCTAGTATAATTTCTGGCAAATTGCCGGTACAGCTGTGAATAGAAGTGTGTGGGGTGAATGGAAGCCGTAAACTTTCTGTAAAACAGGGGTGGAGCCACATCCAAATAAAGCACAAATGGGGGGTTTTTACCAATATTTATTTTGTGCAAATATTTAAAAAATGATTCGTTTTCCGGAGCAAAAGAAAAAAACATTCCGAAAAAAGCGAGTCCGAACCGTGGCGCCTGACTACAAGACGAGAAACTGAAACGCGTCCAGTCTCTATGGAGACAGGTCGTTATATTCTTCGATTTTATTATTTTTTCAGACTCCATATGGAACTTTTCCGCAAAGTAGGCCAACGTGTGAATGACTTCTAACTGCGTTTGCCGGATATTTTTTTTTATTCAGCATTCCATACGGATTCCATGTGGGAAAGGGGCTTTACGTAATCACATTATTTTTTCGTGAAGTTCTTTGTTTGTGGTAAGATATGACAAGCTGGCCGTCGGAATTGAAAATGCACAGATATACCTGTGTAACCTCTGATGCAGTCGCAGGGGACTCTTGGCACACCATACTTATACTTGAATACTTAGTTCTGGGGTAAGCAGTATTCCCCGCTTTGAACATGCATTTTTTTTCACTGTGCAGGGCCACTATGGAGAGTCACCTGGACACGCCATATAATGTGCCAGATGTGGTGGTGACCATCGCCAATAACGAAACAGACTTTGTCATCCGGTGAGCAACAGATTCTCCTCACTTGTCTTCTTCAGCAAAGGCCAGGAAGTCAATTCTGGCCTCTAAAGGCGGCCCGGTCCGTCCTTTTCGAAATGGAGGTTCCCGTGACGGTTGTTTCCGCTGCAAAAAAAAAAAAAAACAATTAAAGAAGAAACGAAATGATTCAATGCTTAGATAAAGCTAAATTGTCTGCCAGTTGGCTAGGACACTTTGACTTGATTAGATTTCTTAAGGTGGGAAGAAAAATCTTTTGGAAGAGTTCTGTATTCTTGAAAAAGTAATATCTGCTCTTTTCTTTGAGAAAGTGACTTATTTCACTTTAAGAGGTCCTTACAGTTCTCTATTCGCTAATGTCTTCAACGAAGTAGGATAGTTGAAGACAGGATAGTTTTCTCAAAATAAGGTGAATTATAATTAAACTATGGCGGTCAATTTATATTTGTTTACAATCTAGCTCGTGAGGGTTGAGTGTGTTTGGGTTTTTTTTGTCGCTTTGCTCTCTTGGTGCTGACGCGTGTTGTGCCCGTGATGTCAGGATATCAGACCGCGGTGGCGGCATCTCCCACAACATCATCGACAAGGTGATGGACTACCACTTCAGCACGGCTGAGGAGAGCACCCAGGACCCCCGCATGAACAACATCTTCAACACCATCACCAACAGCGGACCCCAGTCGGGCCCCATGCACGGGTAAGCCCCCCTCCTCGGCGCGCCTGTGTTTGCGGTGCTTCTCTTATTCCGCACTGCGGGGCCTGTAGATCAGAGAGGTTTCTTCCTTCCGACATATTTCAAAGCGTACTGCGATCCACTTGCGTGAACAAAACAAAGGAAACCTAAAGCAAACCTAGGGTGACTGGAAGTACCTTCAAAAAAAAAATAAAAAATTACACTCATGCTACCAATTTAAAGTGGAGGTCAAAATATGTTTTTCCTCCACGACGGAGAAAATGACATGAGTGACACCACTGGTGGGGCCAAATCATTTTGTGAAACCTGTAATCTACACCAGACGCTGGCCTCAGCCAAATCAACAAACAGAACAGCTGATGCCCTATCCGACCTGCACTGCAGCATGTTGTCCTACTTTTGTACATAGACATGTTTGCTATTGCCTGCAAGACATTTAGCAGTTGACAAATAAAGGGTTCAAGTTGTTTGCATTCAGTGTAGCAGTGAGAGGTTGTTTCTTGTTCCTGCGATGCCGCAAAAAGGAGCTTTGGACCTCGTAACTGTCTTTTCCTCTCCAAGATAAACTCCTAAATATTTAGAACTACTTCAGCCGAGGCTGAAGTGGCTGTTTTCTAACCTTTCTATATCATTTATTGTCCAGTTTATTTACAACGAAAATAATGTCATCAGCAGAAATCGATAAATCCCGTACTGAAATTGAGTGAAAACGGCCCTCCTGAAATTGCAGATTTTCTGAAACACCGGTTCAGTGGAGGCCGAATACAACATACCAGAGCAGTCAGCAGCAGTCACCAACCAGCGATCGCTGGCTGGGCTGGTCCACCAAACGACCCTAGACACCACAACAGCTAAAGAGAACAACCCAAAAATAACCAAAACGTAGAGGAAAAAAAAAAGGTTAGAAAGTCAGAGGATCCAGCCGGTCCTGAAATCTCTAACTCTGCGTCTCTCTTTGCGTCTGGGCAGATTTGGCTTCGGCCTCCCCACCTCCAGGGCCTACGCAGAGTACCTGGGCGGCTCGCTGTCCATCCAGTCCATGCAAGGCATCGGAACCGACGTCTACCTGCGCCTGCGTCACATCGACGGGAAGGGGGAGAGCTTCCGCGTCTGAAGGGGAGGGAAAAAAACAAAACGGGCCCCGCCCCTTTCAAGAGCCTTTTTTTTTTTTTTTTTTTTTAAGGGAATCAGGATGACCAACTGGGAGCACTCAGAGGGCATACTTTTGTTTTGTTTTTTTGTTTTTTTTTCTGCATGTCCTGCCTGGGACTAAGTTCAACAGCGGAGAACTTGAGGGCGCGTTTCACAAACCACATTTCATACCGCACGGTATCCAGAAAAAAAAGTATTCCAGCCATGAAGATATTCATTTGCTCCACTTGTAAACTACCTTTTCTAAGCTACTCATGCTGTCCCTTCTTCTTTAGAATAGGAACTAATTTCCTCCTTTCCAAGGAGAAAAAAAAAAAAATGGCATCAAATATGAGATTTTGCTTACTACACTCCAGTAACTCTTTCAAACTGTATTTTATTGAATTTTTAAAATTTTTTTTTTTTTGGTTGGAGGGGCTTGTGTTCACAATATTGAAACACTGCGGCACCCGAATCCCCGCAATACTCTAGCATCCAGTCGTCATCGTAGCAAGATTATTATTAATTATTATTATTATTATTTTTTTGTCTTCATGATTGTCTGCCTCAATCTGTTCGTGCCATTATATTTGCGTCCACACCAAAATCTTCAATTTTTATTTTTTTTTATTTTTTTTTTTGTGGGCGTATCTTACAACTCACGGTGTGGTTGCAGTAAACGACGTATTTCTCCCATAACCCTGCCGTACATCATAGAAGACATGATGGTAACACAAAGCAGTCCTGAACACATGTATTAAAATCACGATTGAAAGCAAAGCCACCCACGACGGGCCTTTTTTAATGGAAAAGCAGCAGAACTCAGTTGGGGCACTCGGCTGGGGCTGGAAACGGAAATATTCAGTTGCCTTAACAGCAAAACCTTCTCCATGTCTCTTCGTTGCCTTTATCCAATCACACCATTGACACCACGTCCCTCCTTTCCACGTCGAACATCTCGTCTTGTTTTTGTACATTGGCGAAGGTCGTCGCTTTCAAAATGATAAGTGCTTTCAACAGTCAGCTCTTTATTTTTATTTTTTTCAGTGTACAATTATACAAAAAATAAAAAATAAAAATCGAAAACATTTCTTATTTATCGAGGAGAGCACCTCAGGATTGTTTCTTTTTTTTTTTTTTTTTTTTTTAATATGTATATTTAAAATGGGAATTTAACTTTTTTGTGATCGTTTGACCTCCATCAAAAGGCACATGTTCCAAATTACATTCCGGGAGGGCGTTACAAGACGAAAACACACTCCAGGTCCTCCAGATCAATCTACTCTTAAAAAAAACAACACCAAAAAAAAAAAAAAAAACAGGGGGTGGGGGGGGATAACAAGGTTGTAAATCGTAGTTATATTTGCGTTAAGGCTTTTCAGAGAAACGAGGAATTGCTAGGGCATGACGCTACCAAATTAAATAATTGAAGCAATTTGTACTCCTTCAGTTGAAGTGTGTCCCTCTTGAGATGTATATACATGCTTAGCACCAACAGGACGTGAGAGCAGCCATAATGTTATCGAACTTATATAAAAAGGATAAAAGACAGGGTAATATTGTTTTTGGGTTTTTTTTGCATCAATCGTTCAAAGATGCTTTAAAGCACCCGGGCGAGAAGGGTCTGCACGCGTTTCCTGACTCTGAATTAACCGTTGGGCTGCTTATGATACTTGATGCCTTTCCTATGTCTCTGAAGGTAGAAGGACTGACGGACTGTAGAGCATGACAAACGTACGCCTTCAGCTGGGGGGCTCGGGGGCCGCTTTCACAGCAGTGGAACGCGGGATTCAACACTTTTGAACATTTTGAAACTTTTCTTCTTCTTCATCCTGAAATCTTTTCGTTGAACTACGGCTACAACCAGCTGCCCCAGCCTTGTAGGATGAGGTGGAATCAGGGAAGCGTTTCATGGGCACTCCGCGCCCTCTGCCGGTCGACGTTATTATTATTATTTTTTTTTTTTCCGTCGAGATGATTGTTTATTTTTTGATTTGATTTTAATTTTTTTAACGGTTGAAGACAAACACACAAATATAATTTCAGTGTCTTTCAAGTCCAAGGCCAAAATGTTGGACTGATTCCTCGCACTGCCACAGACTTTTTTTTTTTTTGTTTGTTTGTTTGTTTGTGTGATTCTACATGATTGTTGATTTTCCTTTCCCAACATTTCTCTGGTTTTATTGAGGACTTCGTAGGCATTAAACTACATCGTTAGGCTTCAATAGCAGCGTGATCATTGCTTGTTTTGAAACATCTGCTTTTGATGGTGTGCCACATGTGGAGGTGTGTGTGGAGGTGTGTGTGTGTGTGTGTGTGTGCGCGTGTGTGCGCGTGCGTGCGTGTGCGGCCAGTGACGTCACGGCAATCCCGGCGTGCTCTCCTAATAAAAATAAATAAATTAAATAAAAAAAAAAAAAAAAAAATGGAACGATGGATGGACAGTTTTAGACTAAATCTATTTGACAGAAATTGACAAAGAAGGCGGTTGTTAGAGCAGCGCGCATCGGAACAAATATGCAATAAAAAAAAAAAATAGCAGTATACCTAGAAATAAACAATACACCATTAAAAAAAAATACATGTTTATGTTCATTATATAAGTAATAAATTCAACTAACTCAAAGTGCGTTCATCAGGCATTGTGATTGTCAGATGAATTCGTGGGACAGGCTTAATATTATATACAAATAAAGATTATTATTATTATTATTATTATTATTATTCGTGGTAGTAGCAGCAGTAGTATTACAAAAAAAAAAAAAAACACAACCAACGAGTGTGTGCTTCATTCTCGCGTTGCTATGGATACGGTGCCGGTATGACGTCCGGTGTCGACGTCCACATTTCCCACACGAGTTACCGTTACCTGTGCGGACACACCTGTCGCCGTTCCACGTGGAAAAGGCGAGGGTGGTTCGACCCTTTTCGGGATTCGGTTCTGGGGGAGTCACCCAGTAAAGGCTGAACGGGCCGGCGAACGATGAAGAGTCGGTCGGGCTCCCAGGTGTGACCAGGAGATCCCACGAAATAAACAACATTTCCCTCTTTCCGCTGTGCCAAATTGTTTTGGCACTCCATGCGGATCGCGCCAAGTTACGCAACACTTTCACATTTCAGCAAACCATGTTCAGTTTGTGAACCGCGCATTCGCCTCTTCTGCCGGAGTGACCGAGTCGTTTACAAAAATGCGTTCGCTACGGACGAACCGTTCGCCAGGCTTTCGTCACCAGCTAATATGCCATAATAAAACCAATAATTATGATAATAACAACAATAATTATGATAATAACAATAACATAATATAACAATGATACCAACAATCATGATGATGATGATAATAATAATATCAATAATCATCATCACAGTTGTGTGTTGGTTGTGACGTTTCGTGACGATTTTTTTTAGCGGCGAACGGGATCGTGGCGTGCAGGGGGATTTTTCCCATTCCCGTTGTGCAAGGTGGCGTGGCAGAATCAAGGTCGGGGAACACTAGAGTTTAACATGTTTGGCTGGCCTTGCACTCTGCAGCAGGTATGTCCCCCCCCCCCCCCCCCCCCCAGTGCGAAACACACCGGGCGCTCCACAGCTTGGCGCCCATGTGAGCTGGTGACTTTGTGAGGCTTGTGAATCCACACGATGGTTAAAAAAATAATAATAATAATTGTTGGTCGACACTTAATTTTGTCCAATGTTTATACTCGACTCAGTGCCAGCAAAACAATTTATTCAT
Organism: Zeus faber; assembly: GCF_960531495.2. NCBI lineage: Eukaryota > Metazoa > Chordata > Actinopteri > Zeiformes > Zeidae > Zeus > Zeus faber. The sequence goes on from NC_137200.1 coordinate 12,378,127, forward strand.
TGTTAACAATAAAACAAAACAAAAAAAAAACCACGCAGGCTCTTTGAAGCACTACACGCCCATGTTAAATAAACAGTACACAAGTCATTTATTTACCATCCATAATAATACGGGGAAATCTGCCACATTCCAAATTATAATAGTAAATAATATGAGAAAATTGCTTGACATAGATATGAGAACTGAAAAGCTTCCACATCCGTATCGATCAATTTTCTCATTATTATTAGTATTAGTATTAGTATTATACAGAAGTCTGTCTAGAGAAACAAAAAAGAACCTGAGCATAAAATCTAAAATGCGAAAAACTCCTCATGTTTTGATTTTGCGTTTGTAATTGAATATGAAATGAATGTATGATACACACACACACACACACACACACACACACACACACACACACACACACACACATATATATATATATGGGTCTGCATCAATAAGAATGGTCTAAGTCTAAATACAAAATAAGAAATTTATACCCTGTAAGTTATATTTCCTCATGTCTTTTGTTTAAAAAAGAAAGTAAAGGATTTGGTCGTATTTACCCTCTTGGTGTTCCACACAGGAGTGTAAGGCCCCACCACACTCCCCTTCAGCCATTGCTGTTGGCTCCACCGGGCTCCAGCAGCCCTCCACCCAGTTTCTCGAAGTTGAGGAGCAGCAGCCCTCGGACTTGGTCTGTTCTACTCCGTCCAATGTTACACCCATCACTGTTGGCAAGGGAAAAGGTCTCCGTAGGAAGCTCGTCCGGCCCTGCCGTTACCTGGACCAGGATGCCGAGCAGAGCTCCCAGTTCCGAGCTGTGCCTCTGGTCACGGGGCTGGCCGGCCCGCTACAGGTACAAGATGGAGAAGAGGAGGGATGTGGCGAAAAGCACTGCTCTAGCTGGAGCGAACCCAGAGCTTCCTCTGAGACCTTCTTCCCAATGTTGGAGGGCACTTCCCTAAGGGCCGAGGTACAGTAATGTCCACTGAGCCAGTTAGTCCTTAACTTAACTGGCCTCTCTACATGTAAAAACAACTGCTTACATTACTTGTGTTGGCCCTTAATATGGGCCCCCGTACATCTGTCTGTCAGGCTCAGGAGAGGAGACAGAGGGAGATGGAGCAGGAGGAGAGCCTGAGGAGCCTGGAGGAGATGCAGGAAGCCAGGTTAATTCACAATGCTGCGGTCCCACCCGACTGGCGTCCCAGCCCGCAGCCCTCCCCCCGGGGCCCGAGCGGCAGCTCAGCCGAGGGCTCTCCGACCCTCGACGAGTCCCTGAGAATCCACGGCCTCAGTGTTGAGGATTATCGGCAGCTGTACCACGCGGTGGCCGAACCCCTGCTGTTGGAAGATGCTGGCCGGCCCCACGACTACAGCCTGGAGCTCGGCCGCGGCATCAAGCAGCGGCTGTGGCAGAGCCTGCAGTGCCCGACTCTCACCAGCACAGAGCAGGCTGACGGATTCCAGGTCATCACTGAGTCCTTCACTGTGGGGATGAAAATTCCTCAGGTGGACCTGGATGTCAGCGATGAGCCCGACTAAGTCTTAAAGAATAGGCATACAATTTTGTCTGTGAGTTAATGTTAAATGTTGGGACTAAAACAAACCAAAAAATAATAAGGATGTAAATATACACTCACTGAAAACTTTATTAGGAACACCTGTACACCTACTTATTCACGCAATTATCTTATCAGCCAATCGCGTGGCAGCAGTGCAATGCATAAAATCATGCAGATATTGATCAGCAGCTTCAGTTAATGATCACATCAACCATCAGAATGGGGAAAAAAAATGTGATTTGTGGTTTGAGTATTTCTGTAACCGCTAATCTCCTGGGATATCCACACACGACAGTTTCTAGAGTTTACTCGGAATGGTGCGAAAAACAAATAACATTTGTGTTGAGCATTAAAACATCTCAGAATGCACCACAACCGATTTGATGGCAGATGGCACGGTCAGAATTTGGCACCAATAGCCTGAATCCATGGACCCAACCCGCCTCCAATGTTCTCCAGTGGCCTTCCCAGTCACCTGATCTGAATCCAATTGAACACCTTTGGGATGTGACAGAGCAGGAGATTTGCAGCATGGATGAGCAGCTGACAAATCTGCAGGAATTGTGTGATGCAGTCATGTCGACATGGACAGGAATCTCAAAGGAATGTTTCCAAAATCTTGTGGAATCCATGTCAAGAATAATTGAGGCTGTTTTGAGAGCAATTAGTTATTAGTATAGTATTAGTATTGGTTTAGTGTTCCTAATAAAGTGCTCAATGAGTGTATATGAGTTAAGTATTTGGTTTAATTGAGTATTAAGTTAAGTGGTACATATTTATTTTTATTATATTTAAAGAGTAAAAAGGGTATTTCTGCCATTAAGCAAGAGATTTGTTTTGGGAATGTTGAGTCTTTGTGTAAACCGCTTACAATTGTGGTTTAATGAGTCACATATACAAATATGCAAAGAGCCTCCTGGGCGCTAAGGGGTTTTATTCAGGTTATCGGCGGAACGGATAAGTCACGTTAGACATGTTGCTTAAATAAAGATGTGTTCACGTACACCCTCTTGTTATCATTATCCACGGATGAAACCAGACCACATCGCGGTGCCGGGGCCACTTCCAACGAGTGTGGGCGGGGGAGGTTAGGTCGAGAAAAGAACTTCAAGCAACGGCGGTGGGAATGGCGTTGGCAGTAGAGGGGCATGCCTATTGTAGGCCTCCACATAGCCTTATTTCTGTATGCAATAGGGAAATAAGAAAGTTGAATTTAACCCTTTAAAAAAACATTTTAAAATTAAGGTGAGGGAGTGAGGGGCTTTTTTTTACATTTTTTTTTTTTTTATAAAGATCCACGCATTATTCTTTATAAATATTGACCCTAGTTAGCTGCGATTGTGATGAAACGGGAAGATGAATGGAATACAGATTTTCTAAAGAAAGCTATAATAATTAATGAAAGACAAACATACAGAGAGACATGAAGATGTTGCTTTTTTTTTTATTTTACATCAAAACTCACAAGAGGTCAAAACTGGAGAAACTGTAGACTAACCATATGGGGGGGGGGGGTGGGGCAGAACTCAATCATTCAAAATTCACATAGCAAACACAGCCGCATGATGCATATGCACACATTTGAATGCATTCACAGTATTAACATATTGGTATATTGAAGTTCAGTCAGCTCGACAACAGTTCCCATTTACGGACCTCCAAGCGTTCCACATAGACAAAATTCTACTTTTGTTCTTCACTTTCATTTTAACCCTTTAATACAGTCAACACTGGCTCAAAGATGACTGTGGCGTAAAAGGCCACATTAGTATTTTTCCTTCATAGCTCACACTTTCCTGACACACGGAAAGAATAGAAAAGTTGCTTTAAAAAGAGAAAAAAAGTTATTGTCAATACAATTTTAAATAGGTACGTGCAAATTCAAGGTATCTCTTGCCAAAACAAGAAACAGAGAAGCTAATGCGGTGCCACTGGAGAATTAGGAAACAAAGGTTTGTAGGGATTGGAGAACAAGGACTTGAAAATGGTCTCAAATGCAGTGTACCTGTGAGAGAGACTGGTTTTGGAGTGCTTTCAAAATACGAGTTCCCTTAATTGTATTAATGAGAAAGAATAGAAGGGGGGGAAAAAAATGTCCATTAATGGGGATGTATCACATTTGGTCAAAACTGAATGCCGCCAATAAAAGTATTTACGATTACTTCTAGCCATCCTCCAAAATATGTTATCCTTTAAAATATATTTAAAAAGGGATCACCTCTTTGAATAAAACAAAACGTATTTTTTGTTCATTCGTTGTTTTGTTTTTCTTCCAGCCAGTGTTTTTCTTTACTTTGCACTCCCCGGCGACCACACAGGCTCAACACAGAGCGCATGATGACGCACAGAAAACAAGAAAATGCAAAGATCACTGAAACGCCTTAAAGCACAGAGCCATGGGCAATTTTGAAAAAAAAACAAAACCTTTGACCCTTAAAAAAAAAAAGAAAAAAAAAAATGGGTCAAAAATTGAAAAGGTTGTTTTTACTAGACATCAGCAAATCAAATATGTATAATTCTACAATAAAATTGAATCTCTGAAGAGGCACTTGAATTGTAACAGTTCAAATCAGCCCTAAAAGAGGACGATGCCATAATTGGCGCTCGTCACAAAGACTTGGCAGTTGCTAAGTGTGGAGGAACATTAAAAGAATGAAACTGAACAAAGAAAGAAAGAAAAAAACAAAAAGAACAAACCACAAATAAATAAATAAATAAATAAATACATACATAAATAAATAAATAAAACAGAATCGAAAAAGACATTATTTCGGATAGCCACGTCAACGGGTTTGGCTTCAGACAGTGTCTGTGGTGTGTGGTGGTGGTGGTGCATCGGCCCAACAAGCCCACCTCCTACGGGATCCTTTTCATACTCTACTTTCTAATAGTCCCAATGTGCCTTCTACCAACGATCAAGCTTTTCTGTTGAGGTTCTATAATCAGACGTTCATTCAAATGTCGTACCGTAGATTTGTGTACACCTCGTATTGCATGGCTCCCAAACGAATGGAAGTCTACCTGTACCGTTGTGGATGTATCCGGTGGAATGGGAACGTTTGGACACCCCGGGTCAAAGTGCAGGTTAGAATGGATATCGAAGTTGACCGAACCCGACCAGACCCCTAAACCCTACCAAAAAAAATTTGGTATTATTCATAGTTTCTGGAAAAAGAAAGAAAAAAAAAACCAAAACCAAAAAAAAAACCTCTCGATGGTTGAATGTACCCATTTCCTCTTTCTCGGAAACACGAAAGACCGATGAACGTTTTGGAATGCCAGTCCCCGGACTTGAATGTCTTCCCAAACATATTTCCACCAGAAGTGCGTTGCCGGGGAGAATAGGGAGCTATCCCAAAAGAAAGTGTTGAAAGATGGCTGCTCCACGCGTTTGCGAGCTGTTGAAGTCGCCAAAGGCGGAGCGACGGGGTTCCCAACGTTTTTCCACACGGCCTATTTTTATTATTGTTTCAAAGCTGTAAACATTTCAAATGAAAAGTCATCTTCTTTCAATTCTGAAGAAAGCTGTCATGTACCACTTCATACGGCTCGGAGGTCAAGTCCGCCTCCGCTGACTGAGATATTCAGTGCAACCAGCATTTTAACCTGGGGTGCCCAAAATGTCAGCTTTCCACTGTAATAACACCGGAAAATCTATTCTAGCACGTATGTGTTTCAGATTTTATACCCCATGAAATAAGTATTTTTTCTGCCACAGTGCAAAATAACCAAACTAAATGACACCGGAAAACAAAACACACAAACAAATAAATCAAGACAATAAATATGTAAATAACAATTTCTTCAACAAACAAAATCAATAAATGAATGGGGCGATCTCTAACACACCGTCAGCAAATTGGTGCTGTAATATGTTTCTACCTGGAAGAAAAACAGACACATCCTCTGTTAGATTAAAAATAAAAAACAACCAAAAAAAAACTAAATCAGACAGGGGTCTCTGCTCCGCCTCCTCTATCGCCTCATCCCTCGTTACGGTCCCGCATCTCCAGCTTTAAAAGGAAAAAGGAGGCAAAGACCGAAGGCGAGAGGATGACGGCGTCGAAATGTGATGCCGTTCCTTTAGAGCCGCGCCCCGAGGAGGAACGTGCTTTTCGTCCTACAAACACGTCCTGAAAGCTCAACGTGGACGTTTTGATTCTTTTTAATTTTTTTTTACTAACATTCAGAAGATTGATTCGGCAACCACCACAGCCCAAATCATTTGCTGCATATAAAACCTTTTTTTTTTTTTTTTGTTTAATTGCATTTTTTTGGGGGCGGGATCTGCATTTTATATTTCAACAAGCAGATAAACTTAAGCTGCATGAATTCAATTTTTAAGCATCCCAATGATTTGGTGGGGGGCGACCCAACCACGCCCTCCCGTTAATGTGGTGGAAACCGTAAAAGCAGCAAATCATTGATTCAACCAGGAGAATTGGGGGTTCAGCCCGGTCCAATAACGAACGGAAACCGCTAAAACTGTAACCGCGGTTCCCGCTCCACATCCGGCGTCAGCGCCGCTCGCAGTGTGGCGGAGGGGGGCGGGGGCAGGGGCAGGATGACGGCGCCCGGCGGCTCCTCAGCCCGCTCGTCCGTGGGGAGCACCAGACGCGTCCCCCGGGTCGCCGGCTCGCGCTCCCCGGCGACGAGCTCCCGCTCCAGGCCGCCCTCGTGGCCGGCCGGGTCCCCGCCCCCCCTGACGGAGCGACTGCTGCTGACTGTGCGTGACCTGGTCGCGTCGGTGCTGACGGTGACGTCGGCGTACATGAAGCCGGCGTCGAAGCTGCCGTCGTTCAGGATCAGGTCCATGTCGTCGTCGCGGAGCTGCCCTTCGTTCTGGTGGCGGAAGAGAAGGGATGGAATCGGCCACGTGGAAAACCGTCTCCGATTCAACTCAGATTCAGGTGTGGAGAGAATGGACCGCGGTCATCCGGCAACCCCTCAGGTTGCTAGGCAGCCTACTCCACCTTCTGAGCGTCAGCTGCCCGACAAGTAAAGCTACGGCCATATTGCGTGATTTTTTTTCGAGGGGGATTTTGATAACGTTTGAAATCGTGGTAATCCAGGGTGGGTGGTGGTGCTATAGGAGTCATAGCTGTCATCCATGTGTGTGTGTGAGCGAAATACTCAAATCCGTCTCTATACCAGTCTCTGTGGACAAGGCTTTACATGCAGTTTCCTGTGTGTGTGTGTGTGTGTGTGTGTGTGTGTGTGTGTGTGTGTGTGTGTGTGTGTGTGTGTGTGTGTGTGTGTGTGTGTGTGTGTCTGAAAGATTCAAATCTGTCTCTATACCAGTCTCAATACTGTGGACAAGGCTTTACATGCAGTTTCCCGAGTGAGTGAGTGAGTGAGTGAGTGAGTGAGTGAGTGAGTGTGTGTGTGTGTGTGTGTGTGTGTGTGTGTCTGTGTGTGTGTGTGTGTGTGTGTGTGCCTACCTCGTAGGCCTGTGGACTGGTGAGGCAGCGTGCGAGTGGCCCACAGCAAGCAGGCAGCGTAGCGGTGAGCGGAGGGCCACTGTGCGTCAACAGAGGCTTCAGGTAGCTGAGTTAGGTTTCCCGTCAAGGACTCCTGCCTCGGTAAAGTGGTTTGATTTACCATCTTCGATGTAACGTCAGAAATGAGAACCTTGGCTTTTACTTGTAATCTGTTTTTTTTTTTTAATATATATCCCTCCAAGCAAAAGCCAAACCTCTGATTTGAGCAGCTTTCTTCACTGGGCCTTCAGTCAACACCCACTAGGAAAGCAGACTTTCGCTATCCAGTGTTTTTATCCACTATATACACTGAACCCCTACTGGTGTACACCCGCTCTGTTTTGAGCAAAAATTTAGGCCCGTTTTTTTTAGTTGTTTTTTTTAACAATGACCCCTTAGGAATACTAAGAGCATGTTGTACACACAAAACACAGACACAAAACAATAGTTCTTGGTACAATCTGAAATGAGGACTATTCTAAAAGCACCAGTACCCTCACCTCTTGGATGAGAAATCAACCAATCAGATTTCAGTAACTGGTGTGTAGCGAGGTTGTTTCCCCCGAGTTAAGAATGCCCGTTCTCAGCCATAAACATTACATTTCCAGTTATGCCGGCCCTTCCAACCTTTTAAAGAAAAGGGAAATGTTGTTTCCCCCGGAAGGAATAAAAATCCAACACGCAACCGAATGTTGCCGCTGGAGGCATCCTCCGCTGGATGCCCGAGCCGATCAGGGTCGAGTCCTAACGTTCCCATGTGCTGTAGGTCTTCGTTGACTGAACTACTTATCACCTGCTTCTCAGAGTTCTCATGTGAGGTGAGACTTGGACACACTTTCTGTCTGACCGCCACGCGTCTCTGGATCAGAGGATACTTATGGTCGAAGTTATACCAGATCCTGAAGGGCCAGGCGCTCTCGTGTTTGGTGTTTCTCCGTTGCAAACCGTCCGCCATTACCGCCTGTGGATGCAAATAGAGGTTTTGTGAGAAACAAATAATAACGATAATTAATAATAAACTCTACTGTCCGTTTAATTGTATGTGTTTTTTTTTTTTAATCCCGTGATTTAGAGCTTTTTCTTTGTCATTAAAATTAGCATTGAAATGGAATATATATATAATTTTTGTAATATTTGTTTGAATTTGATTGGATGGTGGAGATCAGAGGGATGGAGCTTTGCATTGCTGGCTGTTGTAGTCGTATTTAAAACAGTGTCCAAATGTCATTATTAACTAATATTTGATCAAATGTAAACATAAAGAAACATGTTTAATCATTTCAAAACCCTGGAACAATGAACACTACGTTCTGCTTAAATGATGTTCCGTAGTGCATATATTGCATATAATACCTACTGTACCATAGGGCTGCAGGAACAAAATTCGAAATGAGAATAGAATAAGAATATTAAAAAAAAAATATATATATATATATAAACCCTATTCAAATTCTGAAATTGCCATTCAATGGTGTATTTTTTAAATAAATAAATAGTTGATTATAGATGTTTTGGCTTACATTAGTGAATGAATTGAAATGTGATGAGCAATAAAGTTCAATATCATTTCATCCAGTTTGTAACACAGTGAACCCACATGACAAAGAAATATTCCCGGTAACGGTGCGCAAAGTCCGCAACAGCGGAGAACGGAACGTTTCCCTCTCCTCCGGTGTTTTACTGTTTGTAGAGTGCGCCTTGGACCAGAATGTCCACTAATTTCAGTCAGTTTCAATTCCTAAAACTTCCCCGTTTTACAATTATCAGTCTTAAATAAAAATCTAACTTAAAATAACAGTTGACAGTAGTCATTTGGATTTTAAGTGTTTAATGAAAATGTAAAATTGTAAGGAAATCCTTGGAGGGGCTGGGTCGGTGCTCTGCCAGATACTGACAGGGGGATTTGAAAATAATGGAATGGAATGGAATGTCAAAATATTATTTACAGATCCCTGGAAAGTCTGGGTGTGACACCTCTTCCAAATGTGCTTCTGTTGCACCAGCTCATCAGTTGAGCCCTGCACAGCCCTGGCTTTTTTATTTTTTTTATTTTGTGGTCTCTGCGCAATGACCACCAGGTCTCTACAGACGGTAATAGCTTCACTCTAACTGCGTGTGGCTATTAGAGCTGGTGTTTGTGAATTGGACGCTATTTACAAGGAGGCTCATTTGCATAGAAAGGGGCCAATTTTGCACCACATGTATGAATAATACTGTGGTCTGGAGATGGGATGGTTTGAGCAGCCACACCTGACCTGGATCTAGGTGATTGGGTCAGGGTGGCTGCAAACCAGTTGCTTATTGGTTGGGCTAACGGGCAATAGGTTAAAACTCCCATTCCCACACACACTCAGGATAGGAGCCCTATCATGACATGTTCCATCGGCACCTGGCTAATTCCACCTAGCCTTCTCTCTACAATACACTGATGTCTACATCCCATCGTCGTCTGTATCTCTGTGCCGGAGGGCCCTGAAAAACGCGGCTTGGGTGGCGTGTGGTAGGCGGAACTGCCACAAATACCTAATATAAATAGGCACAAATAGCACCAGCGCACCAGATGCTATTTGCGTGGCAGCGCAGTTCGGGGTGCTTTTCAGCCTTTGCGGGTGCTTTGTGAATTAGCCGCTTTATCCTTTTGTGAATTCGCCCCATAGTTTTTATTTTAGGTGTATCCTCGGTCAACCCCCCAATGATAAAGCATACAAATTAGCATTGGATTATAGGGGAATATCTGCAGTTCTACCGTACCAACAGAAGCAGATCCATTTCATTTTTTTTTTTTTTTTTAATCTTTTGTCAAAAGCACAAGTCGGATGAGCTGTGGTTACTTACAGAGCTGTCCTGGTCGGAATCCACACCGACCCTAAAGGAGAAATGACAGCAGGGCGTGGCTTCAAACACACAGCTATTCAGAGGCACTCACACAACATACACAAGGAAAAAGTACAGTGCCGAATACATGTACTGGCGTGCACAATATCTTAAGATATACCTCGCAATTCATTCATTCAATTAGATGGCCTGGCAACATTTTGAATCTTCACCCCCCCTTCTACCCTTCCCAAATGTAAGTTTGAAGAGATTGCCAAAGAGATGCTTTTTTATCTCTGGATTTTATGCCATTTTGACATTCTGAAAGTGGTACAGTGGTACTTTGACCCACGAGTTTAATTCGTTCCGTGACAGAGCTCGTAATTCAATTTGCTCGTACAGCAAATCAATTTACCCCATTGACATTAATTGAAATGCCATTAATCCGTTCCAGTCCCCCAAAAAACACCCCAATTTTTTTTGTTACGTGTTTTTAAATAAGAAAATGTATTTATAAATAACATATTGTATAAAAACATAATAAAACATAATAAAAGAGAATGTGTAGATCATTTTTGCCTTCTCGCAGATGATACCCTCCGTCACGCTATCTCCTGCGAGCTGCTTCTCCGTCAACCACACCAACAGCAGATTCTCCATCTTTTCATGGACAGCGGTCCGCAGCTTAGACATTATTTTAATGCCCTTGGCTGGCGTAATACCCTTTATACCCCTCCTTCTGCTTCAGTATGGTACATATCGTAGAAGTACTACGCTCGTACTGCCTCGCCAATTCCATCACACGCACACCTCGCTCATGTTTTTCTATTATTTTGCGCTTTAGGTCAATGGACATCACCCGCTTCTTCTTCTCAGCACTAACTTTTTTCGGGCCCATGGTTCGAAAAAAAAAAATTGGCAAAATAACTGCACAAAAAGCACAAATCGCGAGCACAAAACACAAAAGAGATGCTTCCACGCTCAGGTAACCACGTGAAGTGAAGGAGTGAGAGGCGGGATGCTGGCCGCATTCGTTCGCCACGCCCACCAGCGGCGGTGCACGAAAGAGGTTATCTGAACGCAATGTACACAAGGACATGAACAAGAAACAGTTTCTTGTTTGCATTTCTTGTGAAAGTCCCATCCTGTGTATCCCCCTCCATTTATGAATGTACCTCTACATCTGCAGAAACTTACGGTATGCTCATGAAAGACAGCATGGGCGTGGTGCCGCCCCCACAGATCCAGACGGTGAAGAAGACGATGAGGAGGGTGGTGGAAAACATCATCTGCCGTGCATACGTTGCCGTGTCACGGATAGAAAGAGCGAACGTCATGGCGCCCCGCAGACCTGCAAACAGGCCGGGATTTCATTTGTGAAGTAGGGAGCCGCTCAACTAATCCACGTCGGCATTCTCGCCGCACGCTTTGCCCGTTCTCCTCGGAGAGAGCGAGTCATGCTGCGGCATTGACCATACCTGCAAACATCATGACGTGCTGGAAGTTGGATCCTATCTTGTTCTTGCGACCCAGGTTGAGCAGGAAGGACAGGGGGTAGATGTTTGCTGCTCGTCCCAAGAAAACTGCCACCTGTTGGACGCCACAAGCTCAAGGAAACAACTGGTGCAGAGGCTTGAGGTCGCCTTAATGAATACAATGCCAAGGTAATTTCGGCTGAAAAAACCACCCTAAAACGGCCTCGCACCGCCCAAATTGTGGAGGACGCATCAGTCAGTGACTTGGCTAGCTGCAATGACCCAACAAGGGAGGGAAGTCTAACCGGGTTTGTTCTCCCTTCAACCAAAGCACCTCACTGTAGGGTGGGCCGACGTAAAAAAATTCAAACCGGTTTGATATGAAGCCAAACACCGGACCGGTATAACAAATTTTACCACAAGATGCCGCACATAATTGAGCAGCCACTCCCGAGTTGGCGGCGATAATGCACCTCTCCACTGAATAATAACAACAACAAGCAGAGAGTGTAGCGGCACCACAATCAGCAGGACAACTGAGTGATACATCGTGTTTCTATTTCTCACAACAAGCATTCAATTTTTCTTCTTGAAATTTCACCTCCTTCATGGAGAGCGGCTCTGCACTAAAGTGCGCACGGCCTGTCAGGCACTAGTGGCTCGGTTAGTCTGTTTATCTTCTCCTTCTTCTTTTGGCTGCTCCCGTTAGGGGTCGCCACGGCGGATCATCTGCCTCCAATACCTTCTGTTCTGCGCGTCTTCCTCCCTTACACCAACCGCCTGCATGTCCTCCCTCACCACATCCATAAACCTTCTCTTTGGCCTTCCTCTTTTCCTCTTGCCTGGCAGCTCCATCCTCAGCATCCTTCTCCCAATGTAACTCTCATCTCCCCTACACACGTGTCCAAACCATCTCAATCTGGCCTCTCTCACACTTCTTCAACAAACTGTCCAACCTGAGCTGTTCCTCTATAATATTATGTTTGTCATTTTGCTTATTACTAATGCAATACAAGTTGGATTTAGCGCAGTGACGGCGTCGGCACAGGTTGCTGATGTAGGCTGCTTCATAATTTGCCAGAACGTCTCATCATGACAAATGCCGGTTCAGTCGGTTTGCATCAAATCAAAGTGGGTAAGGCGCGCACACCGGACCGGACAAATCCGGAGATCGACCCAACTCCACTTCACAGTCATGAAAGTCAGATAAATCGCCTGTATCCGTTGTCTTTAGCTGCGTCAGTGCGAAGGATACAAAGGCTCCGATGATGAACAGAGGGTTGAAGACGTGCGACTGGAAGGAGAACAGAGTCAGACCCATGTAGGAGAAGATAAAGTTCTCGGCCAGGAAGTTCAGCAGCTCAAACAGCTGAAAAGAAATTAAAAAAAAAAAAAAAAAAGAATAAATAAGGTTTGCAAAGACATTATTTTTGTGCTCGTGTGCAGTGCTTTCACCACATAGTAGTTCTAGAGAAAGAGTCAGAAACACAGCATTACACTTCAGAGAAAATGCCTTTCAAAGCATAATAACGTGTTATTTTGTTATATACGGTATATTTTCAAGTTTTTGAACCCTTCCCCATTCTATCATAGGCTGTGTGTGAGTGACCTGTTTAGTCCTGTCCTGGGATTCAGGAGAGAGGTTGTTGTAGGTGTAGTGAGCCTGGGTGATACCACAGAACAGAACGGCCACCACACCTGAGAGCGAGCGAGCGAGAGAGAGAGAGAGAGAGAGACCAAGAGAGAGAGAGAGAGAAAGAGAGAATGAGACAAATCTCACATTTGTTTTTAAGCCCTTATTGTGCAGAATGAATGCAAAACAAACACCAGTGAATCCGCAGGCTTCAGCCAAAAGGAAGGTGCTCCAGGACATGAGGAAAAAGAGAGCCGTCTCCAGCAAGGGGAAGTCCCTCAGTTTGGTGAACTTGGTCACGTGAAAAGGAAAGGGAAGTCAAGAGATATAATCTTAATAGTCAAGAAAGCAACATTTCCGGATTCATTAGGTGTATTGCAGGTTCGAAAACAGATTAGAACCCGGATTCTGTCTTGAGTTAAAGGTCGATTTTCGTTGGCTCAAAGCTTTTTTAAGCCAGCATAAAACCATCTAGTTGTATATGCACTTAGCTCGACTTTGCTCATCTCAATCTGTGAAACGGAAAGCAGAGGTCAAGGTACTCCTCCTGACTACTACGCTCTACTAACGCTTCAAAGGACCTCAAAGGATATGAGGGCAGTCATGACTCCTGTGGCCACTCCCAGAGCAAAAGACCCACTGAAGACCCCCAAGAAGACCCCAAAGGACTTGAGCATGGCCATGGCCTCAAAGCTGTGGCTGTTGTCTCCTTCTGGCTGGTAGGCCACGATGGAGCTGAAAGAAGAGACAGGCGAGGTAGAAAGAGACGGAGAACACAATGGACGGAGACGGAGACAAAGACAAACACGTATACACAAAAACAAGCAAAAACAATAGACAAAGAGAGTGAATCGGGTCAAACTCTTGATATGCAGCCGATGCGTACTTGTACATGGACATCACAACGCGACTGTTTCATGAGGAAAATGCAGTCAAGCATCACATCTCCCCACACACACAAAAAAAGTCAAAAACCCAATTCCAAATTCTCTGTTGATATGACTAAAGAGTCTGGAGTTGGGTTTTTTACAGTGAAGGACGGAGGGAAGGTCCGGCATGCAAAGCTCTAAGTGGATCCCAGCTCAGATCATCAGCACTGCAACAGCATCCAGCAACAAAGAATTTGCAATAGTAACACATTACTAGCATTATTAACCGCAAAGCATATACACCCTTACTAGGTGGGAAAGTGGAATATGTAGGTGGCGGGTGTGGAACAATTGTTATGACTTTCCAATTCCAATGCTCCCAAAGTTTCTAATAACTACAAGGCCGATATAGCAGGTTAACCGTTTTTTAACCAAAAGTATTATCATCTTTGATCTCTCCACAACTATTCCTCTAAACACTGTTATTATTCTGAAGCATGGTTTGTGAATACGGCGTTGGCCTGAATGCCGTATCCCTTATCGTATTGTGTTTCGCCACCCATGTTGCCGTTTGCGCTGTATTGCTTGCCGCAAAAACAGTATGACAGTATCATAGTATAGTAATAGTATAATATAGTAAAACAAAACAGACCATGACGATACCTGTGTTGTGATACAGATGAAAGCTCATGCCAAATATATGGGAATTTTCTGGGGAATTTTCATGTTTTAAATACAGCTTGTACATGATGCAAGGGGAAGGGAAGGGATCTCTCTTACAAGCATTCTAAAAAAATATAAAACTAAATGACTTTCACAGGTACTGATTTGAAGCACAGAGAACCTAAGTGAGACTACAACCCACCCACCCACCAACCGGGGGACTAGAGACTGGTTCTCTCGCTGCCACTCATCCTGGGAGTGGGGCCAGAAGGTGCCGTTTCTCCACTGGGGTGGCACTACCTCTGCTGCCTGTCTGGCCTGCTTCTCAAACCGCGACAGAACACTGCATACGTACGTACGGGTTGGTGATGACAGACGTGGATGGATGGATAGATGGGGGGTGGGGGGTGGGGTGGCAGTGGTAGGCAGCGAAATGACAGGGACCAGGGGTTAGTAAGGAGGATGTCTGTTATGGTTTAATGCAGCCAATTACAACACGACATATTAGCTTTGTCACAGAGCAATTCAGCAGCCTGGTACTTGTTGTCGTTAAAAGTTCAATAAAAATCCATTAAGTACTCGGTGTGTCTGTGTCTGTGTGTGTGTGTGTCTGTGTGTACACATCTGCATGAATGTGGGAAAGGGAATGTGTGTCCATCTAGCTTACGAGGAGAGGACAATGGCCACGGCATCATTGAGGACGCTCTCTCCAAACAGAAGGGCGTAGAGGTCCACATCTACCTTGAGCTCATTGAAGATAGCCAACACTGTCACTGAGGGATGGAGGAAGAATAACTCCATGACATGTTAGCTTTCAGGCCTATGCACATATACAGTATGTAGTTTACTGTACAGAATTAACTGCATATGTAGACCTGCCAAAAATCTGGCATAACACCCACATATTCAGAGATGAGATTGATTTTCCCTTTTCCAGCAGATTAAAAAAGGTACCCATAATAGAGACAGATGTACAAGTGCCTACCTGGATCCGTTGCTGAGACGATCGCCCCAAAAAAGAGACAGTCGGTGAAGAAAAAATCGCCCCCCAGCTGACCCACGGCCTTCATGAAGGACACAAACCCATACATTGTCAACCTGGAAGCCAGAGTGAAATGGAACATCCTTCACATACAGGGCAAATAATATATTATCACTGCTCTTGCTCTGCTTTGAGATGACCAGAAAATGTAAGATACAGAATATATGTCTTGAAATGGAGGTAGTGAAATGAAATATATAGAGAACAGGATGGGGGGAGGGCAGCACTTGTGAAGCTGCTTCCCAGTCCAAAGCTGGCATGTTAACTTACCCAATGACAAAGCATGATATCACTGTTCCCATGAACGCATAGGCCAAGATGGAGCCAATGTTCCTGAAAAAATGCCTCTGAGAGAAAGATAGGGATTAAATATTGGGGCTATAGTTAGCTCCTACTCACATTAGTTGATTTTGACTAGCAATGATAACTAGGCCCACTTAGCCTTAGGTGCATCGACAATCTTACTCTTTTCAAACTGTATCCAGCGTGGAAGATGATGGGAGGCAGCAAAATGTTGAAAAACACTTCTGGATCAAAGGTCACCTGAGGATTGAGAGTTGAGAAGCACAAAAAGAGAAATATAGAGACCTATTGTCTGAAAGAAACACTGTGGAACTTTTTTTTTTTACCTTAATATAACAGCTTCAAAATCATTTTGATGGTACACTGATGTACCCATCCCCTGAACGCCTATTCTACTATTTCACTATGTAACTTCTGTGCTTGGGTTTGAAAGCGCGGGAAAGGTGTGTTACGTTTTATGGTACCACATCACTTGCTTGATTATTGGCTAGGGCAATAACCTTTTTTTTGCCTGGTAAAATAAATAAAAAAAAAAACATCTAAAACTATAAACTTGGCTGTCAAAATGTCCGGTAATAATGCTCATACAAAACGTAGCCGCCCCACTTCCCCGACGGCGCGGGCCAGACAGGCCAGTGGTGCGCACGGCGGGGCGCCACAGGGTTTGTTTCACCCTCACCCTCTCCCTCACCCTGACTCTGACTCGTGCATGGGAGCCAATCGACCAGACTGAGCACATCTGGTACCTACACCAGTAGCAGGGGGGCCCTGTCCCTGCCCGCGGCTCCGGGAACATATAAATTTGCATTTGTAGCATAGACTGTTACTGAAACATGACAGATTAGGTTCATATTTGTCTGGTACAGCGGACCGAGTTTTACAACAGTGGTGTAAAAGTGCAATTGCACTCAGAAACTCTAGGGGCACAAAATCCCAAATAAGTTGAATAGTGCTGCATTAACTAAACCCCCTTATAACTACTAATTAGAGCAGAAATGTATCCATATTGTTAACACAAGTTGTCCCAAACAGAAATTTCCTTGCCTTTCTCAGCATCTCGTCGTCCTGTACTTGATGGCCCTTGCCCCGGCTGACCTCTCCCTTCAACGTGTACTCAAAGAATCGACCGCTGACGTTGACCAGTAGAGTCGCTGGACTGGCATTCACAGCGCAGCTCGGGATCACGTTACTCATGTTCTGCGGCACATGGACCCCAAAGCGAAGGATCACGCCCACCAACAGACCTTCGGGAGGGAAAGGCAGCAGGTTAGCGAATGGACGCTGGTTATTTAGGTCCTGGTCTATTGTCAGGACAAAAACCATCATTTACCAATTTCATGGTTTCAGACAAAAATATAATGCTCCCTGAAGAACACCAGAGTTTCATACTCGAGTTCATGCACATCAAAAACATAAGGAGGCTGTATGAGAAAGAGGACAGACATCCTCATCTAGTGCTGTGCTTCTCAACTCTTTTCCACTAAAAAGGACCCTAACTTTGAGGTACATTAGGCCACTTTTCATTCATCGAGTTTTGTTTTATTGTTAGATACGATTTAACCCAAAGGCCATAGCTATCTATGACTAGGATCTGGAACTAGGATCAAGACAGTCATTATTGTACATGCTCTAATGGTGCTGACATATTGGAGATGAAATAATGGGGAAGTTTAACTATCAATCATTTCGCATTGAGTGGGGGTGTCACATGTGCCACAAATGACAAATATCAAAAGTTGAATGTTATTGACCCAATTGGATCTAAAGACGTTCGGAAATGTTTGTTTGTTTTGTCTAAATTCGCTGTGGGCTTTTAATTATTAGAGTCGACTTACAACTGTAATTCATTTTATAAGAATGGGCGTATGTTAAAACAGTCTTATGTCAGGCAATTTTTCCCATATAAATGATGAAATTATGAAGGGTGAAAATAAACAAAATACACAGCACAAACACAGTAAATATGAAAAAAATATCGATAAGCCACGAACTACGTGCACACATGATGTAGGTCGCCCGCTGACTGACTGCTGACTGACTGCTGACTGACCGCCGACGTGCCAACTGCAAATTTCCACGGTCGTATACTGGAGCAGTCGGTCGCAAGTAGATACATATTTTGGTGACTATCGCTACTCGTATCTTGGATTAGTCGTAAGTAGATGCAGTCGTAAGTCGAGGTACCACTGGTATTATTGTAAGATTGACCAGGATATTGTGTATTTCAGTCACATCATGTCTTTCCGTACACAAGCTTATGTTCTTATGCTTATTTCTACTTCTGGTGGATTCATTTTGCTGGGGATACCCCTGGAGCCTCGTGAAGGACCCCTGGAGTGGGTGGACCCCACTTCGAGCAACACTGCTCTATTAAATATCAACGTAACTCAAGCTGTGTGGTAACGATTTGCCGACGACGACACTTCCCGCACTGACTTAGCTGACAAACGTGGATTGTATATTTTACGCCAGCTGATCGAGGGCTTCCTCACCGTAGATCATGGCGAGACCGGTTTCGTGGAGGAACCGGAATCGGCGATGTTTGAACAGCCATATCGTCAGAATGGTGAGCGTTAAGAGCATTATGAATATAAGCAGATTGGCGCTGTCCTGCCGGTGGCTCTCCTCGGCCATCCTCTCCGTTGCCACATTGTCCATCGGAGGGCTCTCTCCTCGGCTCCCGACCAGCAGCAATGTCAACAGACAGGGCAGGAGCCGGGACGCCTTCCAAAGGGTGACACCGGCGCCGATAGGGTTTCTATGTGTGACTCGCATTGTAGACCTCCGAAAGCGGTTACGTTTGGTGGCTGTGTAACGGCGACATAGATGTGAACGTAATGGCTGGCCGGAGAGATCAGGGCGACGACAGCTTCTTCCGTAGCTCGTTGCTTATCTCTAGCAAAACATTGCTTCTTCCGGTTGTTCAAAATAAAAGACCCTCGTTAAGATACACATTTATTATTTATTCAATAACGCATTTCTCCACCCACAATTAAATGTTTATTCAAGGTTATTTTCTCTCCATGCATTTTTTTTTTTTTTAATAATTAAACGGGCGGCAACGAGATCTTCAAGCAATAGAATTTCGATATTCGAGGAATTATTTATTAGTCAATCATGTTACATTCCGTACAAATTGGAACGCGTTAAAATCCAAACTGTACCGAGATAACACAACGCCCTTATTTACAAAAAAAGTATGATCATTTTTGATAAATGTGTTTTTATTCTGGGTTTAAGATTTGATGTTATTTCCATCCACAAACAGCCTTTTATTGAACAATACACATAAATAAAGATACAAGTATACAATGAATTAAAATAAAAGACGTGTCATGTCGTCTAGGATATACTATAAGTAGCATGTGTAAAAAAACCGTACAATGTGTTTTCTCTCTCAAAAATAAATAAATAAATTTCACAATGCTATTTGTGTGTCTTCCAAAGTAAACAAGGCTTTAATTCAGGGGTTTCAAACTACAGGCCCGGGGCCACATCTGGCCCGCGAGACAATTTTGTGTGGCCCGTTACACGGTGATAATATATTGATTAATCTGACCCGCAACACAGGCAGAACCCTTGCAAAGCAGCCGGACCAGACTGTCTCTCCATTCACACTGAAGCACTGTGCTGATCAACTGCCTCCGGTGTTCACAGACATTTTCAACATCTCACTGGAGACATGCCATGTACCAGCCTGCTTTAAATGCGCCACCACCATCCCAGTCCCAAAGAAGCCACGGACCACAGGACTTAATGATTAAAGACCCGTCGCCCTGACCTCTGAGGTGATGAAGTCTTTTGAACGCCTTGTGCTTTCCCACCTCAAATCCATCACAGACCCTCTCCTGGACCCCCTGCAGTTCACCTACAGAGCCAACAGGTCTGTAGACGATGCAGTAAACTTGGCCCTTCACTTCATCCTCCAGCACCTGGACTCCTCAGGAACCTACGCCAGGAACCTGTTTCTGGATTTCAGCTCTGTCTTCGACACAATCATCCCGGGTCTTCTGCAGGCCAAGTTCTCCCAGCTGAGCGTGCCTGACTCCACCTGCAGGTGGATCACGGATTTCCTGTCTGACAGGAAGCAGCATGTGAAGCCGGGAAAACACTTCTCTGACTCCTGGAGCATCAGCACTGGCTCCCCTCAAGGCTGCGTTCTTTCTCCTCTGCTCTCCTCCCTGTACACCAACAGCTGCACCTCCAGCCACCAGTCTGTTAAGCTCCTGAAATTTGCGGACGACACCACCCTCATTGGGCTCATCTCTGGTGGGGATGAGTCCGCCTACAGGTGGGAGCTTGACCATCTGGTGACTTGGTGCAGCCAGAACAACCTGGAGCTCAACGCTGTGAAGACAGTGGAGATGGTTGTGGACTCCAGGAAGAATGCAGCCCCACTCAACCCCATCACCCTGTGTGACTCCCCAGTTGACACTGTGGAGCCCTGCCGCTGCCTGGAAACCATCATCTCCCAGGACTAGAAAAAAAAAACACTCTAGTGTACATATGCTTATGTGTTTCACTTATATTTTACTTATTTTTTTACGTTCATGTTTCATGTATGCACCGAACACCGAGACAAAGATGATTTTACACCTAGGATTTCAAATGTTGTCTTCAAATGATTCAAGTTGTTCTTTAGCTTCTGAGAGACTTCTAGATAGCAGGTGATAGTGTAATAACTTCCGCTCAGAGGAAACCCACAAAGACGCAGCGACCGCAAAAAGAAAAAAACCATCTGTGACGCACATGCTTGTACTTTCGCACCGACGATGACCAAATTGCCGCGATGAACATCAAATTGTTTCTCAATTTCGCGACCTGGCCGGCCTTGGGTTTTCCAAAAGATACGAACACCCCAGCACCTTTCAACACACCTATCACAAAGGCCGTAAATATTCATCAATCGATAGTTTGCAGCGGTATTTCGAGCGATTGCAAGATAAAACAGAAATGACTGCGACTCAACTAGTCGACAATCTCCATTTTGAGTTTGACCTTTTTTGGGGGGCTTTTTACTTCCTTTCCTTTGGCTTTTCTTTCTTACTTACTTTGTGCTTATCACAATGTTGCTGCTACAATAAGACGCGCTAAATTTTATTTTATTCATTTATGGCTAATAATAAAGGTGGAGATACACTTAAAAAGACGCGAGAACAAAAGATGTTAGAACCACCGGAGAACATCCGACTGAACACCGTCAGCAGAATGCTCAATAAGAACTTAATAAGAACTTAACAAGAACTTAATAAGAACTTCACAAGAACTTCACAAGGAGTTAATAAGAACTTCACAAGAACTTAATGAGAACTTAATAAGAACTCTGCGGCGAAAAAAGCATGAACACAACCGTGGGAGGAGGTGGCAGTGATTTTGCTTTACATAAAGATGAAACAAAGAAAAATAAAAAAATGTGAAACCAAACTTAATGTCATTTATTGACAGTAGCCGTGTAGGGGCTTTTTAAGGCTTTTATTACCCTCACAGTATATACATCTAAAATAAACTTTTTAAGCATTATTTTTTGTTTTCGGTGACACAGTACGCACAGTGACCCAGAGATGACACTCTCTGCATTATGCAACCCACTGTCGTGATCCAAGGCAAAACTTCCCTTACTTTAAAATGTTCCTATCATACAAGTAGAAACGAACGAAAACAGCAGATCTAAGATAAAAATAAAAAACACAGTAAAACCAGCGCAGGAACCGCACGACACGAGCGGTGCAAGCAGCGCGCTCGGAGCGCGGTGCAGCGCTGGAGGAGAAACACGCACACACACACACACACACACACACACACACACACACACACACACACACACACACACACACACACACACACACACACACACACACATTGACTGAGTTTCAGCCTTGTTTACCGTTTTTTATTTGAGCCCCGGTTTATATTTGAGGAGCTACAGTGTATATAATACATGCTTCAAATGTTGTCGCTCCAGAAAAGAAACAATCTTATTGAACCAGGAAAAGGGAGGAGGTTGAGCGACCCATGAAGGGAGGTTGAAGTCCGTCCCCTGCCAGGATGCAACGGCTTGTGGACCAATCGCGACCCGGTGAGGTCTCAGAACGAGAGAAAGACGAAAGACAAAGTTTGCCTCGGGGGCGTGCACAGAGATCACAGAAGAACCCACGATCACATGAACACATGATTTTTGTCAAATACCACATGGATGCCATGATGCGGTCCGTTGGATTGATTCTCCTATTTTACCTGACTGGCTTTGTCTGTTCCGAACAACCTCCTAGTCTCAGTAAGTATTCAATCGGTTTTGTTTTTTTTTGTCTATTTAACTATCATCGATATTATTTTCAAATATGATGTCTAAAATATCCTTGATAAAGTGTTCAGCTCGCCCAAGGTCCTCTCGAGGACTTTCTAAATATATTATTTCACATCGAATTATCTTCACAACGATCCAAGATTTATTTTTGTGTTTATTTTTGACGATAATGTGTCAACGTTTCACTAATTTCTTCCCACTACAAAATTTAAGAACATTTTTATGTTTATATGAACATTTTCATATACATGAATATATATATATATGAATATATATATATATATATATATATATATATTCATTATTCAACTGTTATTAATTTTTGTATTTAACTATGAAGTTAAAACAAGACCTACTTTCATGAGTACGTAACTTACATGTAACTGTCACTTCCTGATGGCTTTGATGTTATTTCCCCTGTATTTGGCTGTGTGTGTGTGTGTGTGTGTGTGTGTGTGTGTGTGTGTGTGTGTGTGTGTGTGTGTGTGTGTGTGTGTGTGTGTGTGTGTGTGTGTGTGTGTGTGTGTGCGCGCGCGCGCGTACTAGGTTCAATCATGGCATAGTTTAATGGGTGCATTGACGTGTAAGTTTATGTAGCAGCAATTTTTTTTTTTAATTTAAAACCTGTTAGGCCAATTGACTCAGACAGACAATTTAGCCAAGTCACTTCTCACATATCTACTGTGGGCAAATGTAAATTTCATCTTTGCCTGAACAAGGACAGAAACTGTCTTTTTGCCTATCACAATGCTAAATATAAGGGTTTCTGTTTGGTAAAAAGGGAACCAAGCCAATGTTCCAAATGCAATGAAAATGTTATGTTTTTGGGTTGTGACATGTTGTGATCAATAAATTGCCATAATTGCCTGATGTCTCAACTATGATACAAAGTGAATATCATATGAAAATTATAAGGAACAGTTCTGAACAGTTCTGGGGACTTACTGAGGGGAACTAGGAACTGGGAAGGTCCCCTGAAAACTAAAGGGCTTTTTTTCTGGTTGCAGTCACACTGCGTAACTCTGAAGTAGCTTCAGTGAACGGGGTTTCAGCATGAGTTCCACCTTGTATTTATTTGTAACTGTCATTTATTTCACCTTATAAGTCCACTAAAATCAGTTTCTGAACAAATTTGAGGTGAGGAATAAGAAACCCAGTTTCTGAATCTTCACTCATATTCGATCTACAAGACGTCATTTAAAAGTTAGTTCCGACTTTCGTGAGGCCTGGGCTCGCATCGGGATAAAGCATGGGGATTACGGGGCTCATGTTAATTCATTAAATTACCGTCGGGAAGTGAAATAATAAAATAAAATATATTAATGAAATAAATACATCTAGAATAGAAATACTATTTTTATTGATTATTATCTATTACTGCTGAGTGTAGACGGGCCGCGTCCGCACCAGGAGCGATGCGACTCGACTGGTCGGACTCAGTCCGAGGAACAGGTGAGGGACCATGGACTTACGTCTGGACCAATCACCGTGCTCTCACGTCACTGATGGTTCCTCTTGTGCCAGTTAGTTCCTGCCCTGGAGTAGGAGCTAAAAAAAGTCCCTCAAAACGGAGCTCTAAGAACTACAAACATGCCTAGTTCCTGCAGTGCAGACACAAAAAAAGGGACGGTTCCTCCAAAAAGTTCTTCGAACTATGAAAAAGTTCTTGCGTGCGAAAAACGCCTATTGTCAGCATTGTATTGTTAAGATTTTCATTATTTTCCTTCCTCCAAAAGTGTCCGGAACAATACAACTGCTGGAGCTACGGACACGGTTAAAGTGTCGTTAGAACCGGGGTGTCGTACACATCTCGTGGTTGATGTTTCATCTAAATCGATCCACATACGGAGCAGGAATTAGTGAAAGACCGACTTCCCGGCATCAGGGAATTACTGATTGGATGGAATAAAGTTTACTTCTTAAACTCTGCCACAAATGTCACTCATTTTGCCTCTCCTGTGAATTTGAAAGCCCCCAACAAATTTGGGTCAAAATCAGGCTGAATTCTTGTAGTTTGATGCCAGATTACGAATTATGTATAGCTGCCTGCCATTGTGTTTATATTTATATTTATATTTATATTTATTTTCTGTCAAAAGGTCCAATAAGCACCTCAAATAAAAAAAACAAAAAACTTTTCTACCTATACTTTGATGTGTCAGGCTTTACAGGGTTAATAACCATTTCTGTTTGTCTCCTTCCCCATTTTCTGTGACAGATGTGTCTTGTTTGGTGGTGAATTTAGAATATGTGCACTGCACCTGGAATGGACAGGAGAGCCCAAAGGTCAATTACACCTTCCACAGCAGGTTCGTTCATTTACTGACAATGGTTTATGAGGAGGAAGAAGGTCATTTTAATATGTTAGAAAGAAAAGTATGTTAGAGTGTGATGAAAGAGAAAATAATGTGTATAAAACTGTGTATATACAAGTAAACAAGTACAAGGTATAATATAATTCTAACAGTTCAACAACAGGGTCTGGGTTATGACATTTTCAACCTTGCCAAAGTTTCCCTCCGGATCAATTTCAGTGTGACGTCAGCTGCTACCAGGGGAGAGTGTGTGTAAAAGAGAAAAAAATACGAGATTCATTTAACTCAGCCCTCTTCCTAATCCTTGCTCAATATTCAATAGTGTGTAATATTTCAATTGCACAACATGTTCTGGGCCGCTGCACGGGAAAGGCTGTGGCCTGCAGAGCTGTCCATGGTCCCGCAGGTTCGGTGCCATCTGTGGTTCAATGCCAGTTTTGACCACTTTATCGCTATTCCCTATAACTTTTAGTGTTTTTTTTCTATATAGTTGAACTAGGGGCCTCAGGAGGGTGGCTCCACCCACTGAAACAGCCGTTTTCAAACAAGGTGGATTGGACGCATGTTAGAATGGCTTTAATGCATAATCTGAGTGGTATTTTCAACAAAAACCTTAACACACATGTTTTGGGGACCTCAGAGACACTTTAATAGGTCCACTTTAAGGCTGTGACACGACAAATGGGACTAACAAGGTTACTTACAACCAAACGATGTGTGATTTACTACTATATTTAGGTTCCTTTATGACAAGCCTCCAGAGTTCCACGAGTGTGACGCCTACATCTTGGACAACAGGACTATTATAGGATGTAACCAAACCTACATAAAGCTACTAAGGAGGAGGCTCGACCCCTTTATTATAAAGCTGATGCCTCTCTCCGACGGTGTTACCCAGGAGCAGAAGCACATGCTTAAGTCAAAAGGTATGCCTTTAGTTTCCACCTTTGTAAGTTTGATTTTATAATTATACAAAGCTCTAACACAACCAAGGGACTTACAACCCTTTTCAGTAAAACTATCATTGAAAAATAAGTGGTCTAATGATGGTTTGATGTTTGCATATTGCTATTGACTGACTGACTGATATATATACTTCTATCAGGAAGTTTCACATTAAAAAGAAAAACATGGCATCAAACAGGCCTGTAGGTCTGATGATGTATGAAAAATATAGACGGATATATGAAACAGAGGATTTTGTATTTTTTCATATTTGATAGGACGCAAAATGAAATGTAAAATGTTTTTCATTTTCAAAATAATGCTTGGGACGTGAACCTCTTGGGGCAGGTATTCTAATTAATGGGGTCCCAATAAGGATTTAAATTACGTTATGTAACCAATATGAAAAAAATGAATGAATTCATATTACCGTGGGTAGTTCCTCACTCAATAAACAAGTGTAAAGAGCCTTTATCAAAGAGAATAAAACAGGGCATGAGAAAAAAATATATTATTACACGGCTCTGTGGAATACTCGATTCTGATTGGTCAATAGCGGGGGATCAACAGTCAGTTACAAACAAAATGTCAATGATTCAGGCCTGAGTTCGACAATGGTAGATGAAACTGCAGGTTAAAGTCAGGGGAAGGGGAAAGGCATTCTTTGTGACTCAGTCGTAGAGCCCTGAAGCCCCACCCTGCTGCTGCACAGAACGGAGCGGTTTATTAAAATGACACGTGTCACGCGTCCCAATTGCAACAAATTCAACACTGGACGTCCTTGGGTCCCCAGCAATACACCCGAGTGTGAAGTAGATCGGATGAACGGTTGTCGAGATAATGAAAGGACATAGATACAGGCAGACAGACAGACAGACAGGCAGAGATTCCTTCCTTTATAGGTAGATCGTTAGTTGACCGGCGTCACAGTCCGCCACATCCCTCGTCACGTCCCTTGCTTCACGCAGTGTTGTGGACTATTTTTTCTCAGCGGAAGCTCTTAACAATACCAATACTGTAGCGTTTCAGCATCAAGTATCTCATCACACATCACCCTTTATATACTATGTACACTATATACACTATATACACTGTATATACACTATATACCCTATATATACAATATATACTATATACACTATACTGTATATACTATATACACTGTATACAGTGTATATATAAATAGTATATATACAGTATAAATATATAAAACAACAATATACACAATTGTAAAATGCATAATAAACATGTTATCTTGCATGTTCTGTCCACTCCAGTAAAGCTGAATCCTCCAACCAACCTGACTGTGACCAATGACTCAGACTCCAACCTGTGGTTCTTCTGGAACCACAGCGCTGGTGTATCCACCTGTGTAGAGAGCCAAGTGCGCCACCGGATCAACTTCAATAAGTGGGAGGTAGGCTAAACTAAATCCAAATGAAATATCAGATTAATTTAGTACTTGCTTATTGTTTGTTGTACTGAGCAAAAATGTAATTGCACCACTTCCTATTTCTGTCACAATGTGAATTGTTCATGCAGAGGTGTATTGCTTATTGTTTTTTTTGTTTATTGTATTTTGCCAATTTTTTTCTTGTTCCTCGTTTATTTTTAGTTTTATTTTTCTAGTTTATTGTTAGGTTTGTTTTTATTGTTCATTGTTAAGTTAACAATTCATTCTTATTCATTTATTTATTCCTATTCATGTGAGCTGCTGTGACACCGCAAAATCTGTCTGTCTGTCTGTATGTTGGTCGATCTATCTTCCCCAGCTTGTTTCTCTACTTCTTCACATAATACTACTACTACTTCTTCTACAAATAATCACAACGGCAATAGCTAGACAATTCTTGCAAAAAATTGTGGATCATTTGTCTAAATCCAGTAAAAATAGGGGAAATCACAGCCGCTTTCTGCCCGTCCTGCCCACCTGGCCCCTCATCCTCCTGTCCACATCTGTCAGGCACCAAGCGCATCCACCCCAACGGCCCCTCCCTTCAACCCAAAGGCTCTTTTATCAATAATTGGATAAGTGGTTATACATATACATTATTATTATTATTATTATTATTATAACCATATTATTCGTATCAAATAATTATTATTTTTACAACTAATAATTACTATTATGTAAATATATATTTTTTAAATCTTCACTATTAATCTTATTATGCAGCCAAGAAGTCGATGAGCAGTTTGATGTGTCATTTGTCCAAATCGTGTAAGAATGAAAGAATTTACAGCCACTTTCTCACCGCCCCCCTGGCCCCCACCTTTGTGTTCCCCTCTGAGCCACCCCCACCTTCTCTGCCTGCTGCTCCCGCCTCCCCTCTGTGTGTTACTATAGCAACGGCACACATGCAGGTGTGTCGGTGGGAGAAATACAGAGACAGACCAACTGATCCTCATGTTTTCGTTGCAGGACATGCCTCGCTACTTTGATCCATATTTCAAAAAAATGTAAATGGCACGGCTTAGAAGTTCCTGAATGGTTTGATCCAAGATTCAAGATTCAAGAGGTTTATTTGTCACGTACATATACATACTTTCATACATATATGCAGTGAAATGTAATGCAATGCACCTGGTGATCACACACAATATGTATGTCCTAGACTGAACACAGTAGCTACCTAGAAAATAATTTCTACTTGACCAATTAACTGATTCCTAAAACGTAATGCAGTAAGTCGAATACTATAGAATAAAATAAAAATATATAGAATAAAATAAAAATATATAGAGTAAAATAAAATAAAATAAAATAAGAACTCAAGGGTAATGCAGGGTGGGGGTACTTAATAGATAAAGGGAATAGGCTTATGTATATGGGATAGACTTATGTATATGGGATAGGCAATTATGTAAATACAGATATGTGCATTAAAGTGGCATGTGAATAAAGTGAGGTAGTGTTTGTGGGATAATACAGCACAGTATACAACAGTACGGCGCAGCAATACGGTAACAACCCAAACAACCCAGAACAGTGACACAGTATGCGGTACAGTATGCTACATACAGTACAGTAAGGTAGTGGAGGACCCCTGGTGATGTCAGCATTGACAGTTCTTATGGCTTGCGGGAAAAAACTCTGTCTCAGTCTCTCTGTTCTCGCTGTGTGACTGCGGAGGCGCTTGCCCGACCGCAGCAGCTGGAACAGTCCGTTGTTTGGATGGTGAGGATCCTTCATGATCCTGCGGGCTCTGCTACTACACCTTCTGGTGTATAGGTCCTGCAGGGAGGGGAGGGTAGTTCCAGTGGTACGTTCAGCTGAACGCACCACCCTCTGCAGGGTCCGCCTGTCTTTAGCAGTACAGTTCCCAAACCAGGCAGTGATGTTGCCTGTCAGGATGCTCTCCACCGCTCCACAGTAGAAGGATTTGAGGATCCTCACCGAGACCCAGAATTTCCTCAGCTGCCTGAGGTGGTAAAGACGCTGCCTCGCCTTTCTCACCAGAGTGTCTGTTTGCAAATTTCATGTTAAATCCTCTGTGATGTGGACTCCCAGGTACTTGAAGCTGCTCACCCTGTCGACAGAAGTCCCATTAATCATCAAGGGAGCGTGCGTCCGCGGTTGTAAACCACGCCTAAAGTCCACAATCAGCTCCTTAGTTTTGCTGATGTTTAGGTGGAGGCTGTTGTCCTGGCACCAGAGTGACAGGTCAGCCACCTCCTCTCCTTCTCATCGCAGTCGGTGATCAGGCCCACGACAACGATGTCGTCAGCAAACTTGATGATGGTGTTGGAGCTGGACCTGTCACACAGTCATGTGTGTACAGGGAGTACAGTAGGGGGCCTAGGACACAGCCCTGGGGGGATCCTGTATTCAGGGTGAGGGAGCTGGACATGTGCTTCCCCACCCTAACCACCTGGGGCCGGGCTGAGAGGAAGTCCAGGATCCAGGCACACAGCGGAGTATTCAGTCCAAGCTCCTTCAGCTTGACAGCCAGTCTGGAGGGGACTATGGTATTGAAAGCTGAACTATAATTGATGAACAGCAATCTCACATAGGCCCCCTTCCGGCCATCCAGGTGCGTGAGCGTGGTGTGCAGTACCTGGGAGGCCGCGTCGTCCGTCGATCTGTTCTGCCGGTACGCAAACTGCAACAGGTCCAAAGTGCGGGGGAGGGAGGCGCAGATATAATCCTTAATCAGCCTCTCGGAGCACTTCATGACCACCGAGGTGAGGGCCACCGGACGGTAGTCATTCAGGCAGGCTGGAGAGGCGATCTTTGGGACAGGAATGACGGTGGACCTCTTGAAGCAGGACGGGACCACTGATTCAGCCAGGGAGGCGTTGAATATCCTAGTGAACACCGAGGCTAGCTGGTTAGCACAGGTATTCAGTACTTGTCCAGATGCCATCTGGGCCTGCAGCTTTCCTGGTGTTCACACGCATCAGAGCCCTCCTGACGTCATGTTCAGACACATGCTCCTCCCCAGCGGTGTAACTCCAATTAGCCGGCGAGCTAGCGGTGCTGTTGCCAGACTCAAACTGCGCATAAAGGGAGTTCAGTTCGTTGGCGAGGGAGGCAGAAAGTTGGCTCCTCCGTGGCTGGAAAGCTCTCGGACAGGTAGCTGCAAAAGGCTGTAGGGAATGTGAAGCTGTCGTCACATCGCTGGGGCAAGCCGCCATATTGAGGGGTGGCTTCGACTGTGAATGTTGGTCGTCATTTTTTAGTCAAACGACGGCTGGGAAGTCGTGCTGGATGGCAAACTGCCACAGAAAATTTCGCAGCCATCTGATGTGAAACCTCGACCCTTCTTTTTATCCCTTCGGTTCTCGATTTTCGTACATTTTGTATATTTGAGCTATTTTGCTACGCAATTGAATAGAAGTGATCCTCCAGAAATGGTGACCGGAGTCCATAGCAACCCATAGAAACCGTCAAACTTCATCTTCCCTCTAAGTTGAATCCGGCATAACAACAACCGAGTGTTCCTTCAGCACCGCTCGCGTAATAAATAAGCGTTAAATAATAATAAATAAATAAAAACCATCACAATCTTCCTTACTCGTTTCTCCATCAGATCACCAATGTGAGGGGTCGGAGTCACACCATCAACCTGCCGTCCAGCAGCTGCCGCTACGAGCTGCAGGCGAGGAGCACCATACAAGAAAACTGTGGCGCGTCCAACCTCTGGAGTGACTGGAGTGAGTCTGCGTTCTGGGGCTCCATGAAAGAAAGCAACAGCACAGGTAAAAGGGGGGGGCCGGGGAAAAGAGCAGCACGAATGTCAGATCAGTTGAATCTGCCGAATGAAAACGTGTTTTTAGTCTTGCGTATGTGATTCATTAACCGCCCCCATTGTAGTATCAAGTCTTTTACATAAACATCTGTTTTACATCCGTTCATCTGTCTTCTTTCCATCGTTTTAATTTGTCCTTTTTCTGTTATTCCCGCCTTTTGGAGCAAACTTTTCGTGTTTTTCACGTGCTCTATAAATTGATGTGATTTGGTGCTTTCCTGAAGCTATTTACACACAAGAAATATTTGAGACAAAAAATTGCTCTCATTCCAAATTTGTCATCCCTGTCTCCGTCTCAGACACTAGTCGACTGAGCGGCGCGATGTCTGTGTGGACTCCAGTGCTGTATGCCGTGGGCTTGTTAATCCTCATCATACTGGTCACCGCACTGGTGCACCACGAGAGGTACATCAACAAAATCGACGTGTCCTATTTGTTTGTCTCCACTCGTGTGTTTCCTACAGTAGGTCCTTAAATGTTTTTGAGTAGTCTACAAGAATATACTTGTACAGACTTGCTGTAATGATAATATGGCATTGTCATATTTTTGTTTCTGTGGGGTGATTATGAATTGCTTTTACACAAAGTGTGCGATGGATAAATACATACATACATGTATGCGTGCATGCATACATACATACATACATACATACATACACAAAATTTGAACACAAACTCGCACAAGTTAAATTGAAGTCTCTCAACACTGATGTGACAAAAATGCCATGTTGAATAACAAAGGTAGATATCATGTTTAATATTTAAAGATTTAAACATCACTCTACCTAGTTACAAAGGTTAGTGAAAAGCAAGATCATACCGATTATTAGTCACTGTAATCACCCAGTGCATTTCTCCATCTCCTTCACAGGCTCAGAATCATATTCATTCCCATCGTTCCTGGAAAGAACCTGAATAGAATCATGATCGAGGGCAGCGTGGAGGTTCGTAACGTCAAAATCCCTGTACTGTCTCGTGACTACACACACATCCCTGGGATGGCACAACTCCCTTAAATGTGGTGCTCACACGGAGCTTAAGAGAGCCAAATTGAAGGGCAGTCAGCGGCAAACAAAGTTTTGTCAAATAGTAATAAGATCACTGGATGATTAAAACGACCCCCCCCAAAGAAAAAATCGATCCAGTACATAGTAAAGAGGGTTAAAGTGCATAACGCCATCCATAGCGATGTTTATGCACCGCTGATAAAAGCTTTTATGCATCGGCATGTGTCATGTCGTCAAGTATATTTCAGTTGTAGGATACATTGGTACAGAAGAACTCGCTGAACAATTTATTTTCCTCTTGTTTCCTAAAAGGAGTGGCTTCACATCTCCAAGGGCGTCAAGGAGGGCTTCAAGGCTCACTTCAATGAGCGCGCCTGTTCCGTGCGTGAGTATCGCCAGGTCCTGCAGTCCGCCAGCGACAGCTCGGGCGGCTCCGCGGCCTCGCTCGGCTCCGACCAGACCGACGGCTCGGTCTCGGAAAACGATAGCACGTTCGATTCCTGCTCCTCCGCTGCCCTCACTTCGCCCGGATCCTCTGAGGAGAGGCAGGACGGCGAGTAGCAGGTTATTCAAACGAAGAGCAATATGACATCAATTTTTTTTTCCGGCATCTTGAGCGTAACCGAAAGACAGAAAGTCTCATAAAATGTGTACAAGATCTATCATATATTGCGTTGTTTGGGAAGTGTGTGCTTTTGAGATCTGAGGTGATCAAAATATGAAGATAACAGTCACGGTGGAAGTGGCAACTCACAACCCACTTAAAGATTTTAGTACGAGAGCCTGTAATGACTATTTGGCTGAAGATAATCAGTCAAAACATTTAACTCTGGTGAAAACTGGGAAACAACATAATGTCTTTCTATTCCTCTAATCTCTCTGGCAACTCAACGGATGTAATTGCTTTGTTCACTTGTTAGAATAGAGCCTTTCTCTTTAGCTACATAAAACGAGTATTGTCATTTTTATTTTTTGCTTTATTCTTGATCTTGTATTGATTTCATCTGTGATATTGTGAACTGACACCAACTGATCCTCATGTGTTTTCATTGGAGGACATGCCTTGCTACTGATCCAAATTTAAAAAAATATATATATATCTCTCTCTCTCTCTATATATATATATATATAGAGAGAGAGAGAAAGAGTATTTTGTTATTGTTGCTTTGTTCTTGTTTTTGTATTGATTGAATTTGTGATATTGTTAACATGTAACTGCTTTTGTATCCAAGGGGTTTCATAAAGTTTATTACAGTGAAATTATGACTATTATTGATTATTCAAGTGACAACTTCCTATGATGCATATTTTCAAGTGAAACTCTTAATGTTGTGAAATTGAATATATCTCATTTGAAGGGTATATCAATTTGAATTTAATAATAGTGCGCTCTATTATAGTATTTTGTACATTACCTATGTTTGCGGTTAACCTTTTGAATGGTGAATGGTTCACTTTGATTGATTGACGATCACTTGCATTGCATCATTTCTACGGAAGGGATTATGCATCCCAATTCACAAATATATATGTAAAACAATCCACAAACATGAAGACTTTTCATAGTGTGTGGGGGGGGGGGGGGGGAATGCATGAAAAAAAAAAAGATATATCAAGGCGACGAACAAGAAAACATGTGTAGTTTGTTTCCTGTCCTCTAGAGGGAGCGCGGACGGTCCCGCACTGTGTGCGCGGAGCCGAGCCGAGCGTTTCCAGAGAAGAAGGGCAGGGCGCAAGGGTGGCCGGCCCGCTACGAGTCAGCTGCTCCTCCGGCTGAAACCACCAGAACGACCGGTTTATGCCTTCACCGGAGATCTAACCGTTTTTTTGTCGGCTGCCTTTTCGTTTGTTTGACGTTTGACTCTCCGCTGGTCGTCGTCGCCCCCCCCCCCCTCGCCCCCCGCCGCCGCCCCCCCCCCCCCCCCCCCCCAAAAAAAAATACAAATAAACGAACATGTCAGAACCTACGGTGGCCGACACTCGCCGGTTGAACTCCAAGCCCCAGGACCTGATGGACGCCTACGGGCCGCCGAGTAATTTCCTGGAGATCGACGTTTACGACCCACAAACCGTCGGTGTTGGACGGAACCGCTACACAACTTATGAAGTCCGTATGAGGGTAGGTTTCCCCCCGGGCGGCAAAAGGGATAAGCAGGGGTCGAGCTAAGCTAGGTTGAACAGTTGTCCGCCGCCCCCCGTGTTTTGCTAGCTCGGTTAGCATGTCAGCGGAGGACTGTGTCGGCTTGGGGAGCGAAGAGGCCGCGCCCGGTAAAGAAAATCGAGACCGGTGGTTTTTATTTTATTTATTTTATTTTTTTTTCCTCCATCCGCGGCCTAGGGATTTGCCAACGTTTTGCGTTCGGGAAAACACCACCACTAGCGTCACACACACACACACACACACACACACACAGTTTTCCCAAACCCGCGATTACGTCCGATTGCCACGCTAAACAGTGACTTGTGCGGTGCCCTTTATAAGTCAAGCACCATGACATTTAGTGGGAAACTCAGTGAAAACCGTCGACGACTGGGAGTCCGCGGGGAACTTGAAAATACCACAGTTGCAATTGTGCAAACCAGTGATTCTCAGTCGCGTTCACGTCAAGGACCCTCAGTTGGGTGCGCAATTAGGCAACGCACTGCATTTGGTAAGGTTTTGTGTCTGGGTCCGCCGCCCTCCCCTCCCCACCCCATCGAACAAGATTTTAATGTTCGTTCATGATTTATGTCCAAAATCCCCTACCTGTCTGTTATAGTTAACGCCATGATCGTGAGACTACATGTCATCCATTGCAGTCTTCCCCATAGAATTCGATTCTATTTGTGGTGGTTGCTGACGGGTGATACGAGAGTGACTGCGAGAGTGGTCCCCTGTTTGAAGATTGAGTTAAAAATTAAATGCATCTCAAGGGGAAAAACAACAACAACAACAACAACCACAACAGTGTTTTTATTTGCCTTTATTCAGAGGAACGCCATCGCTCCCTCTCTTCAGTGTCTCCATTACGCATGGAGAGGAAGACGGGGGCGAACATTGGGCCCGATCGCTCCCTCGGGCAGGACACAACAGAGGACCCAAAACGTACTTGTGTCATTGATCAACGATAGCATATTATTTTCTAGGGCTTAAATGCACGATCAGAATGACAGATGAATAGATCTGGGGCTATTCTTTTTCTTGTTTTTGTATGGAAAAAAAGAAATTGATCCTGGCTATTTGAGAGATTTAGATTTTATTTTATTTTTTTTTGTGAACAAACTACTTTTACCTTAATTACTTTTAATATACGTTTCACATGTTAAGACATTTCCGACAGTTTGTATGAACCGGACGTTATCGATAGTGAAAACCTTTACAACCCGCCTCTTTTATCTGATCGTCAGTGTGACATTATGGTCACATTGAGTGTTTGGCTTTCAACCAAAAGTTAGAAGGTGTCAAGGCAAGTCGCTTGGGAGAGGGAAGTGGTGGCGTGCCGTGCAGAGGGGTCTGTCGGGTCTCCAGACTACGCTCTGTCACGAAAACACACGCCAGAATTGACCCCGGAAATGACGCGATACCATGGGTGGGACAAGATTATTTCTTTTTTTTTTATTCAATTTTTGATCACTGCTTAAAATAAATAGATAAAAGCAGAATTTAAATAGGAAAATCAGGCCCGAATCACGTAGGCTGAACACGGCATAACGCGCCAACTCTCAGGCGGGCTCGGACGATCCAACCGTATTTTGCAGAGAAAATTGGTTTTAAATATCGGGTGTTTGGGTTTGGTAAAATTCATCTCTTCTGTAGATCAGACAAACTTATGAACGTCATTGGTAGTTAAATCAGGAATCCTTATTTATTCTGTCATTTATAATTGTTTTTATTTTTACAAAAATCGAAATACAATCAGGCTCAACTAAATTAACAGGTCAAGTTACGTGTCTTATTTTTTTTTTTTTCCTTTATCTTGTAGACGAACCTTCCTATTTTCAAGCTGAAGGATTCCTGTGTGAGGAGAAGATACAGTGACTTTGAGTGGTTGAAGAATGAACTGGAAAGAGACAGTAAGGTGAGTGTGTGCTCACATCCTGTTTCATGGTAATCATTTGGTGATGTGCTAGGTAAATAGTTATCATTTGCTGGTAAGAAGGCTGCAAATATGTTCCTCATAAACATGCCTTCCGTCAACATTACGTTATGTAGCCTACGCTTTGAGTGAGCACATTTGTCATAAGTAGTTGAACCAACTGACCATCACAGTCGTTGTCAGCAAAGCCTTGAATAACAAAAAGTGACAATGGTTAAGAATCAGAATTCAGTCTTATTTACCAGGTACATTTGCGCATACAAGGAATATGTTTTTGTGCGGTTTGGTGCATTTAACTACAGCCCATTAGCATAAGGCTTAGCATACGCTTAAGGCTTTACAGCGAGCCTTAAGCATTACAAAAAATATAATATAAATATAACATAAAATAGAATTAAAAAAAAAATAATAATAATAATAATAATATAAAGAGAAAGTAAAAATGTAATTGTCAAAGTTTTTTTTTTTTTTTTTTTTTTTTTTTTTTTTTTTTTAATTAACATTGATAATAAACAGATAAGGGTACGTGGGAGGTGTAGAGGTCAGTGCAGGTATGGTCCACCTGAAGACGTTGGTCTTCAATTTGCAACAAAGAAAAGTGGATCGTGGTTCGCGCCCTGCCGCAAAGTGGGAGCTCGTTCCACCGCTTAAAAACCCAGGAGAGGAGGGTGAGGAGACTTTTGTTTTCAGCTGAAAACCAAATGAGATGCAGCAACACAAACTGCAGATGGTCTAGGCTTTGTATTGGTTTCTTTTTTTTTCCCAGTGTTTTCTTCGGAACATCTATTACCAGGATGCTTTTCTGTCCTGGAATGTCAAGACATGGTGGACCGTTTTTTGGTATACCGCGGTATTAAGCAACCACGGTTCTGAAGCGTAAGCCTTTCCCTGTAACAGAGTGCCCACGGTATAATTGTATGTTACAAAAATTGAAGATGTAAACTTAAATTCGCCCTCACCTTAGCAGACGCATTCCAGCATCTTTGTTTGCAGCAGAACTGCTTTTTATTTTATTTTTTATATATATATATATATATATATATATATATATATATATATATATATATATAGACACAATATGGTGCTTTAAGTTACTTGCACACATGGGAGCGAGTGTGAACAAACATGGTGGAACGAGGCTTCTGGAAATTGCCCATTGGGTGGATATTAACAACATTTGCCCTTCTGCTTCCGTGCAGCAGCGACATAAAGTGAGGGGAATTAAAGTTTACTTACTAAATTTTTTGCAAAGAAGACAGATTCTGATATACACTGTCAGTATTTTGCCTCTCCTATGAATTTGAAAGCCCAGACGAGTGCCTTCCCGTGCTGCGCTGTGTCAGAGGCTTTATTTTTTAATATTAACTTTTTCTAAATTGAATATAAAGAAAACTAGGGGGGAAATCAATACTGCGTACCATGAATTCTGATACCGTGACATCCCTATTTCTGTCTTTATTTATATCTGCAGCATCGCCTTGATCCGCGAGAGCTTAAATGTGGTATTTCCATCTGATCCAGACTCCACTGACTCCGGTCCTTTAGCTCGGCAGTGTCTACACCCTCTTAGCTCCAACAGCAAGTTGTCGCTTGCGCATGCCATGCTATCATGGGTTACCGCTGCTTAATCCGAGCTAGATTTCAGGGAATCTGTGTATCTAGACATTTCAGGGACGAGGAGCGTGGCTAACTTTTGCTATGGGTTGATTAATAATTTCATGTCGCACAACAAGTAAGTGTCGGCATTGCCGCCGCACACACTAGAAGATGCACCAATTACGACCAGTAATAATATCTTCCGGCATTATGATATAGTCCTGATTAATTATATAACATACAACACAAGGGAAACATGCACAAGCGGAACACACTGACATGCTAAGCGCTGAGACTTTCTTTCTTCTCCCTCCATGCGCTGTGCATATTAAAGGGCTACATGTACAATAAACTTAATACACCCTTGTACTATTGATTAGTTTGGGGTTTTTTTCCGCTGTACTGACCCCATATCAGGGAATTCTCTTCTCTGTTAAATATTTCTTTGGAGACCGAATATGCCCCTATTCAACTTTGAAATTTAGATTTTTCTACAATGAAGTAACTAACCTCTCTGGCATACTGGCGGTGTATTCGTCCTGTTTTTCTGTCCAGCATCCCCTTTGCACTGGTTCATTTCTTTTTATTTTTAATTCATAAATCTTCGCTTTTTTTTATTTTTATTTTTATTTTTTCTCCCCTCCACCACTATTGCCCGCAGATTGTAGTACCTCCTCTGCCAGGCAAGGCGCTGAAGAGACTGCTGCCCTTCCGGGGAGACGAGGGCATCTTTGAGGAATCCTTTATTGAGGAGCGACGAGTTGGCCTGGAACAGTTCATCAACAGGTCAGTCAGCGGTACAGCAACAATGCATCAAGCATGTTTTCACTTGGACCTCATTCTCCCTTTCGTTCCCCATCCTTTATAATCATCTCACACCATAACCTAATAGAATCACTAAATTGTTGTATGGCTGTAAATACATAATGCAATTGTTGTATTATGACATGGCTGTGTTGGTTTAAAAGCAGGCCGTTTTGTTTTGTTTTGTTTTGTTTTTGTTTTTTCTGTGAGTGTCTCTGTTCCCCATCTCATTCCGCTGTTGGTAAGCTTAAGTGTCCTCAAAAGTTTCACTGTTTCTGCAGTGGTCCTCCATTTTGGATAGAAGGGCCGAGCCTGAATCAAATCCATTGCTGGAGAAGTGCTGGGCGATATGGCCAAAATTATTATCACGATAAAATAATATTTATATTATCGTGTGTGTGTGTGTGTGTGTGTGTGTGTGTGTGTGTGTGTGTGTGTGTGTGTGTGTGTGTGTGTGTGTGTGTGTGTGTGTGTGTGTGTGTGTGTGTGTGTGTGTGTGTGTGTGTGTGTGTGTGACAAATGATATTTACTATCTGCTTTGGGTCGGAACTTAAATTTCCTAATTAAACGCCAAACTATTGATCCTCCTCCTCCTCTGAGTTGCTCATTCTGAACGCTGCTGCTCTGTCTCCACTGCCGAGGTGTTTACAAGTGCAACCTACCTGCGGGGGCGGGGCTTCTTTCTATCGTGACAAATGTAATTGGCTAGAAGTGAAAGGTCAGCTTTGGATCGTCCAAATCGATTGGCTTGTCATTGCCACTTGCCTAACTCATCGTTAAATGAAAAAATCTGCGAAAGAAATAATCAAAATGATCAAGCTTATTTTGCTGTGACACAGAGGGGGGAAAAAAAACAAACTGCGATAATTACCGTTTTATTGCGTCTCTTCCTAACGCTGATCAGCCTAAATCGCAATCCAGTAGAGTTGGACGTTGCCCAGCATGTCCAGCTAGGGAGACTCATTTAGAATTAGTTTTCTGACCAATAGCCGACCCTCTTTATCCAATCATTATCCTTTGTCCGACAACATTAAAATATTAGGGCACGCCCCTCGTTGCACGTGTCGCCGCCATGAGTTGTATTAAGAAATGTGTTGTATAGCCTATTTTTCTTTCGCCGTGCAACAAATTTTTTTCTAATTTCTTAAAGAAATGTAATATTTTTTAAACTGGATAACGGTCAAATTTCTTATTGTTGGTTGACAGTTAAACGGTTAATTATTAACATCCCTTTGTCCAACTCCGTGTGAGGTTCGACAAAAGCCGCGCGCCATGTAGCTAACTAATCCACGGCTGCGTTTTGTCCCCGCCGCCGTGCATTCGACGACAACTCCTGTAGAATGAAAAGATGAACCTGTTCAAATGTTGCCTGCTTTTATTCTTTTTTTTTTTTTTTTATTCTCCTGTTTGTCCTGTAGAATTGCAGGTCACCCTTTGGCCCAGAACGAGCGCTGTCTTCACATGTTTCTGCAAGATGAAAGCATCGACCGCAACTACATTCCTGGAAAAGTACGGCACTAGGGTTTTCCTCTCCCAATTTCTATCTTATCCAACTCTGAGCTCCCTCTCCCTGCCATTGTTAAACCATACCCGCTTTATCCCAGTTATATCGCATTGTTATAGGAAGAAATGTTAATAGATTTCAAACTGCTCCCTCTGACCTCGATTTTGTTTTATAGCTGTAAAATAAGGTTATAACCCCCCTGTAAAATTAGGTTATAATAGCATGTATTTGTGATTGCATCATGGGAATTTGGCTTTAATCACCACTTTCAGAAGAACTGTACGATACTTTCGGCTATTCTTCAATAAGCGTCATATATTGATGGCTGTAATGTAATGTGAATAAAGGGTAGAATATATAAAATGTGTGTTGGCACTGCTGTGAGTGTCTCTGATCCTGTTTATTCTCTCTCTTCCCCATTTTTTTTTACATTTTTTTTTATTTTTTCTTCAGGTATGAATAAAAGTAAGTTTGCTTTATTATTGACATCTTCGTCCCTAAGCTCTTAACAGTCCGAGGTGGTTGCATGGGCACTGTATACTCTGGAGTTGACTAATATATTCTGTATAAATCCATGATCCAAATATTTCTAAATGATAAGAGATCTTGCTGCAACTGGACGTTCATACTGTAAAGTTTGTCAGACACATGTTTGCCTTATTGTTGCAAATTGCCACAAAGTTATGACACTGCGCTGCAGTCATTTTTACTCTGGTGCAACCAGTGCAAATGAAAGAAATCCCACGGGGCATTTGTGCACTTCCAAGTCATGACAACGCACATTGAAAATGTTCGAATCGATTTTGCTTTGTATATTAGGGCTTTTAAAGGCAAGACCGTTTTGTCCACAAATGTTGCTTGCAGAACAGCCTACTAATATCAGACTAATTCAGCAACTTGCAAAGCTACCGTGTACAGGTGTGAACTATTGTTTGAGGGAATACATGCATCATCTGTCACTATATAGGTATTTTGGACTAAATTTCAAGCCTTGTCATTAGCAGTCGTACTAATTGTTTGCTGCATTGCGACCTTGCATGCTTTTCGTGACTTTTTGCTTGTCTGTTTATCTTCAAATGTATATTGACACGTTCCTCCTTTTACCGCCGTTCCTCTTCATTCTGTGTAATCAGACTCACTCATTTTCTTAAATTGACTTTTCCGAAATGTTTTTCCAGGCATAATTGAAGATCCGTCCCGATTTTGGCAAATGCTTGAGTCTGCGGGGAAAAAACAAAACAGCTCCCAATGAACGCCGCAATGAAACCTATACAAATACACAATTCTCACATCAGATTTTATTTTATTTTTTATTTTTTGTTCATGGTCAACCTATCTAATTGTCCACCGTCTATTGTGGAATCAATAGATGGTGGACAATTAGTTCTGATGGTCTGTCTCCTCAAAGTGATTCAAGGACATATCGGTATCACACACAGCGTAGTTAACCTTCCATCAAGTGCAAGGAAATGGCCTGTCAATTCTGTCTGGCTGTTGACCACTACTCTAATGTTGTAATATGCAGAGGTATGAAAAGCAGTTCAGTGGCAAACCAGACACAATTTAAAGAAAGTCATGCTGTACACAACTATCACAGTGTGGTAAACACCCTACATCATGTCTTGCAGAGTGTCGTCATGTCTGCGGTTCCTTAAAAAGCCTTAAAAAATTATTAATATTATTTTTTTTACTTCACAAATCTGAGGTCTCAAAGGTAATTGATTAGTCTTGAATTTGAATTTATGGGGTTTTAATTTTCAGCGCCACACGTTTTGTTTATTACATCCGATTTTCTTTTTTGTCAAAACGAGTCACGCTCTTTTGCATCCGAGTCGACATTTCCGGTTTCTGATATGAAAGCCGAATTCTCCAAACTTAATCGCTACACTTGCCTGAACCCGTCTCACTTTATACTTGCCTGTGGAGAGAAATCCAAGGAAACCCTTGTACTTTCTTTCTCAGCCTCTGTGGAAATCGGTTTGTTTTTATTCCAGTTCGTAGCATCCTCTAGATAATAAAAAAAACAAAACACTATTTCTACCCAATACTCAACTCTGTCCTGCGCCAAGTACATAGCGCTTACCTGCAATACTTTATCGAAAAGAGATTAGTAATTTGTCTAAAAATCCTTATTAAATGGAACTGTGATGCCTGCAGACACCCCGAGTATGCGTGTATATATATATATCTAGTATGTGTCCGATGGCTTTTCCTCATGGAGACTTCCAACGTTTCTTATTTTACCTTTTGTGTCTTTTTCTCTCTCCATTTGCTTTCCCGTCCCGATTACAAAGACCATATGGACTGCTGGAGCTGCCCCATGTACATTCATTTCTTCGTCATGTCACGCTGAAACCGGTGGTAATGTCAGGAGCGATGAGGCTCGGAGACGTCAAATAACTCTCATTTACAGGCCAGATTCGAGTAAGAAAGAGTAAGAAAACCAAATGTATAAAGTGTATGCTATATCTTTTATTCAGCATTCCACATGCATTATTTGAAATTTATTAACAACAAAAGAAAACCTGCTTGACACACCTTTTTGTATCATTTCACCACAGCTAAAAATCTGTTTTACGTTTGTTTTTTCTTTTTCTTTTTCCAACGACTTATTGGGTTGTTCAGAATGTCTTTCGATTTATTCGGATGTCCTTACTTTCAGGGCATTATTCCAGCTTTTTTCAAAAAAAAATTTAAAAAAATTGTTTTCTTTTCGCCCGTAGAGCTTTGATATTCATGGTGCGTACCTTCCAAAGTCGAGCAACATGTAGCAGTGTCAAACGGACGGTCAGAAGGAATTCCACCAGTTTAAAAACATCTTTTCTTATTCCATAAAAAGTGAACTTGGATTTGGGATTATTTCTTCTTGTTCCTCTTACCAATCAAGTTAAATGTATCGCCATGCCAACGCTCAGGCGGTGTGTCGTTAAAGTAACTATTGGAAAAGTTAAAGTCAGGTAAATATCCGCATCCAAGCACTGTGACGACAAATTTATTATGAACAATATTTCATTGTCTAAAATAAGAAATCACCATCATGTTTATTGACCTGGGATATTGCTTTTTATTCTCTTTGTTTTCTGCTCTTTTTTTAATATATATATTTTTTAATCAACATTACTGTAAATCATATTAGTACTTATAATCATGGCGACACCCATGTTGTTTGAGTCCACCAATAAAATAAATTCCTGCTGCCTGCTTTCATGTCATGTCGCTAGATTCCTTTCAGCCTCGGAGAAGCTTTGGCGTCATGAACGTGGAGGGATTGTTTTTTTTTTGTTTGTTTGTTTGTTTGTTTGTTTTTTTATGGGGAATGAAATAGAAGAGGAGAACAAATACGTTAAAATTCAAAATAAGATAATTGGCGAATTTGATTGCAGTTATGAGTGTGCTTTTTGGGGTCACAAGCTCAGATTGTCACCCTTCAGTTAAAGCAAAATGAATGACGAGATATTTGAGTATCAAACTGTTTAAGCATGAGGGATGGGCGAGATGAAGCTATAGTGTC
This sequence comes from Zeus faber, assembly GCF_960531495.2. Lineage (NCBI taxonomy): Eukaryota > Metazoa > Chordata > Actinopteri > Zeiformes > Zeidae > Zeus > Zeus faber. The sequence continues at coordinate 12,421,270 of NC_137200.1, forward strand.
AAACCTCATTAATGACATCTTCCTAAGGATTTTAAACTTGTTCTTCCACATAAACAAAATAATTTATACGAATAACAAATATACATGCCTGGACATAATAATTAGTGCAATTGCTATTAATTGTGAATTGTTATTACTGATTGCAAGTCCAATATAGGAATATTTCAACGTTGTAGCTGGAGTGTTTCTGTGTAAAGCTTAAAAAAATAAAAATAAATTTAAACTAAATATTAAATAACTTCACCCTTCGAGGCGTACACCTTGTGACTGGAACTCTCGTTTT